>NC_084485.1:69959453-70264453 GCF_030035675.1 Rhineura floridana | reverse complement strand
ACCCATGGGACTTAGTTGGCCATCTCCAATTAAGACACGCACAATCCTCGCTGTTCCAGTCTTGGTAAATTTGATGCTGCTCTTACTGAATCCCCCCTAAACAGCATCTATAGTGTCATCAGGTTGCTGCAGCTGAATGGCTCTTATTCATCTTATCTCTTTCCCTGTCCCATCTACGCAGATGGCTGTTTGTTCTGTAGCTAGATTGGCCATGAATTTGAGGGTCAGCATTTGGCTTTCTTGGTTTACCTAAGGCTATTTGTAGTATAGCTTTAAAAATAAAGTTGCATAAGAGCTAAGTTAAGGCCCAGACTACTCTTACATGACCCCAAATGTGGTGCGTAACTGTAAAAGTGCACATAATGCCCAAAAGAAACACTGGGTAACTAGCAACATCTTCTCAGAAAATTGTACAGATAATATTTTTGACAGAGAGTATGTGTGAAGTGAGCCTTTGATGTTCCAATCTAGAACATTTTTTTGCTCTTGCAGGTTCATAACAAAGCCATTTTAAAAGAAAATGTGTGCTGTATTGGTGTGGCTCTTCAGTTACATCTCCAGATGCAAGAAGCTTTGTCTGTTGCATTTCTGCCAGTCACACACAAAGAAGGTGAAGGAGCTCTGCTGGGGCGGTGGTGACAACTCTAGGTTTTGTGGCTCACAGCTCTGCCCTCCTACTTCTGTTGCATTTACAGAAACAGTAAGCACAACTGGGTCATCTGTTCCAATCCCTAAGCTCTAGTTTATGGCAAAACTATTGGAGTGAATAATTACTAAGCCAGTTGGCAGATTAAAACTAACATGATTGACTAAGATCTCCTTAATCAATGAATTGGCTTATATTTGCATATGGAGCCCATCAGTAAATTTGAAGGGAAAAGGTGTGCTTCCTTTAGTTTTAGATGATGCTTACTGTATGCACCATGTGTGTTTATTCCATCCTTTGTGTGATGAGCGCCTCTTCAAAAGGCCATGCCTACTTCCTGTGCAATTAAAGCATAGTTACTTCCCAGTTAATCAAGGGTACCTCTTTAATTGATAAAAAGCTTTTTAAAATAACCAGATTCATTGCATAAACAATGCAGTCCTAATACTTCCATTTTTTCCATCTTTCCTTCTCCCTCTGAACTAAAATGGTATGTAAACGGGTTATAATTCAACCCACAGCAATTCTAAGTTTTTATATTGCAGAATTCGAGGTTTCCACAGAGTGCTAGAAACGGCTGCGGATGACCATGTATGGTGTTCTGATATGCCTGTTCTTATAATCCTTTCTTTGCATTGCATATTTTCTCAGGCTTCCCTCCTTTAGCAGCATGGGAGCAGTGATCTCTTTCCCGCTGCTCAGCTGATGGCTGGGTAGTGGAGAAAGGTGGGCAGAGCTCCCCAGGACCTGGTGGGCCACAGGGGGAATGACAGGGGGCCACAGGCAGGCCTTTGGCTGCCCACCTCTGCTCTAGATGTCAGGGAACCCACTACAAGCCACTTTCGTAACCTTGGTTAACTAGGCTATCAAAGGCAACCCTCGCTTACTGGTAAGGTGCCATCAACGAGGGGCCTCCTGTGCTTTGCAGTCCGGTGCAGCCCTAGGACTGCATTGACATGTTTTGGTGCTCCCGGTGCCCACAGTCACGAGGCAGACACACTCAGTGCTGTTCCAGCAGCAGCTGGGAAGAGAAGAGTAATTGGTTTGAACAGCTTTTAGCTCCAGGGGAGATTTGGTTGAGTGGCTCCGCTGAGCAGCAAGTTTGTTTGTGCTGGTAGATGTCCCCCAGGGCAGCCTCTTGCTGAAGCACCGATTACAGAGTAATTTGCACGTCTCCCATCTATCTACTTGGCATCATTTAGCTGAAGCATCACAGGTGGGAGCTGTTAACTCCATGCAGAGCTGGTAAATTAGCCTGCTGGAACCGTCTAGAGCACTTTGAGTGGCTGGAGATCTCCTATGCTAGTGCCTAGTAGCAACCTGCTAGAATGGGTCTCGGGCTGGAGAGAGGAGTAAGGTCACGCTAAGGGGAAGCTGTTCTGTATGCCAGGTAGAGCTTGTGCAGTAGAATGAGTTGCAGGCTAAGTGCATCTGTGTCTTTTGTGATTGCTACCTTTTGTGGTTGTCTCTGTGGTTGTCTTCCTTGCAAACATGATGAAAATGTCTTGCTAGTCCATCCAGATTTCTCACACCTTGTAGTAAATGACTAGTTCCCCACTGACCAACGTGCTCCTTTTGTCTCTGACCGTAATATCACCTCTTCTGAGGTTCATATCGGACTTCTTTGTGTTGTGTCTGTCTTTTCATGGGTCCCTCCAATCCTATTTACTTCAGTCCCTCTTTGACCCTCTGCCATCCCTGTATCGTTTCAAATCAAGGCCAAAGGACAATCAAAATTTTGATTCATATGGGTAGAAAAGATTTGCAGGTTAGCTGCTGAACTCTACCATACTGTATATGCTCCTAATTTAAATCTTTCTAAGATCAAAGTTAGAAGCACTAGCCTTCTCCTTGATCTGCTATCTGCATCCAGTATTGTTTAGTGGGTGAGGACATTCAATTCTTAGCTTAGCCAGTGTTACAGAAAAAGCTATAGAGACTTCTTAAAAGAGGAAGTCTTTACCAAGGCTGAAGTTAACTGCAATCCTATACATGTCTACTCAGCAAGAAATCTCATTGAATTTAATGGGGCTTACTCCCAGGAAAGTTGGTAGGGGATTGTTGCCAAAGTTTGACTAGAGAATGTTTTGATTGCAGATCAGTGAACAGGCAGGGAAGCAGCATATATCACTCCCGTACAAGTCGGGTGCATGCAGAAAAAGTTTTGACAAGCAATGGCAGGAGGCAACATATGGTAAGGCATACAAATCCTTTTAGGGAAGGTGGCAAGTCAAGGTTCAAGTCCAGTAAATGAATTTTGAGAGTATCCAGAAGGGCGATTAGGGCAAAGCCAGTCTTGCCTTGTGTGGGGCAGGTGAGCCGGGCCACTCTCCTCCCGCTGATTGTAGCCTCCAGTCGTGGGTCCTTGGTAGCGGGAGTTCTCTGAGACAGAGAGGTCCTCTGAAGGCTTCCTCTGTGGTGATTGCTGGTGCATCCGGCATATTCAAATGGCATGGTTATATGTCACACATAATAGTTCCCGGAGCGCAAGTTTCCATACAGTAAGCAGAATAAAGGTAAAATACTATGTTTTAAATAGGTAGGGGGCTGGATGCAATACAAGCATCTGGCATGCGAGTCCTTTCCGGGGGTTGCTTTGATGGGTCCAAGGTGGATCTTCCGACGCAGAGTCTGTGGCCGGGGAGCAGGATGGGCCCAGGCTCCTTCTGCGGGTGATGTTGCATGTTCTCTATGAGTGTCTGAGCCATCCAGATTCTCAGCTGTCTCTGGTCTCCAAGGGGTTTGGGCTCCCACCTGTGAAAAACAGAAACAAAAAAAGTCAGGAAAGGAAGAAAAAGGGGGAGGAACTTGGGCTTGTCTGCAACACGGTGTTGCCTCTTGGCTCTGACCCCATTTGGGGGAAGGCCAAGAGGCTGGGGCTCCCTCCTCACGAAGGAGGAGGGAGCAGTTTGTGGCTCGCCCCCTCTGGGCGCAGCAGGGTGAGCCTGTGGTGGCGGCGGCTCCCCTCCTCTGGGTTAGGAGGGTGAGCCATTTACTCAGGATCTCGTTGGTCCATCCTCATAGCGATTGTGGGGATAGACCATTTGTGGCTCCCTCCTTCTGGGGTTAGGGAGGGGAGCTGGTTCCTCTTACTGGCGGTGGCCCGTGATGTGTTCAACATAGATAGCATGGGACCACCGGATGGTATCTCACACCATCACCTTGCGCATGAACTTGCTGTAGCGTTTGCCCACACCACAAGCTCTCAGTACGGGCTCATTGTCAGGGTCTCAGCCTCCTAGGGCTCTGACTAGAAGAGTGTGGACGGAGACTTCGTACCCACTCTCCCTGAGTGTGTCTGCCAGGGGGCGAACTTGTGGTGCTTGTGTTCCCTAGCTTCCTTCATGGCCGTTTTTCTGTTTTCGAAGAGGATAGTTACATCTACCATGGTGATTTTCTTCTGTTCTTCCTGGGGGGTGACAATGTCTGGTCTCAGTTGACTCCCTGTGTTGGGTATGGAGCGGTTCAGGGAGATGGTGCCCATTGAGGCGGGGATGGCTTTGGCCAGATGGTTCATTACTGTGTCGTGTCAGCAAAGTGTGTGAAGTCTCCTCAGGGCATGTAGTGGTTGCGGGCATCCCATTGTGAGATGACTTCAAATACCTTTCCCTAGTCCAGTTTGTTCTTAAGTGCAATAACGTATTTTGCCCTCGTTGGGTGCTCTCAAGGAGCCTGCTTGATATGTGGGTGAAGAACTGTAGTTCTGGTGGGTTGCCTTGGGGGGGGGGTGGCGGCGATCTGTGGGCCTTCTGCGTTCCAGGCCCACTGCCAGCCAATGAATTTATTGAGGCGGGGTGTCGCATTCCGGGTGCGGGTGAATAGGGAGGATAAGTCGCCGCCATCACAGCCAAACTCATTTTCTGTTGATCCACAGAAGTAAGTGGCCAGATCCTCCTTGGTGGGGTCCCTGGCGATTCTTTTTTGGATGACTTCTCTCAGGGTGCCATGCGCTACTGTCTTGATGGTGTTATCTGGGCATGTGAGGAGGCGTAAGGCGTGGGTGACTACTGCAACATCATCGAAGTCATCCAGTTTTGGGATTCCTGCTCCTCCCCATCACTGAGAAATGTGGAGGATGTCATTGGTGGCCTGCTTGGGGAGGCTGAGCCATTTCTTCAGCAGGGTTGTGAGTGCTCCGTCAGCTCTGTTTAGGGCAGTTTTCTGGACAGCTAGTCCTCGAAGTGCGAAATCTATTCTGGGGAGAAGGAATGTTTTGAGTGCATCAATCTTCTGCCAGGGGGCCAGTAGTGAGGAGTTGGTCTTGCCAGCGTCTATCACGATAGTGTGGATAGTTGCTTCAAGGGTCTGGTAGGTTCGGAATCCGGTGGGGGGTCCTAAGTGTTGGTAGGCCTCCCCATCTGTGAGGTGTGCCATGGGTTCTCCTTGGATGGTGAAAGCTGTTGGCAGGACCCAGTTTTTCTGGCTCCCATTGATGTGGAGTGATGCACACTTTTTTGCATTGAAGCGGAGACCCATCGATCCAGCAAAGGTTGTGATGCTGGTCAGCATTCTTTGTAGTTCCTCTGGTTTCTCAGTGGCTATCACCAAGTTGTCAGCATAGGCAAGGACGCTGACTTTGTTCTCATGCAGGCTGAAGCCTCCTGATCCATTGGCGATGCGTCAAAGGAGAGGCTCCATGGACAGGTTGAAGATGATGGGGCTGAGTGGGCAGCCCTGTTTCACTCCGCAGCGGATCTGAATCTCGGCGGTTTCTCCTTCCACGGCGCGCATGGTGGTGCTGCAACTGTTGTAGAGCTCCCTGATCAGGTCGAGGAACTCTCCCAGCATGCCAAATTGAACCAAGGTGTCAAAGATGTGGCGGTGTGGGACGGAGCTGAAAGTGTTGCTGAGATCGAGCCAGGCAATGGCACATTCTCTTCTGGAGCGGCAGGTGGTGTCAATCACTGTCTGGAGCAGGAAATTGTGTTCGTGGCACCCCTCGCAGGAAATGAAGCCCTTTTTCTGGGAGCTGATGGCATTGCCAGTGACAGCCCAGTCAGTGACTCTGGCAGCAATGCAACTGGCATACATCTTGTAGATGGTGCTGCAGAGAGTGATTGGGCGCCAGTTGCTGGGGTCCGTGGGGTCATCTTTTTGTGGCTGAGGACAGTCATGGCCGCCTTCCGGGCATCCGGTGTACAGTGGAACTCTGCAACGGTTGAAGGTGGAGGCTAGGACAAGACAACCCGGGTCACGTCGCTTTAGCAGGCCATACCAGATTCTGTCTTTACCTCCAGCTGTGTTTTTGCCCTTGCAGAGCCTTGCCTCTAGTTCCTGTGGGGTGAAGTCTCTTAGGAGTGTGGCACCGAGTTCTTGGTCGACTCTGGGGAGATCAGGGAGGTCATTTGGGCATGGAGTGCCTCGTTGGTCATCTCTGTCAAAGACTGATGCAAAGTAGCAACCAGAGATACTATAGAGACTTACCAACAGTTAGTGGTGGGTGTAACAGTTGCTTGTAATTAATTAATTAATATTGCCCTTCTGTCTACCTACCCTGACCCTGGGGACCTCGCGTAACTACTAATATACATTCATACCTGAAGATGCCAGATTTCCTTAGCCTTTTTGCAGTGATTTTTTTTTAAAAAAAAATTAGCTAAGTCAAGCGATCAGTACTAGACCAGTATTTACAAATATTATTATGGCTGTTTTAGCAGTAGTCCATTCAAGGAACCAGTGTGGGCAAGTGCTGATGACAGCATGTCAGAAGCAATGGGATGGAATGCTGGATTCTAAATCCAAGCTTTAGAAGCAGTGTGGTGATAGCAGTCTGCCACAATTTTGGGACATGCATATTGCTCCAGACCTGAGTAGAGAATTGAAGAGCAGATCAACTGCATCTTAAGATAGCTGCCAGGGCATTTAAAGTGTCCCTAGGTTAAGAACATAAGAAGAGCTTGCTGGATCAGGCCAGTGGCCCATCTAGTCCCGTATCCTGTTCTCACAGTGGCCAACCAGATGCCCATGGTAAGCCCACAAGCAGTACCCGAGTGCAAGCGCACTCTCTCCTCCTGCAGTTTCCAGCAACTGGTATTCGAAGCATGCTGTCTCTAACCATGGAGGCAGAGCATAGCCATCACAGCTGGTAGCCATTGATAGCTTTATTATCCATGCATTTATCTAATCCCCTTTCTAAAGCCATTCAAGTTGGTGGCCGTCACTGCCTCTTGTGGGAGCAAATTCTATAGTCTGTGTGCTGTGTGAAGTATTTTTTTTGTATACCCTGAATCTTGCAACATTCAGCTTCATTGGCTGTCCACGAGTTCTAGTCTTATGAGAAAACCTTTTCTCTATCTACATTCTCCATGTCATACATAATTTTATACATTTCTAGCATGTCACCTCTGCCTCGCCTTTTCTCTAACCTAAAAAGTCCCAAATGCCACAACCTTTCCTCATAGGGGAGTTGCTCCATCCCCTTGATCATTTTGGTTGCCCTTTTCTGAACCTTTTCCAGTTTTACAATTCCTTTTTGAGATGAGGCAACCAGAACTGTACACAGGATTCCAAATGTGGCTGCACCATAGATTATATAATGGCATTATGATATCGGCAGATTTTTTGAATACCTTGCCTAATGATTCCTAGCATGGAATTTTTCTTTTATCACAGCTGCCGCACACTGGGTTGACATCTTCATTGAACTATCCACATTAGTCCCAAGGTCTCATTCCTGGTCAGTCACCACCAGTTCAGACCCATGTATGTATATGCAAATTAAAAGTTTTTTTGCTCTAATATGCATAACTTTGCAATTGTTTACACTGAACTGTATAATGTATGTTTGGGCCTTACGTAAAAGGTCAGTTGTTATCTTCTTGGCCAGAATCAACATGAAACACATATTTTGCCTTCTGAATATTCAGACAGATTTAAGTGAATGTGAAACATGTACATGACTCACTTAAGGACCAGAAATTACTGATGCAAACTAGTCAAAAAATGTAGGAGTGCTCAAACTTTCTGCTCCCAAGGCTCACCTGTCAGAAACCAGTCACAAAATGGTGGTCCAAGGGTGAAGCCACTTAAAAAGTGGATTGAGGCGGAGATTGGCATAATCAGCTGGCAGTTAAGACATTAATCCCTCTTTGGAAATTGCTACTTTTTGGCACATTGATTTTTTTCATGGCAGGAACTTGCATAGCTAAATACAGAGATGGGCTCAGAAGGTATCATGACTTAGCTTCCTTATTTCTTACTTTATACATTTGTTTGTAGCTATTTATAAAATTATTTGTAGGTCATATTTTGGGGCATAGCCTAACCTAGGCAGCTGGCATCTTGTTTTAGGCAGAATTTCCTTATCCAGACTCTTTTAAGTAGACGCTTTTATTTTTATTATTTCCCCACCACCTGCACATGGTTTTTTTACTTGTCTGCCATTTCTTCTCCCCTTCTCCTTCCACGCTTAACGTGTTCCCTGTTCCCATCCCAAATTCCCACTTTCTTTGGTGCAAGGTGTGCATCCCCCATAGAATATACAGTGCCTTATAACAAACACTTTTTTATTGCCCCACTTCAGCTCAGCCCTATGTGAAGAGGTAGGTAGCGTATGTGGATGTTTGCTCTACGTACTGGAGTGAAAAAAATGTTCATGTAAAGCTAATTCTGTGCATCTGAAGGGATACTATGCACCTTGAGGGGGGAATATTTGCTCACTATTGCCCCTAACCAACTCCTGCTCTCGCACATGCTTATGTATTGCACTTGCAGAGAGGTGCTGCTGTCATGCCTACCTGACCGAAAGGCTACTGCACAATTAGGTGGTGGGTTGCAGTGCCAAGACCCATAGGTTGAGAAACACTGCCCAGATGCAATTTACAACGTTGAGTAGATCTGCTCATTCCCTGTGAACTGGAAGCGTTCACCAGTTATACAATTATTTAGGAAACCAAGATGAATGCTCCAAAACAGAGGTCTCAAAATGTTTTTTTAAGGCAGTAACAAAGCTGGTGGCAGAACTAAACCACACATTACTCAGCTCTTGAAACCTCTCACCCAAGGCAGATTTCTCATAGAACCTTACATCGTTACAAAGATTTTTAGGCTTCCCTATAGAAAAAGACTATTGGGGTGGTGTACAAAATGTAAAAGTCAATGTAAAAATCATTTTTAAAGCCATGTCACAGCATGAAAATACAGTAGAGTGGATAAAACTTGAAAACTACCACCGTGCATGCTGGAAAATATCTGCAAACAAAAATGTCTTCAGCTGATACAATGACATCACAGGTGGCATCAAGCAAACATCCCTGGGGGATTACCAGGTTGCCTCAGCCAAAGGCTCTGTATACTGTTTAATTTCAGATAGTGGTAGATGTGAAGAGCCTCCAATTATAAATGCTGGGTTTAGCAGCTAATGTTTATTTTAAGAAGCCTAGGCCCTAAGCAACTTAGGGCTTTATAGATTAACGGCACCATTCTGAAATGTGTGTGCAAACCAGACTGACAGCTAGTGTCCCACTTAGTAAACTACTGGCTGCATTTTGTACTGACTGAAATGTCAAGTACTGTTGCTTTTTACAATGTCTTAGATGTATACACACATATATAGTGGACATAATACTGGCTGCTATAAGCCACTATTAGACCACTTGCTATCAAACCGCTGGACAAAGTTTTCACAGCCAAGAAGCAACCCAGCTACTCGTTCTAAAATCAGCTTGTCAGATTCAAATTGTTAAAAGTGAACAAACTTCTTAGAAGCAGTGATCAAGAAAGAGCTATTGTCTTTTATTCTCAGCAGGCCCTGTGGAAAAAGCAGGCTTTCCTAAAGGAAGAAGCTACATTCTAGATCCATTTGGTTCTTTTCTGTCTTAATTTCCACTGCCCGGGAAAGAAGGCAAGAATGTGCCAGTTTTTAAAAATATTTTATTGCAATATTGTAAAATACCAGATTTTTCCTAACAATAGGATTTCAAGTGATGGTGAATATCATATCGACAAACTTTATTTAAAGCTCTAATATATATGCAAGTATATAAAATGCATTCCCCTCATCTCCAAACTTAATCTAACAGATAGTGACATCTCATTTATCAGAAATGCTGATGGTACTTTAATTATAACTAATCAGTTTAAGCACAATGAGGGAAAAGAAAAGGCAAAAAAAGGAGAGCGAAAAGCTTTTTTCTTGTTGGCAAAGGTGATGGTCTCTAGTGGTGTTTTAGGTAGCATCAGTTCATGTTTCTTTTCCAGCTGGAGGGTTGAAGAATGAAATACCACTAGAATTCAAAAAGCAAAGTTTGCTCCCATCCCTACAGTTCACCCACACCAAAGGTTTTTTGAAGGTGATCTCTTATAAAAGCAGCATTTAAGAAAAACACATTTTCCTGAACAAAACACAAGAATACAACTCTTGACTCCAGTGCAGTCTGCAGCTCATTATATTGTAAACTCTTAGGGGAAAGAGAGACATCTTTTACCCCCTTATAAAAAGCAGGCGATAAGCTGGATAGTTGGACTTCCTCCTTCTCCATCATCCATCCTTTGCATGAAGCTGTCCTGCACTTGTTAAACTTTATTTTGGCAGTGAAGACGAGGGATTTGCACATACACATATAGCAGCACTTGTTGGGTGTACACTGATTGGGAATGACCTTGACACACTCAAAATTAAGCAGCCCAGACAGGTATGAAGGAGAACAAGGAAGACCATAAGGCACTATTTTTGCATGGCAAAAGAGATGGATCAGGACAGCATACTCTACTGAGCTTCTGATCTTGCTTTGCAGTTTTGTAAGGTTTAGTCCTCACAATAAATAAAGTAGCTCATGGATCTCACCGGAGTAAGAAAAGGCAACTCGGTGCAGCAAGTAGAAATTTTCCCCTTGGGCCTTTTGTGAACATATTTCTTTCCCACTACCCCTCAAGCTTTCATACGGCACACAGCACTTTACAAGCACCTACAAAAAGTGAGCCAAAACCCACTCATTTTCCCCGAAGGGCTAAAAGACTGGAGGGCTACAGGATTGTGCTACTATTAATCTTCCAAGGAGAACTAAGACTTCCTCGGTCTTGAATAAAGCTGGCAGGGGATTCCAGAGCTACATGTGTATATAGCTTGGTTTCTCTACCAGGTGCCCATACATGGCAGCATGAGCAAAGCAGTTTCAGCCAAGGAGGTCTCAGGTACATGTCAAACTTCTTCATGTAAGGTGAAGGTGGTTTATGTAACGAAAGTGCGTTTCTTCTCTTGACACACATGCAACAGGCATGCAGCAAAGATTGGGACAAAACAGCAGTGATAGCAGCGCGTCCTCCAAGGAAGCAAAACCAAACTGAAGAACTTTTGAACTGACGCTAAACTCACCCATTCCTCCCAAGCTCAAGTGTGGTTCAACCACCACAGGACACTCCCCCAATCATAGGAAAACCAGGCTAGCAAGACAGAAAAAGTCCAACTGCAAGAGGCCTATTCCCTTTTTGAGTTCCACCCAATTCCTCCAAGACCAAAATCCAATGCAGTCTTATTACAAAGGTTATGCTCACAAGGTAATCTTCTTCCACTCCTTTATTATGAGTGATAACAGGCACAAGCAGAATATTCTGGGAGGCTTCTTCTTTTCCTGTGTAAAGTTCTACTTGCTGGAAGCTGGGTGGTTGGAGGGAGGGGTTGGTCACAGGTTGATGTCTGTGACATCCGTAGGTGTACAGGTCATGCTGAATTCCTGGCTATCTGGGTAAACTGCAATCTTACAGCTGTATTCTTGCTGAGGCTGAGAGGTCTGCTTCAGGTTCTCTGCCAAGGCTGCTTCAATCTGTTCCTGACAAGCTTTCAGGCAGTCCTGGAAAAAGGAGAGAGCGGGGGGGGGGGGGGGAGTCATTTATTTCCATTTTTCACCTGAGTCATTTGCCTACTTTCACCATCTTATTAACTTCATATTAACTGAGCATCATCAAACATCTAAAGTATTCATGCTTCTGATTGGTTGGTGGGTGCTAAAGGAAGGCTCTCAGCTCCAGTGACTCATTCACAGCAACTTGCCTTTTCAAGATCACACAAAGAGTCTGCAGGGCAACCAGCATCCTAGAGTAGTATAGTTCTGATTATTCTAGGATTCTCAGATATATACGAACTGGAAGGTTTTATGAAGTAAAGTTAGAAATACATTATTCCTGATACCCGGCTCAAGCATTTTATATAGGTGGTATACCTGACCAGGCACCAAAACAAACTGTAAATCAATGTGCTCTTGTGTATTATTATTGATAAACATGGATTGCAGCAGGTTCTATCACCCTATAATTGTACCTTTACATACTGTTTGGATAGCAATCCCTTTGTGGTCTGTATTGCTTGTGTCTAGTACACTGAACTTTAATATGCACCTGAATATTTACTGATGTTTCAGAATTTCCAGTGCATGTAGATAGTTGTCACATAGAACATTACCTGAAAGTGGTGCTCAGTACTCAGTGGTTTGCTAGACTTGCTGATACTGAATACTGAAATACTAACTATGAAAGTTAATATCAAAAACTGAAAAAAATCATCAATGGAAAAAAGAATTGGAATCAAAGAAATTGATAGTAAATTAGCCCTGCCACTTTGAAGCTGATAAGGAAATTCTTACTTGGTGAATTTATGTTCTTGTTAATGGGAGAACAGTAGAAGTTGGATTACTTCCTTCCTCCAGGCTAAAAATCTACTTCCTATGAGGTGGGATTTCCCACCACACTCCCAGGATGGCAAAACAACAGAGAAAACTACTTGGAGGAAAGGAGTCTGAAGAATTGAGGTAAATAGTGATAACAGGAGATCCAAGTTCTAGGTCTTAAAGACACCTGAAAACTTAATAACTTGCTGGATCCAGATGTCACCCACCCAAGAGTTCTTAAATAACTCAAATATGAAATTTCTGATCTTCAAATAAAAATATGTAATTTGTTCCTGAGATCAGCTTCTACACCTGAAGACTACAAGGTAGCTAATGTAACACAAGTTTTTAAAACGGGATCCAGAGGGGATCTAGGAAATTACAGGCTGGTTAGTTAAACATCTGTTCTGGGGAAACTGGTGGAAAGTATTATTAAAGAAAGAAACATACAAAAAAACAAGTCTTGCTGAAAAAGAACCAATATGGCCACCACAAAGGTATGTCCTAACTAACCTGTCAGAGTTCTTTGAGAGTGTCAGCAAGCATATGGACAGGGGTGATCCAGCTTACTGCTTAGACTCCTGTAATTACTTAGAAGTCCATTTTGGCATTAAGCGATATAAATATTAAATACAAATTCTGTACTCAGACTTTCAAAAAGCTTTTGACAAAGTACCTCACCAAAAACTCCTTAGCAGCCAATGGGGTAAGAGGACAGGTCCTCTTTAAGGATCAGTAACTGGTTGAAGAACAATAAATAAGTGAAGGGGAAACTTGTATTTCCACTCTATGACACCTTGTCCCTATCATATTCCACAGCATTCTGCATACTTCTATTAAGTGATTACTGTGTACTTTCAAAGTCAGGATTCTAAAAGGCCAAAGACAAATCTAAGGATTCTTACGGAGGACTTGCCCCTCACCTTGCCAAAGTGCCCTTAAGCACAGTTGGTAAACTAGCTACTCTCAGCCTGCAGTTCTTAAGCCCATAAGAAGAGGCTCTGCTGGATCAGACCAAAGGCTCATCTAGCTCTCAGTGGCCAACCAGATACCTATGAGAAGCCTGCAAGAAGGACATGAATGCAACAGCACTCTCCCCAACCACTGCCACTGCTACTCAAGAGACATGCCTCTGATTGTGAAGGTGGAACATATTGATCATGACTAGTAGCCACTGACAGCTTTACCATCCATGAATTTGCCTAATTGTCTTTTAAAGCAATCAAACTGGTGGCCATCACAATTACTTGGGGGAGCTAATTCCGTGGTTTAACTACATGCTGTGTGAAGTGTTTTTTTTGTCTGTCCTCAATCTTCAAACATTCCATTGGATGACTCCCAGTTCTTGTATTATGAGAGTAGGAAAAATTGTCTCTGTTCACTTTTTCCACACCATGAATAATTTTATACACCTATATCATACTCCCCCTTTTTTTCTAAAAGGGCCAAAGAAGTAACCTTTCCTCACAGAGGAGTTGCTCATTTTGGTTGCCCTTTTCTGAATGTTTTCCAGCTCTACAATATCCCTTTTGAGATGTGGCAACTAGAACTGAACATAGTATTCCAAAGGCAGTCATTCTACAGATCTGTATAATACCATTATGATACTAGCACGTTAATTTTCAGTCCTTCTCTTACTGATTCCTAACATAGAATTTGGCTTTTTCACAGCTGCTGCACATTGGATCAACATTTTCATCAAGCTATCTACCTCAACATTAAGATCTCTTTCCTGGTTAGTCACCGCCAGTTCAGACCCCATAACCTTATGTGTGAAGTTAGAATTTTTTGCCCCAGTGCATAGCACTTTATGCTTGCTTACACTGAATTACAACTGCTGTGCTCAGGGGCTTGCAAAGTAGCGTTAATCAGCTGATTACTGATGCTTGGGAAGCCCTGTGCTCGGGGCTTTGCAAGCCCTGTGCTCAGCACTTCCCAAGCAGCAATAATCAGTTCACAGTGGATGCTTGGGAAGCGCTGCACACACTTTTTTGCCTATGCAGTTTGATTTCAAATTGCACAGGCAAAAACAGATCACTGGATGTCATTATGACATCAAGTGACTGACAGGTAGATGCCCTGCCCACTTGTTAAACTTGGTCCGTGGGGATGTGTGGAGATAAAACATCTGGCCCATTTCCTCATCCTGCCCTAGAGAGTAGTCTAATTTAGCATTACTTGTATTCAGTAAACAAAGCTAAAAACTTTACCACACTTGTCTAATACATATTTGCAATTAGCACCCATCACTGTTGCTAGCGAATTTAAGAAATGGAAAATTTTCCATTTAAAAATAACGCAGTGGGATGTTTTCCACCCCACATCACTGTTTACTATGTTAAGTACCTGAAAGATGTAGGTTTCAACCCTAGTTCGCTGTTACTACTCTGCACATACAAGATTCTCAACCCCTCATACTCCCATCCCCCCACTACACAAAGCTCACATTATATTCCATGAATCTACACCACAGTGTAAGCCATTCATCCTTCTAGAACAGGGTTTGAAGGCTAAGATTATGGGTTATATCTTTAAAAGTAAAATGCAAGGTAATGAGAGCATACAGCTGCTGCTCCTGTCTGTTGTCTCCCTTTCCTGCCTGCTATAAGACAATATGAGAGCCAATGTGGTGTAGTGGTTAAGGTGTTGAACCACGACCTGGGAGACCAGGGTTTGAATCCCCACATAATAGCCATGAAGCTCACTGGGTGACCTTGGGCCAGTCACTGCCTCTCAGCCTCAGAGAAAAGCAATGGTAAAAACCCCTCTGAATACCGCTTACCATGAAAACCCTATTCATAGGGTTGCCGTAAGTTGGAACTGACTTGAAGGCAGTCCATTTCTATTTTTGCATAAGACAATATGGACTCCTCTTTGCTGTAGCAGGAGACAAGAAGGGCTGTACGTGAAGGGACTGTAGCAACAGAGAAGCCTGCCACGCCACGCCACACCTGCCACTTCTTGTTTGCAGGGAAGTGCTGCTCTGTCCTGCTCCGGCATGGAATATTAGTGTCAGGGACTGGAGTGGAGGAATTACTACAGACATCACCCTACTGCCTGCTCTTCCAGTAAGACAGTGTAAAGTATTATTGTCACACTAGAACAGCCTTTCCCAACTAGTGGGCCACCAGATGTTGTTGGACCACAACTTCCATCAGCCTCAGCCAGCATTGCCAATGGTCAGGAAAGATGGGAATTGTGGTCCAACAACATCTGGTGGCCCACTAGTTGGGAAAGGCTGCATTAGAAAGAGTTCAGTAGTTGTCATTGTCCACCCCACCCCAGCCCCACCACACTTTGAATGTGCAAGACCACCTGTGACTGAGCTCTGGAGAATGTTACTGCCAATGCAATTACATTAATGCAAGGGAAAATCTTGACCTTAAATTTGGGAGAAGCTGCGTACAGCAATGATTTGAGATGAGGAAACCCCTCTCGTTTTGCAGTGAGTCATGGTGGTAAGCCCCAACAGACCCAGAGCTTCTGTACCTCCTCCTCTAAAGGCCAAAGGTCACCCTCTTACCCAAGCTTATAATAAACTGACATTTTGTGTTGCGGAGTCTCAGGGATCTGATTGGATCCCCCGCAGGCTCCCTGAGGTTGGGTCTGTTCACAGGATCCTGTCACATATACAATCTTACAAAGAATCCACATTCAGTTCTTAGAAATTGACACAGGATGTGGCAAGTAAAAATAGCAACACCCAACACTCCTTCCCCAAGACGGTTCCAGTAACCGTGGCCTCTAAAATCTCCACCCAACAACAGCCAGGGCTCAACAAAGGCCACTCAAAATTTCTTGGCTAATTTGCATGGGAAGGAAAAGGAAGTAAAAGTGATGAAAGGAAGAGGATCGACTGAGGAAACTCAGAAGATTTGAGAGGTTTTCTGCATGGGAAGTGAAAGCTACTTTTTTGTGAACTGTACCACTGAACACTAAAGTCAGGATCATTCAGACCATGGTATTTCCGATCTCTATGTATGGATGTGAAAGTTGGACAGTGACAAAAGCAGATAAGAGAAAAATCAACTCATTTGAAATGTGGTGTTGGAGGAGAGCTTTGCGCATACCTTGGACTGTGAAAACGACCAATAATTAAACCAGGACTATCACTAGAAGCTAAAATGATGAAACTGAGGTTATACTTTGGACATATAATGAGAAGATATGATTCATTGGAAAAGATAATAATGATGGGAAAACCAGAAGGGAGCAGAAAAAAAGGAAGGCCAAACAAGAGATGGATTGATTCCATAAAGGAAGCCACAGACCTGAACTTACAAGATCCGAACAGGGTGGTTCATCACAGATGCTCTTGGAGGCCACTGATTCATAGGGTCGTCATAAGTCGTAGTCGTCTTGGAGGCACATAACAACAACAAAAGAAAGCCAGGGATGCACAAAGAAGGTCCAAGGCTGAATTTCCATTATCTTCAGGTGGGGTTGGGAAAGATCCTGGTCTAGAAGCCTGGAGAGGTCCTGCCGGTCAATGTAGAACTGGGGGGGAGGGGTATTATTTGGCCCTCCAGATATTGCTGGACTATAACCCTCATCATCCCTGACCATTGGCTATGTTGGCTAGGGCTAATGGGAGCTGTGGTCCAACAGCATCTGGAGGGCTACAGGTGTAGAGAAGACTGATGGACAGCTTTCTAAATTAACCCTAACCTTATAATGTGACTATGTTGAACCAGTGCTGTATTTACACAGGAATAGCACTGCCTTTGCCAGCCACAAAGATTTAAACTGAGCCTTCAAAGCACATTTCTGAGCATAAACGTTTGTTCTAGGATCCTGAGCTTCTTGGAAATGTCCCGTGAGCTGCACGCAAGAGAAAGGCCAGCATAGGGGGCAACTCTGTGGGGGTCACATGCTGGTTAATGTGATATAGCACCAGTGCTGTGACAAAGCAATTCATATAGAAAAGTGTTGATGCTCAGTGAAAGAATCCATAACTAACCCTGACAAGCAATTAATGAAACTGATGAAACAGAGGAAAGAAAGGAATACATGTGCAGGGAAGATCTAGAGGGTACCAAGAAAGTACAGGTCACACAAACGCCTATGCCATTCTGAGCCAGTCTCCACAATCCTCAATTTTACACTAATTTTCTGTGACAATGAGGACTAGAAACCTGAGAACAAGAACTCAAAAGTCTCAAGATGTTTAGAAGTTGCTCCAGGTTACATGGTTTGCAATAGACATGCACCCAAAACAGGAAGATTGTACATACTGTAGTACACTGGTCATAGTTCTCCAACATCCCAGACTAGTAACCTAAGCTCATGTTGTCTTTCTACACGCAATACTTGAAGCAGGTGTGGAGGATGTTCTCCCAAATCCAATAAAGCAAAGCTAAGATGTAGCAAAAACTAAAGAACAGCAGCACTGTTCTAGCTTTGCCTATACATGTTTACTACATAAGATGATCTGGTTAAGAAGGAGTAAGGAAGACTTCTTGGAACCTATACAGTAACCAACAACTCAGAGCGAACCAGAAAAAACACAAACCCTTTGACTGATTCTATCCAAGCCTCCTGTCAGACTCCAAGCATAGCATCTTAACCAGACTGGTACCTTTAAGCAGCCAAAACATCAGGGCAGCACCCATGCTTTAAAACTCCCTGCCTAAACATCAGGCAGGCATCCTCGCTATGTTGTTTGAGATGCCTGCTAAAACCTTTTTCATAACAGCAAGCCTACCCAGATATAGAATGTAGTTATATATACTTGTTTTTAAAATTCTGTTGATTTTATCTGGTCATTTCAACCCCCCAACCCATATTTTTCATATATAACAAAATTAGCAGGGAAGTACAAAATTACATAAAAATGGAAATTGATAGTCATTTTATTTTATGAAGACTGCTAAGTTATTATTCTGCTTAAGTGGCTTAAATAATTAGGTAAAATGATGAAGAGGGGGTTTAACCGTATAGCACACTCTCCTCGTCTGAACGCTTCTAGTTTTAGTGACTGGCGAAGTCACTGATTGTTGCCCCCAACTTACAAACACTTAACATATGATGAAATACGAAGTGGCCTTGGCCAACTCTCAAGTAAGAACAAGCAACCCAAGTCACAGCTTGAAGCCCCTACCCACTGAACCTTTAGCAGAAGCCTATTAAGCATGGCAGCGGAGATGGCAAAGGACACCCTGAAAAGAGCATCCTCTCATCTAGCTTGTCCTCTAAACCCCAAAAGACACAAAATATGGAAGAAAAGCCAAAAGGAACTAGGCAAGCAAAGATACTCCTAACTAGCAAGACAAGCTCAACCCTCCAGCTTAGGCAAGGCCAGAGCTTCCTAATGGGTACTTCAAGTGCTTCTAATCTGCTTTTATGAGCTCTCCCCCTTTCCGTAATCCTCTCTCCGCCTTCCACCTGTTCTCCACTCCCTTTAGTGAACTGTGCTCACAGGATCAGCATTCAAACTCAGCTTCATTCATCGTAGCAGCTTGCAAGCAGCTGGCTGCAGGCAATTCAGAGACCCAAGGGCAAAAAGCCAACGAAACCCACCAAGGCAGCCTTCTGCTCTATGACTGTCAAACAGTGATTACTGGATCTGCGAGAAAGGTCCAATTCCACAGCCCCTCCTCTGCCTTTCAGCTTTTGCCACGTAACAGAATACAGAAAAACAGCAGTTTTTCCCTTCTCTTTGATATCCCTTTGGCACCCAAAGAGGACTCTGGAATGCTACTTGAAATGAACTCTGTACTCCGTACCTGCTCCTGGCAGGAATCTGGCACTGGGCCACATGAACAGATGCTACTCTGGTTCCATCTCTTCCCCAACGGACAACCCAATCTCTAACACCTGTCCATTCAGGTGAATGGATGCTTTTCAAAGGCCTCCCTTGTACCAAAGACAAAAAGCAGCAACTGATCTGGGTATTATGTGAGCAATCAGTGGGGGACTTGCCTGCAGTGGGTAGCAATTGTACAGTCAGTGGCAGGCCAGTTGCTGGCATGGGACATTCCAATAACACGATTGGGCTCTAGGAAAACAGCTAAATTCATGTCAACCCCCGCTGACCAGAGAAGAATCACAACCACTCACTGTGTTGGCTTTCTGCCAAAAAGTGAACACTGGCTTGGGAACCAGGGAAGCAGCAAAAGATAGAGGGGATCATGCAGTTTCTGTGCAGAGTAGGCAAAGAAAGCCAATGATGTCTTCTGTTGCTGGAGACTGCAGTTCTTGCTCATCAGACTGGAATTTAAGGAAGAATTGGCTATTCTCAACAATGTGGATACATGCACCTGATGAAATAAGCTGTTCTGTACAGAATCTCATGCCAAAGAAAACAATTCGTCTCAAAGTTGCTGAAAAAGGTTCATTGTTCTTGATGCCACAAGCTGTGATAGAAGCTCTTATGGCAGGGATGGGAAGTCTCAGTCTTGGGGGGCCAAATCCCCACTCCCACCTGGCTTCTCTATCTGGTCCTCAGAACTCTCCCCAAGCTACACCTCTCACTGGCCCCGCTTCATACCCTGAGTGTTTTTGCCTCACTGGAATATGAACTTTGATAATGCCCCGTGCTCATCTGGATGGAGGATAGAAAGGGCTGCATGGGTGTGTGCAGACGCTAGGCTACTACAGAAAGGTAAAATGTACATTTGTTGCTCTGCCCACTTTTGGCATGCCCATCACTGGGTTGCCCAGAAAGGAATGTGATCCTCAAGCTGAAAAAAGTTTCCCACCCATTTTATGGGATGATACAGGTTATGAATTATCATCAGCATTTTTCCATGCCACACCTGGGCTCCCAAGATTTCAACTTCCACTTCAGATTCTCTGCATCAGAGGCCCTTCCAAAGGGCTCCTCTTTCTACTTTCCAGAGCAGCTGTCGGAGGGTGACTGTAGTAGAAAGGAGAGGCTGTAGAACTCCAGTACGACATCTTGCACAGTATTACTGGGCAGCATTAACAGGAGGATAAAGAGAACTGCAAGAACAGTCCATTTTCAAAGAATCTGGAATAAAGCAATTCCTGGCTAGCAATAGGTCACTGCATGCATTTATGGTACTACCATCTCGGTTTCTACAATACGACGGCACTATCAAGATACGAGAAATAAAGGGGAGCCATGCCTGAAATGTCACAACACTTGGAAATGGGGGGGGGCTTTTCAGACATCTCCCTCTCTCCAAATGTATATTCAATGTATGGGAGGAAGGTAGGACTGAACCTGCAAGCCCTGTCCCCACATACCCACTGACCACACCCTTCTGGTGCCTCTGTGAACAACATTAATAAGAAAGGGTTCTCCACATGTGCGGCTGTGAATGCTTAAGGCGGGGGACTGCTGTGGAAAAAAATAGCTTATCTTAAACACACTTCTCAGATGGAACTATTTTTATTCAGGGCTGATTAAGGCTGCCATGCTAAACATACTGCAAATTAACACTCAATTAACTCAGAAGGGCTTACTTCTGGCATGGGATTACACTGTAAATCACAGGCATGAGTTAAATTAAGAAATTCCAGGCTTATTTCCTTGTCTTGCTACAGACCCTCTTGAACACCTCTAAACCATTCCCTTATTTCTCTGTATTATAATGGATGCATCCTGACTCACAGTGAGGTGCTCAGATGCATGCCCCACATTTGCAGAAGTGCCTTGGGCAGCAACTTTTAGTCCTGAACCCTGTCTCAATCTGCAGAAGAGCAGCAACTCCACTGAGACGCACTGACCAGAGTTTCTCTTCTAAAACATACCTCCTCAGGCTTTGTACAATAAAGGAAGCAACAGCCCAAGCACTGCCTTGGCTCAATGCTACTACTTTGATGATATATTCATTAATTTGGTTATGTTTGACTGTTGCAGATTTTTCTGGTTTTGTTAGCTGCCATAGGCATCTAACTGACATAAAGGTCGGGCTGAAATAACGATAATACAGCAACTGTGAATCATCTCCTTGTTCAGATTCTACAGCTTTATTGGCAGAGATTTCATGGCTGTCATGTGCCTCTAAAAGAAGAAGTTGGCAGGGAGAAGACTGAGCACACTCAATGGTACTTGGCATCATCTGAGTCTCTGGCCATTTCATAAATAAAAGCAAGATCCCTTTTGCTCTGGAGGTGGGCAGAAGATGCCAGAATAGCTTGCCTGGAGTCAAGCAGCAAAATGCTAACAGAATCCCCATTGCCCAGTTCTGAATACTGTTCCCTCTGAGCATATACTCACCACCTCTGTGCCAGTAATTCTAGCAAGCAGCTCCGTATGTTTCTCGCCAGAAAAATCATCAGATGAGGTAGAGAGGCCATGGACTGCCGCTCCAATGCTACTAGTAGCAATCATGGATGGGGGATACATCGCAAATGTGTAATCTATAAATTCCAGAAGGAAATGGGGGGGGGTTGTCAGGAGAACAGATGAGACAAATTCATTTGCTTGCTACCGCTTCCAGGAAAGGTTTGATATCTGTGTGATAACACAGCACCCACAAGCAAACATGTGCCTGCCAAGACATTTCTAGGTGCCCCTGAGAGGCCTGGGGCCTTTATTATCCAGCTAGAACAGCATCCTCTGCCCTCCTGCTGAAATTACCTGCGAGTAAGTCCCACTGAACCCAATGCAGCTTACTTCTGAGTAGACATGCACTGGATTGCAGCCTTAGTCATCTAAAGACAGCAGGTTTAAATATCCAACTCATTGGAATTCAGCTTTCAAATGTCTTTCTGTATAGGTGGGTCCAGCAGCCTCTTGTAGAGGCCATCAAAGACAGGCTTCAGTAGACCTTCTTGGAGAGACTGTTCCACAAGCCCTGGGGCTACCACCAAAAAAGTCCTGCTCCTTTTTGAGGTTGTTCGGACCTCACACAACAATGAAATGTGGAGCACGGCACATAGTGCCGATTTTAATTTGCAAGAAAAAAGATATGAAAAAGGCACTCCTATGAGTATTAGGTTGAGAAGTGCTGTAAAAGTTAAAACAAGGGTATCTTAGGATACGGGTAGAGAACCTGTGACCCTCCAGAGGTTGTTGGAGTCGTAACTCCCATCAACCCCAGCCAGCATGGTCATTGACCAGGGACTATGGGAGATTCAGTCCAACAACATCTGGAAGGCCATATTCCCCATCTCTGGGTTAGTAATTTGAAAACTTTATTCAGTATCTTAAAACCACACAATCCATTAGATTACAGAAATCATTTTTCAACAAAATACTACAAGCCAGTTTTCTAGGAATGGAGGAGCATATACTGAAAAACATGGAAGCCCTCTTCAGGCACTGTTCATGTGAATACGGCAAATATGTTGAAAGGAGTTCCTACCCCCCACCATGTTGCGGCATAACTTCTGAAATGAGGAGCCTGCGCTATGCATGGAGGCTTCCCCACGCTGTCTAGAACCCTGGACAATCAGGGTTTTAAATTCCATGGGGAGCCTCCATACATAGCGCAGGCTCCTCATTTCAGAAGTTATGCCCCAACATGGCAACAGCAGGTTGAGCCATGCAACCTTGTGGGCAGGGCTATTTGGGCAATCCTACAGCCCCTTTTTATCACACTTGCCCCCTTCACAAGAAACATCTGAACAGGGCTAGTGCTTACAAGAAATCCCAAGCATCCAACTAATGGTGCTGCCACTGCTGCCCTTGAGTGTGATGTTAACATTACCATGCATACTATCTTTAGTGATTGGGAGAGGGGGGGGGACTGGGAAATATTACTGCATGACATATTCTCCATTCATTTTCAGATCTCCCATCAGTGGTGGTGGTGGGGAGCACATCTACAATTGCTAAGCAACCACAAAACACTTCCTCTCCACTGTCCCTGTAACCAGCAAAATAGTCAGGGCAAAGCATAGCAGGAATATCTGGTAGCCTGCTGCATAGCACTGAGACACAAATGAAATGACACATGCTCCTTTACCTTAGTTGCCTGCCACTTAGAACAGCATTCTTCAACCTCAGATCCCCGAATATTGTTAGACTACCACTCCCACCATCCCCAGACAGCTGAGCCAATGGCCACGGATGATGGTAGTGGTAATCCAACAGTATCTGGAGACCCAATGTTGAAGAACACGGACCCAGAATAAGGTTACAAAAAACCCCTATGTTTTTTGTTGCCTATGGCCATTAATGATCAGCATGACAGTGCATCTTTTTTGTGAAAGGACTAGGAACTGTCTGTGTACATACATATACAGCAAAATAGAACAGTGATCAGTTTACTGATGGAGCAACTCATTAATCCAGGGATCCCCTCCTCCACTGCAGGAAAATGCTCCTTTAAATCATTGCAAATGAAAGTGCAAACTCGCTCGATGACTGCAGAAAGGAGTGGTTCTTTTCAGATGACCATCTGTTTCAGATGGTCCATTGACTTGATTCTTCCTGTTTGGTGAGCCCACACATTCAACCATCATTTAGATAAAACAGAGAGGGAAGACAGCATTCTGCAATGGAGGTGTAAAAATTATCTCAGCCCAAAATAATTTAAAGGGAGAGAAAATAAGCTGATTACAAACGACTTTAGTAAAAGGTTCTGCCTTGGTAGCCAAATGCTGGAAGCTTCTATGGAAAGAGTGCCTGGGATGGATCTGTTCTTAATATGCAAAAGTGTGTGTGTATGTGACTATAGTATGTCATCTTTCAACTGAGAATCTTTATAAAAGATAGTATATTTAAACTCATATATTCATCACATATGCAGCATCCTTGCCTTTCGGACAAAAGAAACCAATACTCAAAGGTTAAGGGATTTTATATTAATGGGTAACATGTTGGGTCTCTTTGAAAAATCAGAACCTAAGGTGACCTAAGGAGAATTTGTTAGCACAGCTAGGAACAAAAATCAAGGTCTGTTTCTTCTCAGCCCTGTAATTTAACAATGCTCCACCATTCTAGAGAAGGTCACGCCTTGCAACACAAACTATACCTGTAGCGCACAGTGCAATGAATGTCTGTGCATGTTTTTTCACCAAGTCCATCTTATGCTGAGGAAGTGGGAGCCGCTGGAGAATTTGATCCAGGAAGTCATTTGCTATCACCGACACTAGGTCCCATTTTAGCTTCTCTAGGACTAAAAACTCCCAGTCCTGAATAGGAAAAAAAAAAGAGTGTTATGCAAAACAGAGTGGGTCTTTTTAACCAGATTTCACACAATAAATTAGCAAGATACATGACGCTTCAAAAGACATACAGTGCACTTCATAAAACAAAAGGTTACAACAGCCAATGAGTAGGAGGCAAGAGACCTGCTTGGCTGGTATCTTTCTGTGAACTGCAGATTATAGGATATAAATAATGTGGAATCTGTTACCATCCATAAAACATAGCCTCCATAAAAATAGGAAGATATTAGATCTGCTTATAAAATAGAGAAAACACAATGGTCTGATGCATTAATCATGAGCTGTAGGCTCATAAAGTACCCCTTTGTTAACTTCTATTCTTGATTAACCACAGCTTTCCATTCTGTCCAGACCCAGAACTGTGGTTAATTTTAGCTGTGGTTCATTGAAACAAGTCGGCTTCAGAAACTATGGTTTGCAGTTATCTTGTCTGGAACTAACCATAGTTAACCACGGTCCAAATGACACAACAAACCAGTGGTAAGCAAAAGTGGAAGCAAATTATTCTGAATTCCTCTTGGCCATGTGGCAGGACAGGAAGTGCCCAAGCATGAGCCTTATTCTGTAGTTTAGCATGACATGGGAATGTGGCCAATGAACTGCAGTTTAGCATGGCACGAGAATGTTGCCAATTGCTCTCTCCCCTCTTCTTCACCCCAGCTGGAACTACAGGCTAGCCTTGGCATGCATGCCTTGTGCTATTGCTCCTGGCATATATAAGAAAGCTTTGGCCATTCTTCCCCTCTATCATCCTAAGCAAGGAATGTATAGGATCCAAACCCACCAATGTTGTCCCCATTTAATGACTCAATGCAGTCACAGTAGATCACATCAAGGTAGACTGATGCATGGAATTCTTAATGTTAAATCTAGCCCTGTGAAGAACAAACTGTACTCTAGGCTAATATTTTTTAGTAAACATACCCAGTCCCCAGCAGAAACTTCACGATGCAAGGTGTGCATTTTTTATTATTATTCAGAATCTAGTCCAAGGCTTAAGAAGTCCAGATGCTTTTGGGGTCAACAGCAGGGAAGCTGCTTTCCCCCTTTGCCTAAAAAGGTCCTCCATTTTTATCCCGCTTCCCCTTGCAGCAACTCCAGTTCATGATAGAGTTTCTTAATTGTTTTAATTGTAGGAAGGAGCAACACCAGAACCCCTGGCAAATGGAATGGCCAGAGAGGACCTACTGCACTTTGCTCAAAACAACAAACATCCTTTTCCTGAACTTTCCCCTGACACTTAACAGGCTCAGTTTGGCCACTTAATTAGACACAAAAGATGTTTAAGGGACAAATTATCTCATTGTGCATGCACACATCTCCCGTCCAATTCTCCCAATGAGCTTTCTTTTTTGGTCTAAACCACAAACTGCATTTTGAGCTTAGAGGATTGAAACCGGAATGTTTGTTGCAGTTAGATCCCATTCATTTCAGTGCAAACTGAGTTGTCACGACTAACATGTCCTGTTGATTTCATTGGGACTCAAGCTCAACTAATTTACTCTGGATTTAACCAAAGAGTTTAAAGACACTCTGGCATTTCTTCTGTATCAAAATCCCTGGAGAAAACAAAAACAAACCTGGGAAACAGATGTGGAATGTGCACATGAACCCCTTTGAACCCTGGATATAGGCTGAGCACTGCAATATTCTATAATATACTAAAATGTGCCTTTGCTTTCTCATCAATATTTCATTTTATAAACAATTTTTGCACTGAACCCTTCGTTTACTTTCAATACCGCAACTTCTTCCGTAGTCATTTCTCAGCAGGCAGCCTGATGGGCCACATCAGGTCTGCAGAGCTGCTCCAACTGGCCCTCTGACTCTCTTCTCTTTGTCATCCACTGCTCTCCCACCTTTCCCTGTGGCTTGCAGTGACTGCCACGAGCCCCACCCAGGCTACCATGTTTCTTAATGCTACATATGCACAACCCTGAGGAAGCATGGTGACCAGGAAGGGGTTAACAGCAGCTACCACAAGGAACAGTTGTATGGGGACAGTGACAGACTCCAGGGTAGCAGGTTAGGGCCACCTCACTCTACTATTTAACTGAGTAACACTTTCCAATTATGAGGCAGGCCTCTCTACAGAGATAAGGACCAAGAGTCTTCTGGCACCCTAGGCCTCATTGTCTTTGCTGAAACAGACCACTACAGCTGCCTCTCTGGAAGTCCCTACAGAGATGTAGGACACGTGCATGTTCCTTCCTAATGCCTTCAGTTCTATGTGGACAAACTTCCTGTTTTTGAAGAGCTATTCATTACCCTCAGATCCTTAATTTAATTCCTCTCACTCCTTTTCTCAACAATTTACAACCCAATGACGTTAAAATAGAAGAATTCATGGAGGATATGGCTATCAATGGCTACTAACCCTGACGGATAAAGCTATCAATGGCTATTAGCCCAAGACTCCTGCGTGAGGAGGGTCAGGATATTTGCAAGATAACACAGCTGACCTTGCGCTGGAAGGGGGTTGTTTATGTGTGTTTTTTTATCTGCTGGAGGGTGAGATTTTTGTTTTGGCAGTCAGGAGTTGCTATTGTAGCCTATCATGTGCCTGGAAGATTGAATTTCGGCTGGGGGGGGTAGTGGGAGAGGAGTCCAATTCCAGTGGTCTCACGTAATGGCCAGTTGAGGGGAACTTGATCCAGATGGCTGACGTTTGGACTGTGCCACAGACAGTTATAACAGCCTGTGCTGTGTTCCAACACTTTTTCCAGCTAAAGGCTTGATGGGGGCTGTGCCAGCTTGTCCTCAGGTCTCTGGGTGGTGCCTGTCAGTGCCAGATCAGTCCATAATGAAATCTCTCTCATCCACGATTTAATCAAGGAGGAGGCTGACTTATGTATAAGCAAGGCCTGGGTAGGACAATAAGGGGGAGTTAAGACTCTCCCAGTTGTGCCCACCTAGGCATGTGGTTCAGCACCAGGCAATGGAGGCTGGTCCACTAGGGCTACTGGGGCACAGCCCTCCCAAGGAGAATGTCAAGCATTTTTTTTTTTACAAAAAAACCTCTTCTGTAGAAGCCCTGGATGATCTGTGGAATACAGAGTTGACCCAGGCGGTTGTCATGATTGCACTTGAGTATCCTCTCCCAACTGGTAGAGCTCAGAAAACTCCATGGTGTGCTCTGGAGCTAAGAGCAATGAAGGGAGATGGCTTAAACACCAGTGGAAAAAACTCCCAATGAATGTAATCGAACACTGATCATGCTCACACTCATGTTTGAGCCTACTCATTGGCAGTGAAGGTGGCAAAGAAAACTTACTTCTCCACCTTCATTGCAGTGTCAGCTTGCTATCCAGCACAACTGTTTAGATTGGCTAACAGTTTATTACATACTGGCCCTAGGGAGTTGATAGAGCCTTCTAGTCTGCTGTGACATGTTTGCAGATAAAATCACTTACATCCACAGGAATCTGGACTCCATTGTTGATGCTGATGATCTGGATGAGGTGTCTGGAGCACTTTCTTGTCCAATGTCATTTCTTGTCCAATGAGTTTTAGTTACTGTGGCATGAGGACATGGACGAGGAACTTGGTCAGGTTCATGCAACAACTTGTTTCTTGGACCCTTGCCCTTCATGGCTGATAAATTCTGGCAGGGAAGGGACAGATGGATAGGCCAGGGAGATAACTAATGCTTCTCTCCAAGGAAGAGTGGTCCCAGGCTGCCTGAAGGGAACAGTAGTAAGACCACTCCTGAAAAAGCTATCCCTGGACCTGGAAGATCTTAATAATTTTAGATCAGTGGCAAATGTCCCCTTTCTGGGCAATGTTCTTGAGAGGGTGGTTGCCAACCAGATCCAGATATTCTTAGAGGAGACCGATTTTCTAGATCCATTTCAATCAGGATTCAGGCCTGGCTATGGTATGGAAACTGCCTTGGTTGCCTTGTATGATGACCTGTGTTGGGAGAGACGGGGGAGTGTGACTCTGTTGATCCTGTTTTATCTTTCAGCAGCTTTCAATACCATCGACATAGTGTACTTCTGGGGTTATCATATCAGTTGGGTGTTGGGAGTTACGGTGGTTCCGTTGATACTTGATGGCCAGCTCCAGAAGGTGGTTCTTGGGGAGCTCTGCTCAGCTCTGTGAGTTCTCCAGTATGGGGTCCCACAGGGGTTGCTTCTGTCCCCTATGTTGTTTAACATCTACATGAAACCAATCAGTGGGATCACACAGAGTTTTGGAGCACACTATCATCAGTATGCTGATGACACGCAGCTCTATTTCTCCTTTTCATCTTCTGCAGGTGGGGCAGTGGATGTGCCAAATCAAGTGCTTGGCTGGGATAACAGAATGGATTAGAGCCAATAAACTGAAGCATAATCCAGACAAGCCTCTGTTGGTGGGTGGTTCCTCTGAACAGCTGAGTGGTGGATGGCCTGCTCCAGATGGGGACACTACCTCTGAAGCAATGGGTTCATAGTTTGGGAGTTCTCCTGCACACATTACTGTCACTTGAATCACAGGAGGCCTCAGTGGCCCAGGCTATGGTCTGAAGGCACATGAGGCCAGCACCCTGCTGAAGCTAAGCAGGGTCAGGTCTGGTCTGTGCCTGGATGGGAGACTGCTTGGGAACTGTATGTAAGCCCCCTTGGGTTTCTATCATGAAAAGAAAGGCATAAATGTAATAAATGTATAAATGTAATAATAAATGTAAAGGTATAAATGTAATAAATAAATAATGGAATGCCTTCCTTCACCTTAGGTTTTAGTTGCCAGCCTACGTGGACAGGAATAACCTGGCTACAGTAATCTATGCTCTGGCAACCTCAAGGTTGGAATACTGCAATGCACTTTACATGGGGCTGCCTTTGAAAATGGTTCGGAAGCTTCAGTTAATGCAGAATGCAGCCGCCGAATTGTTGAAGGATTCAAGGCAAATAGATCATATAACACCAATTCTGTTCCAGTTACACAGGCTGTCTGTACGCTTCCAAGCCCAATTCAAAGTGCTGGTTTTGACTTATGAAGCTCTTTAATGCTCAGGATCCCAGTATCTTCTGGATCGCCTCTCCCAATATGAACCTACCCGAATCTTTAAATCTTCTTCCTAGATTCTTCTTCTTCTTCAGGTGTCTGAGGGCCTTTTCAGTTGTGGTTCCCTTTGTGTGGAATGTGCTCCCCAGTGAAGTCCGCCTGGCACCTTCATTGACATCTTTTCAGCGCCAGGTAAAGACTTATCTTTTTGCCAAGGCATTTGACAGACCAAAGCTTTCTGTGGCTGTATAGGGGTGGTTGTTGTTGTTTTATTGTTTTGTTTTATGGTATGATATATTTCTATTGGTTTTTAACAATGTTGTAAGTTGCTTGGAGACCTTTGGGTAACTAGCAACTACATAAATCTAACAACAACTTCCACTGTTAGAGACGGTATGCTTCTGAATACCAGTTGCTGGAAAACGCAGGAGGGGAGAGTAGTCTTGCACAAAAATCCTAATTGCAGACTTCCCATAGGCATCTGGTTGGCCACTGTGGGAACAGGATGCTGGACTAGATGGGCTACTGGCCTGATCCAGCAGGCCCTTACATTCTTAAACATGAGCTGTGGCTAGCAAGTCATTTTTGTTTTATATTGTATATGATGGGGAAGCTCAAACTTGGAGAGGGCTACCAAGACAAATATGAAATCTGATTCCACACATTCCTCCCTGCCCTTGAGCAGATGCTATCGTTTATGTATATGTGTGTGTATGCACACATGTGTGTTTAAGCACCCGGCTTTGTATTTGTGACTTCCAAAACAAGCGAGTTCAAACTGGAAGCTTAAAGACAGCTCTATATTCTGCAATTGCAATCAGCTTAAATTGCAATCCAAGAGTCAAGCAGGTCTCTTCCCTACCTGAGAAGCATGTAGCGTAGCAAAGAGGGGACTGGCTCAAATTTAACTCCTGCAACATCCGTATTAGTTTACAGGGATGGTCTGTGACTAATGCCCAAGGTAGAGTTACAACTAGCTTGCATACTGGCTTGGGCAACACTATGTTAGAGAGAAGTATCTTAGGTTCATGAGGGTTTAAAGTCCCAATTCTGAACACGCCCCAGAGAAGCTGTGATGGTGCAATTTTACAGTGTGCATTACTTTACTGAAAAGACTCCCTCTTCACATCACAAATAGCATCTCTACACATCAAACCGGCAGCAAAATCAACAGCAGGAGGACAATGGTCACAGATGCAGTTTGCCACCCAACCCACTCAGCAACAGATGTAGATAGTGAAACGGTTAAGAAAGGAGTCCATTTTGCAGATAGGAAACTTCAGTTAAATGTGCACTGTGGTGTCCTCTGTAAGAGGAAAGATCTAAAGGTGCTACAATCCTTGATGAAAACTGAAACAACAAGCAGTACCCTTCAATCATGGTACAGAAACACTTACATCCACATTATCAGGTTGGGGGGAAAAGTGTGCAGTAGGTATCCTTAAGAAACAGAAGCCTGCTAGATTCCACATGCAGCAGAAATGAGGCAATAGAATCTTGAGATGGTAGAATAGACCATGTCACTTCAGGCTGTAAGCAGAGGGATACCATTTTTTTAATGCTCCTCCATGAAAATATTACCCAAGAAGATTCCACTTTCTAATATTATGAGGTTCCTTTAGACAAAAACACTAGCATGTCAGAGAAAGATTTTAAGTCAGCCCTCTTACTGCTATACTAGTTTTCTACTTGCAGGGAATGTTTTATATAGGTGAGCGTTAAAAAATGTGACATACTAACACACTCTTTGCAATCTGAAGCAGAATAATCCATTTTACCACCTCATGGCCAACTAAGTTCTTAAAGAACCATAAATGCCAGACAGATCTCTAAAAGAACAGGGAGTGCTGGGTAAATTCCAGGCCATCTATGGTGATACTTGTGAAGAAACAATCCCTAATATCTATGAAGCATCTGGAGTATTTTAGAGAACAAGACTCCCAAGTGTTAGGCGGGCCAGATGGTTAGTAAATGAACTTTGAAAGCGGATCCCATCACGGTAAAGACCTTGTGACCTGTTGACACTAAATGCTCCTCTAACCATCTCTGCAGCTAAATGTGCATGCAGCAAATTGGCTGAATGAATGAAGTGCAAGGCAGCTTAGATAATACCCATGGACAGAAACCCAGCTTCCTTCAAGTGGATAAATTCCTTGTTGCATCATTTCCTTCTGCTAAGAATAACTTCATCATGATCTTGAGTACTGAGCTGGTGTCAAGCAGGCATCCTCTTCTGCAAGAGGAAACTGACCTACTGGGAAAGTGAGGCGGCTTTCCTTCCAGGAGCCGCTGAGGAGCTGGCTTGATGCTACATCCTGATAAGTTGCCAGGATGTAGCCATTGTCCAAACCTTGATGAAGACGCTTTCTCCTTCCTCTCCCTGGATCACTCTCACTACCCAGTTGTGAAAGAAGAGAAGCATGGGACATTATTAGCACACAGGAGGGAAGTAGCTGCTCTCTGTAGTTGTGTAAGTGAAGTATTAACACTCTCAATCCCAGAGGCAGATGCCATCCTAGCATTACCAAGGGAGCCACTGAACCTTCTCAGAACTAATGATCTTCTAAGACCAGAATGGGAATCATTCCATTGTCACCTGCCTAAGGATCAGAATGTCTCAAGTGTTGATCTGGAATCAATTCTTATTTCCATCTTGGCCTCCTGACTGTTCATCCATTGGCTTTCTATCATGAAGTCTTCTATTTTTTTCCCTACTCCAAGCAATACACAGTAGCTCTGGGTTCATCTTGGGTGGAAGTCCACTTTCTAACATGTGTGATGCCTTCAGATGAAGAAACCCACCTTTTCTTCTTGCTCCTAGAAATAGATAGCTGTAGCTCACAACTAGAAATATGACCACTACATATATTTTTCAGTGGGCAAAGTTTGTCAAACACTGAAAGCTGCTTGTTCATATCTGATTTTGGCCTAAGGGCATTGCCCAGTCTGGCCACTTAACTCAGGAGGGAGAAAGCAGAGTCAAGAGGGAGGGACCGTCTCATTTTTCTCATACTCTTTTCTTGGTCTGCTTCATAATGGGCAGAAACTTCAGCTTATCAGTAACAGTTGTATTCAGCTACCTGCTGCCTCTGCAACATCCCCCATCTTTATAAGTGCAGAAGACCAGTCTGATTTCAAGATGAATTTCAGACACCTACAGAAGTTAACAGGAACTGCTTGCATGGCACATCCTACAAGATGGGGAGCAAAAGGTACAGACAAGGATGTACCTTCTTGCTAGGGCTGATGGGAATTGTAATCTAAAACATCTGGAGGGCATCATGTTGGCTAGCCCTGATATATTAAAACCCAGAACGCTTTCTGTTCAAGCAAAGCAGCAACCACCTTGCATGTGCCAAAAAGGTGCATGGAAGTAATGGGGATTCCTCTGTATGCATCTGTATTAAGAAGAATCATAACTACTCTGAAATCACATCTTTATTCTCTCCACTCACATATTCTAATTCATCTACCACCTTTGGAGAAAGGGTCATTCAGAGATCACCACACCCACCTCCTTTCAGAAAATTCCAACCAGATATTATTAACCTGCTTTGAGCTTAGACAGAGGCAACCTCTCTGAAAGAATGTCTGGCATACTGACATGCACAGTGGTTAAAAATTGGTTTGCTTTTTTTAAAGCCAAATTTTAAAATATTGAAATCAGATTACTAAAAATTAACTGTGTAAACCTAACCACTGATCTGGAAATTAAGATGTAGATGACATCCCCATCCAATGGGCTCCACTGGCCTCTACTGCTGCCCCTGCTGCACAAAGCATAGCAGACTGAATGCTGCCCCATGAGGGGTAGCCAGTGTAGGGTCCTGAAACAGAGAGTTACAGAGGCAGGATAGTAGTGGATCCTAAGCAGCTCCATTCACCTGAGAGGGGCCCAATATGGGCCTTCAACTGTGCCAGCCTGAAGGTGGTGCAGCAAAAAATGAAGGAAAAACCACCTCCTCCTTTTGCAGCAGTGCTTTGGATGCGGTGGTCCATCCACTGTTTCCAGCTGGGGCTGAGGATCACTCAACCTGAATTTCAGTTATATTAAATATCACCTAAAACCCCCACAACTGGCATAAAATCAAGGATGAATGTAATGCAAGCAACCATATTAAAGTCCACTTTCATAATCTTCCAAAATTAAATCCATGTCCCTCTCTCAAGCATACTGTTAAGACCTGGTTTTCTATGTAAAAAAAATGTACAAAGAACAAAAACACTTTATAGGTCAAACATTAAGCATGAAATAATATGCCATGCATTATATATATTACTGTGCAAATTCTGAATATTTAAAGAAAATCAACATTTACTTCCCATACCTTCCATGAACATTGTTCTGCTGAATATCCCCTGTAGCCCCTTGGAGGAAAGGTGGGATATAAATGTAACAAGAAAATAAAACAAATAGTAGTAATAATAATAATAATAATAATTTAATTTTTAGGCCGCCTATCTGGCCGAAGCCACTCCAGGCGGCGTACATATTAAATTCAATAAAATACAATAATACAGTAAATACAGTATAATAATAATAAAAAATTATACCAGCTCTTGTTTCTGCAAAAATCTGGTTACTTAGTCTTCAGGTAAATTATTTTGTTTAGAGTCCTTACATGTGTATAAAGAGGTCCAAACAGAAAATTCTGCCCTAAAATATATAAATTCTGCAGTGAAAAAAGTAAGACTAGAGATTTTATATTATATACAGTATAAATACCCCCTTTAGTTGCTTGTATGTTTTAATACTTACAGACATCAATTAGAATGCCTCTATGTTCAGAAAATGTATGAATTGGGAAGTTAGAAACTTGGTTTAAATCAGTTATTTAAGTAATCTGTTTTGCTTGATTAAAATCCATCCATCCTGCAAGTTGAAGAGTTTGCTCTTCACTGCCCTCACATGCAGCCTTGTTAAACCCCACTGTAATCCAAAGTTCATTTCCCAGATTTCATATAGGTGTTAGAAGAATGCCACCCTTCCTGTCTTCCCCCATCACATCACTCCTGCACCTCTGCTCATGATCCCACCCTGCTCCCTGTACCTTGACAACACCTGCCTTGAATGAGAGCTTTAGGGCTAAGTAGGCAGCTTTGCCAATGAAGTCCTCTTCTTTAAAACAGTTTCAGCAGAAAGTTAAAGAGACAGCAGACATTTGAAGCCAGTTTCTTTCATTCCAGAAAGAAAACCCCAAAATCCATTAGGCTCTCAATCTAAAATGCAATTACTAGCAAATAAGCCCATTTGAACACAGTGGGATTTACTTCTGAGCAAACATGCATAGGATTGCACCGGAAGTAACAGTAAAAGTCCTGTTTGCCCTTAACATGCTTCTCAATAGAGGCTTTTTGGTTCAGCACCACATTCATTCCAAAGTTTTAGTCAGAAGACTCAATGAAAACACAGCAACAGACAATCTTTAGAATTCAGAACATGTACCGCGTTCATATTAAATTTGCACTTAAAAAAGAACTGCCTGCAAATTTAGATTAGTGCTCCTAGCACAATCCTATACATTATCTATTCAAATGTAAGTCCCATTGAGTTTAATGGTGCTTACATCTAGGTAAGTGGGCACAGAATTACAGCCTTTTTCTGTGCTCCTCAAGCTAGAGGAAGCCCAACTGATGAAGTGCCTCTGTCCCAGCTGACAAAGTGTCAAGGTGAGTTAAGCAGCAGTGCAAGGAAAGGGAAAGTAACACTGGTTTGTTTAATTCTTTAATTAAAACAACACCTCAGGCTATTATTGGCACAGTAAGATAACTGTGTACTAGGAGGCAAATCCTGTAATAACTCATAACTCATGAGCTAAATTCTAGGGGTAAGAAAGCCTACAGAAACCTAGTTTTCAGCACTATCCTAGCAGGGAAGCTTGAGGGATCACAAAATCGCTGAGTCCAGACAGCATCCGCCTGAAAATTCTCAAAGAACTCAAATGTGAAACTGCTGACCTCCTAACAAAAATATGTAGCTTGTTCCACAGATCCATCTCCATACAGAGGACTGGAAAGTGGTCAATATATATTAACACCACTTTTTAGAAAGGGATGCAGGTGGGATCCTGGAAACTACAGGCCAGGTAGCTTAACATCTATCCCAGATAAACTGGTGGAAAGTATTGTTACAGATTAAATAACCAAGCATACAGAAGTACAAGCCTTGCTGAAGCAGAACCAGCATGGCTTCTGCAAAGGTATATCCTGTTCTTTGAGAGTGCAAACAAACATATGGTCAGAGGTGATCCAACTGAGATAGCGTGCTTGGACTTTCAAAAAGCTTTCAACAAGATACCTCACCAAAGACTCCTGAGTAAGCTTAGCAGTCATGGAGTAAGAGGAGAGGTCCTCTTGTGGATCAGGAACTGGCTAAGAAACAGAATAAATGGAGGTATGTGGAAAGTGGAGTCCCCCGAGGACTGGTATTGGGACCTGTGCCAACTTGTTCATAAACCATCTAAAGTTAGGAGGAAGCAGTGAGGTGGCCAAGTTAGCTGATAATACTAAATTGTTCTGGGTCATTAAAACAAAAAGGGATTTTCGATGGCTTTAAAAGAGGATTAGACAAAAACATGGAGGATAAGGCTATCAATGGCTACTAGCCATGATGGCCATGCTTTGCCACCATGGTTGGAGGAGGCAATATATTTCTGAATACCAGTTGCTGGAGACCACATAGGGGAGAGTGCTCTTGCATTCAGGTTCTGCTTGCAAGCTTCCCATAGGAATCTGGCTGCCCACTGTGAGAACAGGATGCTGGACTAGATGGGCCACTGGCCTGATCCAGAAGGCCCTTATAACTCTTGAGATGGCAGAGAAACTATTTGCTATCAAGTATTCACCAGAGCAAGAGAAAACAGAGCATCATCACGTCCATAACTATGAAAGGTCTAAGTGAAGAAGTACCCTTATCCACTGGTTATGTTTATGCCTGCACTTCACTCTGCTGATTTACAACTGGAACTGATATTGAAAAATGGCCACATGGCTGTAATGTCTGAGCTTCACCAGTGACCACTCAGTTCTAAATCAGATTTTGCTTCCTCAGCAAAGTCCAGTGTTTGTCCCAAACATTCCAGGGCAGACAACATCAAAGGGACAGTGTAAACAGTTCTTGGATTTGGCGTAGTGTATTCTGTCCCAAATAGAAATGGTCAGCTAGCATGTCCTCTACAAACACTGCATCGTGAACGATTTCTTACACATTGCGAGAGAATATGAGAAAGGCACATGGTTCTTTTCAATACAAATTGTGTATGGGGAGAAAACTTGGATAAACAGGATTAATGAAATCTCAGGGGAATTGTGTATAGAGTTGAGCTATTATAACTGGGACAGGATCAAGAATATAAAAAGGATGCTCACACAGAGCTATAGAAAGACTTCATGTCTGCTTGAGTATAGAAGAAGATGCACAAAAAGAAGCAACTATAGTGCTAATCCATGATTAAGTGGCAACAAAAACTGACCTGTACAAACAGGGAGAAGGAAACTGGAGAGGGGGAAACAGCTTACCAAAACTTCTCGTGGTGCGATGGAATTGTCTGTATAAATGCAGAGTTTCTCCACAGTTAAAGGCATGGTCTCTCGCACCTTGGAGGCCAGGAGCATACAGACAGCCCCCAGAAGCTGCAAGTGGTTTTTGCGGGTGGGGACACAGGACAGGTAGCGATCCACATAATTCATGGCTAAGGGGAAAACCTCTTCTTCACATTTCTGCTCCTCACAAACCTGATAAAAACGACAAAGGAGAGGAAGTTTATAAATAAGGCAGTCATCCACTGTAGTAACTCTAGGAGGGCTTCAAAACTAATTATTACCAAAGTGTTTTGAGCTTTTATGAAGGTGAAGAAAACATGGAAACTATGGTGCTAAATGAGAGCTAGAGATCAAGGAACAATCCCCTGCGCTGCTACTGGCTTCTTCAACAAACCTGGTTATGTTACTGAGCCATGCTATCTTTTCTGTAAAATGAGAATAGTCTTGTTCTTCAAAGGGACTGCAAAAACATAAAAAAGTCAACCCAGCCAAATACTCAGATATTACAACAGTTTTTTGAAGATTCATAAGCATAGCATTCTCTCCATGTTAAACATACAAGGAAATCTCCATGTTAAACATTTAAGGTAATTTTATGATATCAGCTCCTCATTTAATCTTGTAGAGAACTCTGTTCAATGTTCTACATTTCACCTTTTCATTTTCCTTGAAGAGACAGTGAGGAAATTTACTCTTCTGTCAAAAGGGTATATTCATGGGCCAACTTCATAAGCCTCTCTTTTTATTTATCCAAATAATTTACACCCCACATTTCCCAGGGCTGTGGAGTCAGAGTCGGGAGCAATTTTGGGTGGAGTCGGAGTCAGTAGAAATGTACCACAGCCCTGACCTTTCCACAAAGTAGTACTCAAGGGGCCTAACAACATTAACAAAAACCAACAAAAAATCATTGAGGCATTTAAATACTTGACACACTGAATACTGTCAGATCCTATGTATTCAAATTTCATGTACTCAGGGCAGAGGTCTTTTTAAGTCAGCATTCTCTGCAATGCCAGAAATGTTTCAGATTTGGAACAGAGCGAGTAGATGGTTTTGAAAATGCTGGCAGCGTGTCTCGCACACTATGAGTAAGAGCCCAACCATTCAAACTCATCTTCCACCAATTCCTTTGGCTACAGAACATTATGAGCCCAACCCTCAAAGTCTTATGCTGTTGAAATGATTGGTGCTTGCCCAAAGGAAGCCATCAAATGAAGTTAATATTAACTAAGAACCATTTGTGGAACATCCCTCCACCCCCAAATAAAACCCCTGACTTCCAGTCCCTTATTCTGACCACTGGATAGACCAGCCTTTCCCAACCAGTGTGCCTCCAGATGCTGTTGGACCACAACTCCCATCTTTCCTGACCATTGGCAATGCTGGCTGAGGCTGATGGGAGTTGTGGTCCAACAACATCTGGAGGCACACTGGTTGGGAAAGGCTGGGCTAGACTGTTACCAAGGCACTACCCAAACTGAATCCTTTAAGTCAGCATAATAATTAAAACACCGAGCTTTCTCCTTTTGCAGAAACTCATTATTCTTCATTAGCACATTTTTCCTATATCCTATGAGTTACCAACTGAACATTCTTGTATGGCCTTGCTGCCATTTGTCTCTTCATTTTTCTTTAACAGACAGTGAAGCCATTTACTCTTCTGTAAAACGGTTGTAATAATGGACGTTGTATGTTTTTGATATTGATTTCAATCATTAGTTTTAAATTAGCCCAGCTCTGCAAATAAACCAACAAAATTTAATATCTCACCAAAAAAAACTCTTAATAGTCCACCTGCTCACAAGAACTATTGGTGTCATTTGTGATATACTGACATCCTAAAAAGGGAAAAAATCAATTGCCTTCCAGTCTGAGAACTTCTGAGTCTGCTTTCCTGGAGGCATTTCTTGCCAGGTGATTGGGCAAGTGACTCTTTACAAGCCTGAATTTATTGACACACATTCTTTGGAACTTTACATACTTTATTAGGGACAAATGGCAATGTATATTAAATACTTCTCAAAACATTATTTTAAAAAGGAGGAAAAAATAATTATCTGAAAACATATGGCATTTGTCTCTTAAAGACACCAACTGCAAGAACCCTGTTTCCCACAGGCAGAAGTTCAACAAGTGATGCTTTCTCTTTATCTCCAAGTTTAGGAAAGTGCTGCCTGGTGACTTTCTATCTGCCAAGAGCAGTCCAACTTGAATAAGGTAGTAGCCCTACTCCAGCTCCATTTTGATATTAATCTAAAATATTTATTTGCTTGACATATTGAGAACATCTTTACTCAGCTTTTACATTTGGGGCAGTGCATTTTTTTTAAGGTGGAGATCAAAGTATCTGTGTAGTCGGGTATTCTTTTTCCCTTTCCGCAGCCTCTTCATCCTGGCCCTCTAGTTTTGTAAATATGCAGATTTAACCGCGAGATTAATCAACCCCATGATGTTGTGCATGGCCAGGGCTGGTGACTGGGGACCCCTAGAGGTTACACTACACAATGCTAGGGTGCTTTTTTTTAACTGCCCCTACACAGAGAAGGCAAAACCGGAGGGAACGTAGGCCTACCTTAGATATTCAATCATTCCCATCCACCCCAATCATGACCCACCGACCTCTCTCCCACCAAGCAAGCTTGCCCACTTATCTCCCTGCTTTAATATGCGCCGATGCCTGTTTTAATATGCATAGATCCCCCTTGCTGCTCCAAAATACCCCCTTTTTCAAGAGGCTGAACCCTCCCTCCCAAAAAACTGATCTTAGATTCGGCTCTCCCACCAGATCAAAAACTATCCAGGGCCTCAATCCTCCGCACAAGTTCCAGTGAACTCAACGGGATTTACTTCTGAGTAAACATGCCTAGGATCGGGCTGCAATCCTAGTCATTCTTACGTGAAAGTAAGTCCCACCGAAACCGATGAGGCTTACTCCCGAAAAAAGAAAATAACGCCGCACGGATTTATGATGGGAAGTAAGGGAAGGGCGTGCGAGCCGGGCTCTGAGCTTGCGAGCGGAAAGGAAGGAGGGAAGGGTGGGGGAGCAGGATCCCGGCACAGACCTCCAACATCCAAAAAGCCAACATCTTCCGCATGTAGGGCTGGATCTCCTTCTGCACGCACTGGAAATAGGAGACCCTGGGGCTGTAGCGCTCTTCCTGGCTGAGCAGATTCTGCAGGACCCGCCGGTCTTTTAACAACTGCGGATCCCGCTTCGCCCGAATCACCACCTCCAAGCACAGCAGTTCCATGTGTCCGGATCCGGGGATGGGAATGGTGGGGTGGAGTGGATTGAAAGGGGATCTGCAAGCGGGGAGCTGGAGGCGAGGAGGGAGGGGAGGGCTCTCCTGCACTCACAGCCCGGGAGCGGCAGGCTGGATCAACCAGCAGCAGCACCGAGCCCAGCAAAGCAGCCTCCCCTCCCCCTGCGAGACTCCTCCAAGCTCCCGGCGGCACAGACACTAATGAATGTACGGCGACGAGACCATCAAAGAGGCGGGGCCGGGCCCTGGATCCTCCTTCTAGGAGGTGGCAGGAGGAGGTCCGGTTTGCTAGTTTGACTGATGCCCCCTTCTAGGCCACGCGAGGCAGCTGCCATCATAGGGGAGGAGAGTTCTTCACCACTCGAGCCCTGAAAACTTTTTCCTACCAGAACGTTCTTTGCAGCGGAGGCACTGGCCTCGCTAATCTAGCCCACTCTCTCTCTCTCTCTCTCTCTCTCCTCATTGTCATTTCATGACCTCTTGCTCCTTACGCGACTACCTCCTTCTAACACATAAGGGGCATATTATACCAAGAGATCATGCAGTGCGGGTTTTGCTGGGAGATAAATGCCTAAAAGGATTCTTGCATCGCTTTGGCATATGAATGGAATCGCCATCCTGCAGAATTGCAAGGCGCAACATTCGTGTCAAAGATCCTCTGACGGCTCTGACTGAAGTAGCATCGCCACCCACTGTTGCTCAAAAGGCGGGGTACACACAAAAAGGCTAAATAAAGCTGTTAAGGCTGGGTATACAATATTGCCATTGCTATCTTTTAACATTGTCACTGTATTTTGGAGCTGCCATTTGGCCTCTTTTCAAGGCCAGGAGAAACATTTTTGTCGATTGGTAGTGGCTCCATATCTGGATGTCTGCGAGAAGAAAAGACAACTGAAATATCTCCGATAGTCTCAAGCGCCTATATCAGCAAACAGCCAATTTGCTAGTTCAGGGAAACAAAAATGAAGAGTCTTAAGACTCTTGGAGGGTAGGGGATCTTCTCAGTTATATATTATGTCCAAGTAAATGGGCTAAGCAGTGTGGCACGGGACTACAATGCTACCACGTTTATTTGGAAGCAATAATTGGGCCATATTTGTACTTATGCTTTGCATTGCTTATACTTGGCTGAGTGTCTTTACTAGGCACTTGTTTCAGCACCAATAGCAATTTTGAGATGGGACAACCATCTGTGCACAGTGCAGTAGGATACACAATACTCTAAATTTTCTAATGGGTGGTTCCTTATAAATATGGCCATATTTCACTGCCTTTCAGCCTCAGAGGAAGGCAATGGTAAACCACCTCTGAATACTGTTTACCATGAAAATCCTATTCACAGGGTTGCCATGTTGGAATCGTCTTGAAGGCAGACCATTTCCATTTCCATAGCTTTATATATGATAAAGATACTATTTATTCTCAGTCTTTTTTCTAAACATCTAACACCTAAAGTTGCCTTTTAAACAATTGCTACATGATGGTATTTTCATTCACTATGCCCCAAGATCGCTTAATAGTCACAGCCAGTTCGAATCCTGTCAGCATATATTTGAAGTTTCTCAAATATGTGGGTTTCTCTCCCATTATGTGCATCACTTTGCAACTACCTTACAATGAATATCATAATTATTTGGCATTTTGTTGCCTATTATCCAACTTGGAGAGGTTGGTTTTGAGCACAGTCTACTTGGATGTTCATCCTCTGCAAACCTGACTCCGTCCCTAACTCCATATCATTTATGAATGCTAAATAGCCACAATCTCAGCATAGATCACTGTCTTCCAAAGCAGCTACTCTACTCCCAACTTAAGGATGGAAAATGGAATATCGGTGGACAGCAGAAGAGGTTTAAAGATGTTCTTAAAAATAATCTAAAAAAAGTAACGTGAGCATTGAGAACTGGGAAGTCTTGGCTCATGAGCGTCCCAAATGAAGGTCGGCTATTATGTGCAAAATTCCACAACAGTAGTCATTGTAGCAGCAAAAAGATTTGCCTATCTTGGAGGACAATCACTTTTAAGAAACAAATTAGTTTACTGTGGCACTAACTTTCATAGGCAATGAAACAAATTGGTGTACTGTAGTACTAGGTGTACTGTGGTACTAGCTTTCATATGCAATAGCCTGCTTCCTTAGATCTATGAAGAGGGCATAGTAGGTATTTCTTGAAAATGGACAGGTTTCCATAGCTGAACAGACCTTGAATACCAAAGCACTAAGCATATGAATAACAGTAGGAGAGTTTTTCTAGACAGAATCACCTTATGTGCTGAATAAAGTCAACTGGCAACATCTACTGGACCTAATATTTGTTGTAATATCAAGGATGCCGTCAGATAGTTAGATATATTTACACACACACATTCCATCGCTGTCAATAAAGCCCTTCCATGTTGGCTACACATGACAATTCCAAAGAATTTAATGATTACAAAGGAAACCATTTAGTTGGAAAATAGAGAAAAACTAATGTGGGGATATTGCTGGAAGCCGCAAGATGGGAGAGTACTGTTGTGCTCATGTCCTTCTTGTGGGCTTCCTATAGGCATCTGGTTAGCCACTGTGAGAAAAGATTGCTAGGCTGGATGGGCCATTAGCCTGACCCAGCAGACTCTTCTTATGTTTTTACTGTCTCCCTGGACACTTTATCTCTGTTCTTAAGGAGATACATGGGGCTGAAGCATAAATTACAATTCCCATGGGGATTCTGCTACAACTGTCTCCCTCTGGCAAGGGAGCTTTATCTTTGCCATAACACAATTAAATATTTACCACATGGATCACATTATTCATCTCCATAGCCCTGTCCCAAGGCCTTGACCACTGATGACAAAAGCATGGAGATTATTTTCATGAGGGTGGAAAAATACACAAAAAGTAGTTTGGGACATTATGGCCACGTGAAGCCTCTTTTCAGTGTAATTTCTGTTGCAACCAAAATACATAGTCCAGGCCTAGCTCAGAAGAATATAAATAACTAGGACTCAAGTCTCTAGAATTTGAATGCATAAGTACATTGGATAACAGTTCTCAACCATAATTTCAGATCTAAGCCGTGAAAAGTGAGGGGGCTTAATGAGATCATTGTGATAATGACAAAACTGGCTATTCCCATGGCCTCTCTTTAAAACTTAGTATTTAACAAGTAAATATAGAGATAATGGTAGAAAATAATATTAATAATAATAGAATATGGACGAATAATTGTAAAAAAAGGTATGAGTTGTGCATAAAACATAAATACATAAAAATGCTTCATTAGCGTGTTTTGTGTCAAAAGGAGAATTTCAGTAGATGAGATCACATTCAAAAACCCATCTTTAATAGCTTTTACTTGGGTTGCAGAAAACCTGCTCCGTGGCCATGAAATATTTGAAGAATCCATGAGCAAAATGTCCGTGTTCACCAGTGCAGACCAATCAGCTGGATTTAAACTATAGTTACCTTCTTCCATTTTTTGTGGCCAACATTGGTTGGTTTGTACAAAGGCATCAAGTTCTACATATGCAGTGGAAATAGGCAGAGGCTGGATTCTTAGCCAAACATTGGGAAACCAGAATGCTGGATTCTTGTTCCTTAGGTTTTCTGGATCATGTATTTTGAAACTGAAGACTCAGGCCACACACTAAACACACTCATCCCCTGCTTTATCCAGGGCTGGCTCCCATTCAGTGTGGAATATTCTGAAGCAAAAGTTAGTGACACTTAGGGGAACAGAAAGGGGGGGGGAGGCTGTTGCAAAACAGAAAGTGTTCCCTCCAGAAGATGACTTGGCAAAACCAGGACATCCAAAGCCGCATTATCAGGCCAAGATGGCAAATAACAGACTACAGCAACCCTGAAAAGCAAGCCATTGAATAGATTTTGGAAGGAAGGGAGAGGATGTTAGGAAAACAAGAGTTGGCTCATTGTTGACTAAGGATGGACAACTTCCTGGCTTTCCTGGCACAGAACTTGGCAATCAGAAAAGGAAATTCTTGTATTTTTTTAATGTCACTGAAGGCTTCTAGGTTTCCAAGATACCAACTATGCTTTTCCTTGATAAATCACAGAGAGTTATATTTTTGGCATGTGGATATTGGAAGAACAGTGGCCAGCATAAGTGAAGGTGACAGATCTTGACCAAATAGAATGGCTGGCATTAAACAATCAACGAGGATGCTAGGTGCCTCTCTGGTAAAAGGTCAAATTAATGTAAATCAACCTGTTTTTGTGTACAGAGTTGTGATGATTTATAATAATTGGGGATCTGACAAAATAAGACCTTTTTTTTCAAATGCAACTATTTTTTTCACTTCTGTCACAGCCTAAATGCTGCCCAGAGCTGAACCCCAAATGCTAAGGAGTCTCTCTCTCTCTCTCTCTCTCTCTCTCTCTCTGTGTGTGTGTATAAATTTGAGCAGTTAGGAGATCCCAATGGACAATTCCACCAACAGAATTCAAAGAGCCAAATCCAGCTGTGTGATATTCATATAGCTCCCTACAGCTAACCCATAATTGTAATCGCAACTGTAGAAAGAAACAAGTCATTCAGTCTACAATAAACTCAAGCTATGAATTATTGCATAGGAGAAAGAACTATGATGCATCATCAGAGGTCCCTATGCCTGCAAATAACTAACCAAGAAATTTCTCTTTGCAGAAAAAGTTAATCACAGATATATAATTAACATCAGCAACTAATCTAACAGTGATCAAAATGACTTTTTACTATATAAGATAGTCTGAATGAGTTCAAGTGTTAAAATGGTCTTTCACCTCAACATTAGGGTACTGAATTCAGTTACCTGCTCTGTAACCATGGTTCTTGCTGATGATTTAGATTAGAAAACTAGTCCACACTTTTCCTTCTTTACTATTTTTTGTCTATAAGGATAAAGTCCAGCTCTTTGCAATGCAAATAAAAGCTTCAGATTCAATTTCCATGTACCTGTACTAACACAGAGCCTGGCAATGAAGGAATGTCTCTGCTCACTCACTAGCGAGGTACAACTGTGTGGCCCCACCCAATAATAATAATAATAATAATAAAAGTAAAAACTGTCTTGGCTATGAGATGGTGGTAACAGAACCAATATGTACTGAAAATACAGATAGATAGATAGATAGATAGATAGATAGATAGATAGATAGATAGATAGATAGATAGATAGATAGATAGATAGATGTGTAGTCCTGTCAGGATGCATGGGGACACTGTCCCATTACTTTTTTTGCCGGCAGCCCCCTCCCAGCCCCCTCCAGTCTGTCACCTGACACTACGGAAAAGGAGAAGGCAAGAGAGGAGGCCCCTTGGGCCGAATGATAGAGCAGAGACCTCAGCAACAGCCGCCCCAGCAGGGCCAGACCACAGAGGAGGAAGAGGAACAGGAAGAGGAGGCACCACACTGTGGGGCAAGAGACAGGCTGAAGGATGGGGTGAACGAAAAATCCACTTAATTCCAATCACTTGGCTGTGAGCGGGCATGGCTGCAAGGGGGCATGGCATGACTCATGAAGGGATCCTGCATTTCTAAATTTGCTACTACGTTATATAATTAGATTATTGTAGACAGAGATTGAAAGACAGATAGATATTTGCAATATGTGTGCAAACATATAAACACAACTTTGCAGTCTTTTGGCTAAGATAAAGTCTAAGATAAAGAGGGAAAGAGCTTGTAGCATCCTTGGCTGGGAGGGTGGAGGGTTTTGTTTTCTGTTGGCAGAAGGTGAGAATAAAGCTCCCCCAAGTAGATAGTTTAGCCAGTTGTCCCTGGACCAGAGGAAGAAAATCTCTGCTCTAGAGCAAAGGTATAAAATTCCATCTACAACATCAACAAGGAGAAATTAATCTTTCTTGACCCTTGTCTCCTCAGATTTCTGAGGCTTATCTCAGAATTTAAATGGCAGCCATGTTCTTTAGAAAAGCTGTCCCGTGAAAGCTGTCTATGAAGTTCTCACAGTCCACACTATGTTCTTCCTTTCCATTTGCAGCATGACTAAAACATCATTAGTGATATCAAAATGAAACTTCTTAATGCATCAGAGGGACATGAAAACCTAGCCCACACAAATCATCATCATCATCATCATAGCCGTGAAGACTAGTGTCGGAAATACCCCAGATGACTCTAAAAAAGACAGGTGATTTTGTAATATTCTTCATAATTTTCCACTTTGAGTGTAGGATCACAGTTTTATAGAGATCAACTCATCTGAACTCCCCTTTCCAGTTAGCTTTGATGGGAGAGAAAATAAAGTTGAGGTATGACCTCCTTATGCTACAACTATTGCAAAGTTCCTGCTGGGCTCCTGCTGGGAGAAAGGGGGGGATATAAATCAAATAATAAATAAAGTGGGACCCACTAGTTTAACAAGGTCAGTCCAAGTTCATTAAGAACATTTACCACCTGTAACTTGGGCTATCCAATGACATGGAATGCACATACAGCTTTTTTTTCTCAAGTAACACCTAGAACTGCATGCAAATGCAAGATAGAGGGTTGGGGCTAAATTGTATATGAATATTAAAGAGGGTTATGCTGAGATCTGCTTCCTGACATTCTTATTTTCTGTGTGCGGAGAGTTATTGATTTGTGTGCAGCACACACATACTGTGCCACCTGCAGTCTGAGGTAGTACAAACTAGCAAGAGCTGTATCACATAATCCAATTCTGGGCTGGCCCTACCATTAGGCAGAGTGATGCAGCCACCTCAAACCACAGATTTTGGGTGTTATGAAAAGGCGGCAAATTGTTAGTTGTTTAGTTCATTGCATTTTTACTGTAAATAATGGTATGTGCCCTTGTGGGATTTTTTCCACCCTCAGGTGCCAAAAATTGGCTAGTTGTGGATATTTTCCACTTTGATGTGGGGCAGTAGAGGGAAGGAGGTCATTTGGGGCTCTGCTTCAGGCAGCAAACACTCTTGGGCCAGCCTGATCCCATGAACATTTCTGTTGGCTGAGGCAACCTAGTGTGCCTGGAGCTTGTTGGACTCTGAAACCTGCATCTACTGTCTTCTTCATCACTATAATTTCTCTTCAATCTGTATTTGGGTAAATCAATGCCTTTTCACAAACAGACCATAGATGATCTGCCCTCCGGAAGATATTTCCCTTGCAATAGGTCTAGAAAACCACTGCCACACATTTTTGCTGAAGCTATGCAAACATCCTTTCTGGTAAACTAATTTTTGGCTGCCCCTCCACGTTCTGCCTCAAATCATGTTTCCCTTTTTATGTTCAGGTACTGAAGTCTTGCATCCCTGCTGCATATTGAAACTCACCCTCCTGGTTTTATTGGGGAAAACCTTGGAAATGACTGGTGTGTTACATTAAACATGAAGATAAGAATATTTTGAAACCCACTCACTTTTCTTTAGGCCCATTGCACCATCTTTTTAAGCATGGAGAGGCAAAATGTAAAAAGGCCTTTCAAGAGTGGTATACTTGGCCTTTTCGTTGCCTGCTTTTTGGTGGGCTTTTATTTTATCAGGACTCTGATTGTTTCCATGTGTTTTTATCCACTGTTATTTTTAACTTGTTAACTTTTATTGGCCCTTTTATACTGTTGGGATTGTTAAATTGTTGTTTAATGCTTTTAATATTGTGTGTGAAGTACTGAAATAGTAAGTTGCCCCCTTGAATGTATTGGCTAGAGAAAGGGAGGATTTTCCAAATTTTCACATTTTTAAGCACTTGACCTCTAACTACCTTAAGAGCTTATAAAATACATATAAAAACATCATATACTAAAGTGTTTGCCTTCTAATGTGCATCCTGCAATAATTACGAGTGGTATAAGACTACTCCTCACTGGGAACTGCTAAGGGAAACAGCCCTAAAGCTAAGCATAGCATAACAGAGAGAAATATGAGCACACCCTGAGGTTTCCAAACAGCCTTGTAAACATCTCTAGGAATAGCTTTTCATCCAAGCAGAATCTTGCCTCACTAAAGTCAGTATCAGAATTATAGAATGAGGTAAACATGGCCAAATCCTATGCATGTTTACTTGACATGATTCTATGAAAGTAAGTCCCATTGTGTGCAATGGAGTTTGCTCCACTGTACACTTGCAGGGCAGTAGTGGACAAGCTGTGCACTTGACCTCCTGACAGCTGAGTTGCTGCTGCTTACCAGGAAGGAGAGGGGAAGGGGTGAGGCATCAGGGAGATAAGGGCAGTGTGCATGCATCAGCAGGAGCATCAGACTGGCTCTGCTAATATATGTGCATCACGCTGAACTTCCCCCTCCACTGCCTTGCCCTTCCCGATAAGTAGCGCAACTCAGCTGTCAGGAGCTCAGTTGAGCACTGCTGCCCAACCAAGTGGTGCAAGGAATTGCAGCCTCAGGATCTTACCTATGTAAAAAATATCAGAAATTACCCTTGGGGGGAGGGGTTGGTTAGGTTTTGGTGGCCAGTTTTCACTTTTAATCTGAATGGCTATTTGATGTGTTAGGCTTTAGTATGCAGAACATTTTAAGCCACTGTTCGTCAACCTTGGGTTCCCAGATATTGTTGGACTACAACTCCCATCATCCTTGGCCATTGGCTAAGCTGGATGGGATTGATGGGAGTTAGTCTGACAACATCTGGGGACCCAAGGTTGAAGAACACTGTTTTAAACCACTCCTCAGTCTGTAAAAAGAAAAATGGGTGAGTAACTTCATGTTATTCATTTGTCTGGCAGATTGCAGACATCTTGCTTCAAGAAAGATTGCATATTCCCAGCATTCAAAGCAGGATATTTGGTTCCTGGGAACATGAGATTCATCATTCTGCTCTGCTGTTGCAATGCAATTGCAAAATGGAATGTGGTTGCACGAGTAATCATGATGGACACTGGTTGAATTGTATCAGCGATAGCATTAGTAACAAGCACTTCTTAGACAATAGATAAACAGTGCCCATTATACCTGCACAGCTTCTCCTGCCCCATGAACACCTACTAACATGTTGTGATTTTTAAAAGTACATTTCTGTATTTGTTGGCAGCCTTGCCAAAACAGAATGGTGTAATAAAACTGTAAAAAAATAAAAATTATGAGGTGCAATCCAGTTCGCAGTATCACTCACAAAGGCCTCTGATAGGTACAGATTTTCCTCTGAAAAAAGGAAATGCACATGTAGTCATGCACATAGGCAGAGAAAACAGGGCTCCACTGAGCCCTGTTGGTATTTTCTGCCTGCAGTGTGAGTGAATCCTGCCCATAAAATTATTTTTAAAAAGCCAAGCACATTTATATTAGGGCTGTGCACCGGATTTGGCTGGGGTCAGAGTCTCAAGTCAAATCAGGCGTACTCTGAGAGTTTGGGGCATTGGACAAATTGGGTTCAGACAGCCACAGATCACTACAGGTTGGGTTGAATGACCCAGAGCAATCAGTGGCTGTCAGGGGGCAGGGCATCAGGCAAGGTGGAGAGGGCAGAAAAACCCCACCAAAAGGTCAAGACCTCCAGAAAAATCTACCTTTCTGCCTGATGCCTCCTCCCCCCTTGCATGGTGCTAGTGATCCCCTGCAAGCAGCTTTCCTTTCCATCACTCATGCAGGATTGACCCCTGTGCTCAACAGCTGTTACATGAAGGGGTCAGTTCTGCAGGGTGCTGCAAGGCCTCCCTCCACCCAGGACCAATGTGTCAGCAGTTGATCCTGGGGGGGGGAAAGGCATTGTAGCACCCTGCAGAATTGATCTCCATCTTGGATGGGAGGGGTCTCCTTCCCCTGTTCTTCTCCTGGCTACATGTTTAATTAGGGTTTTAAACCCCTAATTAAACATTAGTCCAGCTCCTGAAATTGTTTCTGACTGGATCTAGGGTAGGCGAGGGGGTGGTCCCCAGATCAACTCAGGGTATGTCGGCCTGATGCTCCCTGGATCAGAGCCATGGTGATGTGGGGTGCTGTGCACAGTTCTAATTTACATTGCTTTCCCAAAAGGGAAAATGCACAAAGCAATGTATATGAATGAAACAGCAACAACAATGTGAAAAATAATAAAAATGTATTGTATACTTTGCAATGTCATAGGAGGATGAGTGCTCCTTTCAGTCCATTACTCCATAGTAGGAATGCAAATCTGACCTTTTTTAAACAGAAGCAAAACCAGCAAGGTTCCTTCGTCCCTTCTCCCCACAGCAATGCTGCATTATTTTATAAACATATTGCTTCCTGTTTTCTTTTTCTTTAAAGGCTGTGCACTCCTCTCTCTAGAATGCACATCTAATATTTCAGAGATATGATGTAATATCCTTACATTGCTATTGTGACATCTTGGATGGGGTGTTGTACTGATGAAGCAATCAGTATTACCCTATTCTCAATGTTTATTTGCAGCCTGAGCAATTTGAAGGAGTGGGATATAGAACTTGAGAAATGTAACAAACGCTCTTTTTGTAAGGATTAATTATAGGTTATTATTTTTTATTCCTGCAGCAGGCACAGGCTGACTCCAGTCTTGCTGGGTCTATTTTTTAAAAACAAACACTAGAATTCCAGTAGTCCTCTGTTTGAGCTGAGCCAATATTTCTCAAAAAGACATTTTTCTGAGATAATTTTTGTGTTCCATCAGCACAAGGATTTCTTCTTGCGCAACAGAACATTCTCCCCATCTCTTCCCCTTGCATGCCACATAAATCTGTTTTGGGGGTTCCCTCAACTTTCTGGAGCAGATCTGGTGACAGCGTGCGGTGCATGCAGGGTGAGAAGAGGGGGGAAAGTCCTGTTGCACTAATGCTAATCCTTGTGCTTGTAGCCTGTACTACAGTAGGGCCCCGCTTTACAGCGCTTCGCTAATCAGCGGTCTCAATTAGACGCAATTAAACTAAAGCCCCACTCATACGACGCTTGTTCAGCTTTTACGGCGGTTTTCTGGTGTTGCGCGCCATTCTATTCAATGAGTTCTGCTTTTCAGCAGTTTTCGCTTTTCAGCTGGGGTCCGGAATGTAACCCGCCGTATGAGTGGGGTCCTACTGTACTTCCACTGCTAATGGTGAGCTCCACCCAAAGCAACTGTTGGAGAATTTCTCCTCCCCTTGGAGAAACTAACTGAAATGGTTTCTCTCCCATTTCTCTGCCCACAAATAAAGTGAAGAATTTCTAGAGACCATTTGTGCATAACTCTAAATATTATAAAGGATTTCTTCTCAGTTAAGGCATAACAGTAATCTTTGTGATATATTGCTGAGTACACACTCTTGCTTAAAGAACATTAGAAGTGTGGTGTAGGATCAGAGGAAAATCCACCTAATTCAGCATTCTTTGCAATAATCTCAGTAACAAGCAGACACAAAGCGATCCACCAGAAATTGATTACTTGTCCATGATCAACTTGCTGCCCATTCATACTCTAAACTACAGTATTTGCAAAACCAGATAAATTAAGCTAGAAACTGTAAACGCTGAATGTCTGGAAAGCCCCTTGAGTTTATTTTTACTTAATTCTAGGGAGTTCTCTGTGGCAACAGTTTATGCAAATTGGGAAAGAACTCTCAAAGATATATTTTAAAGTACATTCCTATTAATCCACCTTGTTCTCTCAGGCATCAAATTGTCTAGCTTCTGCGGGGGAGAGACACCCAGTCTGTACATACCCATGTCCAAGTGTGCATATGTGTATGTACGCATCTGAATAAAAAATATGTAGGTCCTCCCACTCTTTATTGTACTTCCCAGTGGCTATAGCACAGACCTATAGTGTAGTGTTCCATGCTATGTGTCCCATGAGCATCAATTGCATTTTCAAAAAATGGCAGTTCACCACTGCCTCAACAAATGGAAAAAGCTGGAACATGGATCTGGCCCAGCCCAAGCCTTTGGCTTTGGCTTCAGCTTCCAGTCAGATCCCTTCTTCTAGTAGTAAACAGCAAGGCCCTGGATTGGCCCACCTGCCCCCATCTCTGATATGTTCACCCTCTGCCCTGTTCTGGCTTTGCCTATAGCCATGCATCTTAGACACACAGCAGAAGACAAACTGGTGTCTGACCCTGTGTATGGAATCCATAGTTAAAAAAGTCTGACGTTAATGTGTCAGTGAGCAGGATCAACCGATGCCATTGCATAGGGACTTAGGCACAGGACCTGCAGGCGTCTCTCAGAATCTGGGTGCCCTGGCAGGAACCACTTGCACTGATGACTGTTTTGGCCCTCCCTGTAACCCATTCTTCTGGCCACAGGCTTATCTGGTATATGTGACTGGGTCTTGGAAGCCACCTGCATATTTACAGCTTCCGACATACCTCAGAGCAAATACTCAATCAAGGCATTATGGGTAATTAAAATTATTTTCTTAGTTTTATATCCCACTTTTAATTTTTTTTTACTAGAGCCCTCAAAGTGGCTTAGAACATTTATAAAACACAACTGGGCAACCAACTCTGACTGAGTGGCAAACACACACACATTCGTAGGAAGTTTCCCTTATGATTAAAATCACTTACTAGAGAAGAGCACTGAACAGTCCATAAAATGATCCATCCGTTGATGGGCAGTTTTTATTAATTACTGAAATGAAAAGCGTAGAGACAGTATTCCTCCTTCCTTATAATCTATTTTGCCCCATTTAAATAATTTCCTACATCATAGAATAGTAGAATTGGAAGGGGCCTATAAGGCCCTTGAGTCCATCCCTCTTCTTCCAAATCAAAACAGTATCTAGTATATTTATCTTATTATCTTTATCTCTTATTCATGCTTGCACTCAAGATACTTCTTTTCAAATCAGAACCAGTCACTCAAGTATAAGGGTCTTTTTTTAAAAAAAAAATCTCAACACACTTCTAACACTCACTAAATATGGGGGGGCAGAGAGAGAGAATATTTATAAAATACACCAAGAACCACATGCTAAAGAACAAAACCTAACTACAACATTCAGCTCTACTGGTGCAGGAGCTGGAATCTGATGTTCCTTCTTCCTACAGGGCATTTGGTGTCAGTAAGCCCCCAGGGGGCATGGTGTGCAGAGGGCAATCCAACAGAAGCAGGCCCTGATATTATTTTTGCTTGCTCCTGTCTCCTTCACTCTCTTCTTCCTTCCCACAGGGCATAAAAGAGAGAAAAACAGCCAAACCAAAAGCCTGGTCCAGGGGTTCTTACCCCTGTGGCCCATGGACCCCTAGGGAGTCCATGGATGGGCTTCAGGTGGCCCATGAACTGAGCACAAAAAACAAACATCCAATGCAGTAAAATAAATTGTATGCAAAATGTGCGTGTCTGTGTTCATGTGTATTTTTCTAAGGAGGGGATCTATATCTTTCATCAGATTCTCAAAGGGATCTGTGACCCAAAAAAGGTTAAGAACCACTGGCCTAGGCCATCATTCTGTTCTTAGTAACCAGCCCAGATGCCTATGGGAAGCTCACAAGCATGAACACAATAGTATTCTCCTGCTGGTGATCCTAAACAACTGATAATCAGAGGCATACTGCCTTTTACTGAAATGAAAAGCGTAGAGACAGTATTCCTCCTTCCTTATAATCTATTTTGCCCCATTTAAATAATTTCCTACATCATAGAATCATAGAATAGTAGAATTGGAAGGGGCCTATAAGGCCCTTGAGTCCATCCCTCTTCTTCCAAATCAAAACAGTATCTAGCGACTCCCTTACGAGGAAAGGTTGCAGCATTTGGGGCTTTTTAGTTTAGAGAAAAGGCGGGTCAGAGAAGACATGATAGAAGTGTATAAAATTATGCATGGCATTGAGAAAGTGGATAGAGAAAAGTTCTTCTCCCTCTCTCATAATACTAGAACTCGTGGACATTCAAAGAAGCTGAATGTTGGAAGATTCAGGACAGACAAAAGGAAGTACTTCTTTACTCAGCGCATAGTTAAACTATGGAATTTGCTCCCACAAGATGCAGTAATGGCCACCAGCTTGGATGGCTTTAAAAGAAGATTAGACAAATTCATGGAGGACAGGGCTATCAATGGCTACTAGCCATGATGGCTGTGCTCTGCCACCCTAGTCAGAGGCAGCATGCTTCTGAAAACCAGTTGCCGGAAGCCTCAGGAGGGGAGAGTGTTCTTGCACTCGGGTCCTGCTTGCGGGCTTCCCCCAGGCACGTGGTTGGCCACTGTGAGAACAGGATGCTGGACTAGATGGGCCACTGGCCTGATCCAGCAGGCTCTTCTTATGTTCTTATGTTCTTATGTTTACACTGGAAGACAGTTGTAGTTAGTTGGCCCTGGGGAGGGGACAGGCGAACTAGGCTTTGATGTGCTCTTTGTCTGAGCCTGTCTCCCTCATTCTACCCTTAAAAGCAGCTGCCCACCACAGATCACTACAGATGGCAACACTGCTGTCACTGCTACCCACCACTGATAAGTAAATATGCTTCAGGGGCAATTATGTCAGTGTCCTGCCCCCCCTCCAAACAGCACTTTGCAAGGCCTTGCTTAGATAGAGGCCACATCTACACTATACATTTAAAGCATTGTTATACCACTTTAACAGACATGGCTTCCAGGGCCGGCACCAGAGGGCGGCCAGGTCGGGCCTTGGCCGAGGGCCTCTGTTGCCCAGCCCTCCTTAGGATGGGAGGGTAGAGCTCTCTTTCCGCAATCCATGGCATCACCGACTCCTGACCCTGCCACAGATTGCAAAGAGGGTTCTGCCAGCTCAACCATAAGGCCTGCGACACCTGTCCGCATGCCCCACCTACCTTTCCTGTTGTAGTGAATGCTGTGCATGCTGTGCATTCATACCTGCCATCAACCAAGATGGCGGCAGAGGCTTCCCTAAGGGGCTGATGCCCCTGTCACCATCTTGGTTGATGGCAGGCATGTGCCCGTGTAGGGTAGCATGCATGCATGCCATCAACCAAGATGGTGGTGGGGGCATCAGCCCCTTAGTGAAGCCCCTGCTACCATCTTGGTTGATGGCAGCTGTGTGCGTGCAGCACACATGACATTCACGTTGAGGCTATGGGAGAGGTAGGTGTGGTGTGTGGGCGAGTGCTGCGGCCCAGGGGCAGGCTGGTGCCCAAAGGCCCAGTCATGCTTGGTGCCGGCCCTGATGGCTTCTCCCAAAGAAAGAATCCTGACAACTGTAGTTTGTTAAGGGTAGTGTTGTTGGGAGATCCCTATTCCCCTCACTGAACTATGGTTCCCAGAGTTCCCTGGGAAGAGGGATTGATTGTTAAACCACTCCGGGAACTGTAGCTCTGTGAAGGGAATAGGGGTCTCCTAATGACTCTCACACCCTTACCAAACTACAGTTCCTAGGATTCTTTGGGGGAAGCCATGACTATTAAAGTAGCATAACAGTGCTTTAAATGTATAGGGCGGTACTCGGCTAACTTTTCCCATCAGCACAAGGTTTACTGCTAGCAAAACAGGACTTCCTCCCCCTCCTCCCCCTGGACTCTCCCCAAATCTGCTCCAGAAGATTGGGGGAACCCCTATAATAGATTTTGGGGAGCATGGGGGGAGGAGGGGGAAAGTTCCATTGGGCTAGTGATAAAATTTTGCTGACTTAGCACCACATTAGATACAACCCACAGTGCTAATGTGGGCATGGTATGATGGTTGGGAGGGAACAGCTCTTCTCTTCCTTCCTGTGCACCATCCTTTGGGCACATAAGGCTGTGGAGGCCAGCACAAACCCATGCCAAACATACTTTGTAGCACAGTTTGGAGTGGGAAAGGCTGCCTCTACCTTGCTTGCCAGACAATGTGTTGTACTGTAAGCCTAGCAGCACAAGTTACTGCTTGTGCCAAAGGACAAACCCATGCTCCATGTACACAGTTGTTTGCATACTTCAGCTGTTTAGATTGGTGAGCGGTGACATCCTGATGTAGATACTGTGGGTGACTGGGTACAGCCCATGATCAAGTGAAAGACTAAACATAATACTGCAATCAGCAACATAGGATCTGTGGTCCCACTCATTTTTAAAGTAGTGTGCGAGAGGTGAACAGAGGGGGGAAAACCCTGTATGACAGGCTGAAATTTCATTTCCCAGCCTTTAGCTCAAAATAGCACATCAGCTGAAAGCAGACAGGACTGTTCTGATTATTTTATTTTCAGTAATTGATAGGGTCATGGAGAAGGGGTGCTGGTTGGGTGGGGATCTCCAGCTTTTAATTTACATCCTTTCTCTACAGGCCTTTGCAGCACCAGGAAAAAATAGTTTTGGCAGGGGCCTTCTTGTTTTGAAGATGGGAATGGGATCCTGCAGGAGCCTTTCCTCCTTTTGTTCATTTTCGATCTTTGGATGTTTAAATTCTCTGTGGTTCATGCTGGAACACTGGCTGCAGCCCCAGATAATCATGAAAGATATATCTTCATGGTGGGGCCTCCTGCTTTATCCCATACAAAGGTGCAAGGGAGGGCTTGCATATGAACATTTGCTGGAGAAAGATGTGCATAATGGTTGCATAGAGGATGAGACACTTTCACATATAGAAATATTTGGGGGGGGAGGTGCATGCTCACTTTTTATGTAGAGAACCTGGAACATCAGCATGGGTCTTTAAAAGCCGTTGGATGGCCCAAACGATCCATGGTATCATTCGGTAAACATTCCCTCCTTTCTCCTCTCCATCTCAGTGCTCAACAATCTCAAGCCAATTGTCTCCTGAAGCATTTTTTTCTGATTCTTTTATTTTCTGTATTTTTTAATACTCTGTTTCCACAGGACATTGGAACCCCAGCATTCAGTCTGAGATAGCGTGTTGGAAGAGACTGATATCTGGAATCAAAGGATTGTTGGAGCAAAAAAATATGCTTAGACAGAGGGGGAGCTATGGTTTCTGAAAGGGATGGTTGCAAAAGAGTGATTTCAACATGGCAAATGCATGGGCCCATCTACCTTCCTTCACACTGAGGCTAAGATTTTCACCAAATGTGCAGCCTGTGGAGTGGGATTTTTAAAATTCCCCATGGTTCATCCTGGAGCATTGGCTGTAGACCATGGTCATCATGATATACAAATCTTCATAGTGGCAGTCACCCCAATTTCATCTCAGAGAGGCACAACCTTGCTATGAGAACATTTGCCAGGGACATTAGTTGGATCAGAGGATGTGGGCAAGAGACTTTCACATACAAGAAAATGGGGAGAATGGGTGCCAGTCTTTTAGGAAGAGAATCTGAAGCATCAACATTGCTCTTCAAAAGCCATTGGATGGCCCACATTATCATCTAGCAAAACATTATTTCCCCTCTCTCCATCTCATTGCTCAATGGTTGCAAGCTGTCTCATGAAGCATCTTTCGGAATTCTCCATCTCAGGACACTGGAACTGCAGCATTGTGACAAGGGTGGCCTTAAAGGCCCAGACTGAAACAGCTCGTTTGAAGAGTCTGTTTTCTGGAATCAAAGGATGCAGACTAGGTTGTTGTAACTGAAGCAGAAAACACATGCTTGGGCAGAGAGGGGAGGTTTGGATTTTGAAAGGAATGGATGCAAAGGAGTGGCCTAAAAGTTTAGCATCAAAAAAGAATCTGTTGGATCTGGCCAAAAGCCCATTCAGTCCAACATCCTGTTCGCACAGTGGCCAACCGGATCCCTATATGAGAAGCCCACAAGCAGAACCTAAGTGCAACAGTATTTTCCCTACCTGTGATTTCCCGTAACTGGCATTCAGAGGCATTCTGATTCTGACAGGAGAGGGAGAACACAGTAATTGTAGCTGGTAGCCATTGATAGCCTTATCCTCCATGAATTTGTCTAGCCCTCTTTTAAAACCATTCAAGCTGGTGGCTATCACTACCACCTGTGGTTTAGGTATGCACTGTAAGAACAAGTACTTTCTTTTGTCTGTCCTGAATCTTTCAACATTCATATTAATTGGATGTCATAAAAATCGTGCCATATAATTTATACAAAATTCATTTCTAATATACTGAATCACATATTATACAGCCACAAGAGTAGCTGTATACTATAGCCAGCGTGGATTTTTCACATTCTGCAATGTTAAATTGAAAATACCCCCCATGCCATTCTGATGCTTCCCATAAGCTCATTTCAAAACAAAACCAAACTCAGAAATGCTTGCTTAACAACCCTCTCAATTTTCATGGCAATACACAAAAAAGTCAGACAGTTCAAAGTGTAAAAAGAGAGAGAGAAAAAACCCAAAGCCCTTTTGGACTTTTTTCTCTGAGAGTTCTCATAGTCTGTTGAAATTCATTAAAAATCAGCCATGTTTACAGAGTACCTGTAATCCTAATACTGACCTTGCCCCATACGCTGACCTTCATCTTCTACAGTATAAAAGTTACAAAAATGCCTGGCTCATTTTTAATTAATTTAATAAATTTTGGCTGGAAGCCTATTATAATGCGGGGCATGCTCAGTAAGAACCAACTGTCAGTGTTCTAAAAGCCTCACAGCTGCTGAGCTTGGATAATCAGGGACCCCCACCCACACCAGACTTTGATTTCACTTGAGACAGTCATGGCTTCCCTCAGAGAATCCTGGGAAGTGTAGTTTGTGAAGGGTGCTGAGAGGAGACTGCTATTCCACTGACAGAGCTTCAGTCGCCAGACTGGTTTAACAGTCAGCCACTCTGATTGAAGGTCTGTGAGGGGAACAAGGCATCTCCTAGCAACTCTCAGCACCCTTAAGAACATAAGAACATAAGAAGAGCCTGCTGGATCAGGCCAGTGGCCCATCTAGTCCAGCATCCTGTTCTCACAGTGGCCAACCAGGTGCCTGGGGGAAGCCCGCAAGCAGGACCCGAGTGCAAGAACACTGGCCCTCCTGAGGCTTCCGGCAACTGGTTTTCAGAAGCATGCTGCCTCTGACTAGGGTGGCACAGCACAGCCATCATAGCTAGTAGCCATTGATAGTCCTGTCCTCCATGAATTTGTCTAATCTTCTTTTAAAGCCGTCCAAGCTGGTGGCCATTACTGCATCTTGTGGGAGCAAATTCCATAGTTTAACTATGCGCTGAGTAAAGAAGTACTTCCTTTTGTCTGTCCTGAATCTTCCAACATTCAGCTTCTTTGAATGTCCACGAGTTCTAGTATTATGAGAGAGGGAGAAGAACTTTTCTCTATCCACTTTCTCAATGCCATGCATAATTTTATACACTTCTATCATGTCTCCTCTGACCCGTCTTTTCTCTAAACTAAAAAGCCCCAAATGCTGCAACCTTTCCTCGTAAGGGAGTCGCTCCATCCCCTTGATCATTCTGGTTGCCCTCTTCTGAACCTTTTCCAACTCTATAATATCCTTTTTGAGATGAGGCGACCAGAACTGTACACAGTATTCCAAATGCGGCCGCACCATAGATTTATACAACGGCATTATGATATCGGCTGTTTTATTTTCAATACCTTTCCTAATTATCGCTAGCATGGAATTTGCCTTTTTCACAGCTGCCGCACACTGGGTCGACATTTTCATCGTGCTGTCCACTACAACCCCGAGGTCTCTCTCCTGGTCGGTCACCGCCAGTTCAGACCCCATGAGCGTATATGTGAAATTAAGATTTTTTGCTCCAATATGCATAATTTTACACTTGTTTATATTGAATTGCATTTGCCATTTTTCCGCCCGTTCACTCAGTTTGGAGAGATCTTTTTGGAGCTCTTCACAATCCCTTTTTGTTTTAACAAACCTGAACAATTTAGTGTCATCAGCAAACTTGGCCACTTCACTGCTCACTCCTAATTCTAGGTCATTAATGAACAATTTGAAAAGTACAGGTCCCAATACCGATCCTTGAGGGACTCCACTTTCTACAGCCCTCCATTGAGAGAACTGTCCATTTATTCCTACTCTCTGCTTTCTGCTTCTTAACCAATTCCTTATCCACAAGAGGACTGTCAGGTTCCTACCTGGTCGTGGTTACTGCCTGTCTCTAGGCACCACCAGGGACTCCACCAGTCCAGACTGTCCTTTTATATGGTTTCTCTCCCCGCTCTAGCACAGATCTCAACAGATCCCCCTGCTAGGCAACCACCAGTCACGTCCTAATACTAGTATTCCCAGAGACTCTGAATACTGGTATTGTTATTCTCTTCACCGCTGCCACCATTTGTTACAGTTCCCGTTCAGCCTTGGTCATTACCTTACCCTCCCTTCTGGTCTGTGAAACCCCAGCCAAGGATCAGGCCTTTGGTAAACCAAATTAAGTATTTATTAAAGATAACAAAGCTAACAAGATTAACAAGATTTCTTCTTAAGGCACATAAGCATATGGTTTTACTCAATACTAATCCGAACTCCACCCCCCTCCTTCTCCACTCTCTCCTGGCAAACCACTCTCTCAAACCCACCAAACAACCCACTCTTTCTCTTCTCCCCCCCAGATTCCACTCTCACTCTTCCTTTTATACGTTCAGCCATTTTAAACACTCAGCCAATCATCTAGCATTCTACTGCCCATTCACTCCCCCTCCTCTTTCACTCCACTTACCATGTATCTTCTAAACAACCAACACTTACCATATATACATTAATATAGGAACATCACAAGGACCTCTCCTCTTATTCCATGACTGCTAAGCTTCCTCAGAAGTCTTTGGTGAGGTACCTTGTCAAACGCTTCATTAATTACACTCCCCAGGATTCTTTGAGAGAAGCCATGACTGTCCAAAGTGAAATAAAGGCCTGGTGTGGATGTGACCAGGGACAGCTTTGGTTTAAATTTGAGTGGGAGGCTACATGTGCCTGCTGTAGAATAAAAAGGTGGGGGAAAGCCTGAAAAAGAATGATACTGTTCACAACGTTTTCCTTTTGCTCTCTGCTATCTTTTTGGCGCCTTTTGAAGACTTTTCCTCTTTTACAAGCCTTTTAAGTTGAGACCTATCCCAGTCTGCGTCTGTGTTAGAATTGCTTTTAATGTTTTCTTTAATAATGTTTTTAAAGCCCCCCCCCTTTTTAAAGATGTTTTTAAAGCTTTTTAAAAAATGTTTTTAACGTTTTGTTTTAATGTATGTTAAGGTCTTTTTATGATGTTTTAAAGTGTTTTTATTGTTTCTGTTTGCCGCCCTGGGCTACTGCTGGGAGGAAGGGGGAAATATAAATCACCCACCCACCCAATCTCCCTCCACTCCCCTCCCTGCCCCTCCCCCAGGTCAGTGTTGGACTATGACCTGGGAGACCAGGGTTCGAATCCCCACACAGCCATGAAGCTCACTGGGCGACCTTGGGCCAGTCACTGCCTCTCAGCCTCAGAGGAAGGCAATGGTAAAACCTCCTCTGAATACCGTTTATCATGAAAACCCTATTCATAGGGTCAACATAAGTCAGGATTGACTTGAAGGCAGTCCATTTCCATTTTCAAACATGATTGCACAGAAATAAATCCCATTGAACTCAAAAAGTATGCAAATGATCAAACCCACCCTCCCTTCTCCTCCCTCCTATTCCCTCCCTCTTGCCTCTTCCCCCCTTCCTTTGCCCCTCCCTCCCCAACCCCAACCCCTTCCAATCCCCTCCTCCCCTTCTTCCTACCCATGGTCAGTTTTACCTATCTTAAGCATGATTGCACGGAAGTAAATACCATTGAACTCTATAAGCCTGCAAATGATCAAACCTGCCCTCCTCTCCCCCTTCCTTTGTCCCTTCCAATACCGTCCTTCCCTATCCCCCTCCTCCTCCCCCCCGGTCAGTTTTACCTATACTAAGCATGATTGCACAGGAGTAAATCACACTGAATTCAATAAACATGCAAGTGATCAAACCTGTCCTTCTCCCCTCCCCGTCCTGCCTGCTCCCATCCCAGTCCTCCCCTCTGTGTTTCCTCCCCTCATCCCCTGTGGTCAGTTTCACCTATCCTAAGCATGATTGCAGGGGAATAAATCCCACTGAACTCAATAAGCATGCAAATGATCAATCCATTCCCAGCAAACTTGCACAGGATCCCATTTCTTACCTCCTGGATTAAAAAGCAGGGAAATTCACTAATAGGCAAAAAACCTTGCGGTTTAAGAATGTACCTATAGCCCACAGCTATTTCTATCAAACTTTAAAAAGCAGGGAAATTGGGCAGCTATAGTGAATGCACCAGGGAAGCAGAAGACCTGACCTCCTTTCTGAGATATTGTCCTACAAATTTGTCAGAATGCAAACACAATTTGGGTTGGTCTTTCACAGTCTAATCCACTTGCTGTGTAGCTTGCAAGAATTTGGTAACATGTGCCTCGGAGCATATGGTGAGTGGTGGTAACGCCTGCAATCAGTCCAAATAATAGAAAGAAGACATGTGCTCTGCTGATATTGTTTTAGCAGGGAGGAAGCAACATTATTATGACAGTTGATATAGTTGAGATGGTCACTTTAAATATGTCTGATTTACTTTGCAATTTTAGTGAAGTTTCCTATAGGAAATAATAATAATAATAATAAATTTTATTTCTACGCTGCCTATCTGGCCGCACAAGCGGCCACTCTAGGCGGCGTACAAGATAAAGTAAAATACAACATACAAACTACATAAAAACCCAAGAACTACAATATAAAACGAAACCGAACCCACCCATAGCTAAAACCAATGGCACCCAAAAGAAAACAAAAACAAAAGACAAAAACCCAGGCCACCTCAGCCAGCCGGCTTATGTATCCCTCCAAAGAGGGACAGGTGATGGAAATTAGTCACAGCTGGCTGGGTACCTGGGACCTGGTCCTGCAGGAGGCACGTCTGCCAGGCAGCAGTCCCACTGGGAAGGGTGGTGGAGGTGGTGTTCCAACAGCAGCAGCAACAGCAGGCTCTCCTTCCCTGGGTGGCGATGTTCTCCTTCTTCCTGCAGGCACTGGCATTTTCTTTTGTTTCTCTTTCTGTGAATATGTGAAGTAGAGCAAGGGATTTGTTGACCTCCATGCAATAACTAGAACCCACTGCAAGTTCAGAAAATTGTTGTCTTTTCCTGCTTGTCTGAAAATCTCATAAATTGAGTAAGTTTATAGTTTTCCGCAGTAGCAAAGGTATATTATTCTCTTTGTGCAGGAGATATAAAACAAAAAAGCACAGCAGGATCTTGGTAGGCAATTGTTTACTGTAAACAATTTCAGTTATGATTATAACAAAAGTGTACATGCAGGGTTTTTTAATTACTTGCAAAAATAGTATATTATACATTTTATCTTTCAAATAATTTTGAACAGAAATTTAAAAGAAGTGTACATGCAGTTTATGATGCCATTACAATGTGTTATACTTTTCTAATTATGAGGAATCAAACAAGTTTAACTTTTCCTGGGCTGTTGAAGAGGGCACTTTATTTGTCTAATTCATAGCCTGCTTTAAAAATCTTCCCAATATGAAGCTTTAATCCTATACTTGCTTTTCTGGGAGCAAAGCTGCAATGCTAATCCCTCATAATGGGAGTAAACCCAACTGAATTCAACAGGACTTACTTTTGTGTAGACATGGTTAGGATTGTGCTGTAAAACAATGGACTTTTGAATGAACATAGCAAAGGATTGTGTTTGTGTTGTAAATCTTTCTCTCACTCTCCAATCCTATTTTTAAGCAATTAGGGAGGGCTTGCCTAGGTGTCACTGTTTTTATTTTGTAAGAAACTAATACTGATTTTATTTTTTACAAAAATGTTCTGCAATGACCAACTATTAAATGGGTATGCATTTTTACATCTCTAGTGTGTGTATATATGGAGTCTTGCTAACAACCCTGGTAGGGTTGCTGATTGGAAACCAAGGCAGCTCACAACAAGAAATAAATCCATTTAAAATCCAATAACCATACAAGTATAAACAGTTGTAAAACAGCTTAAAGTAGCAAGATTCGGAATTTTGTGTTGGATGAGTGAAGTTCCTTATTACTTGAAGTTGCAGTCCTGTGCACACTTCCCTGCTTGAGTAAGTCCCATTGAATACATGTATAGGATTGCAATATAAATATCTTTACAGGTTGTGTAAATATTAAACATATTTGGCAGTCATGCTTATATAAATATTTATTCATACTATGTCTTGATTTATATCTGATTTCACACTATGGTTGCACATTATTATTTCTTCTACATTTTAAGTGTGCTCTTTTTCCTTGGGGTGGTCATGGTCCCCCTCTATTGTTTTCACTCTGAGGGGCAAGTTAGGCTGAGAGATGGTAAGTAGCTCATGGTCACCCAGTAAACTTTGTAGCTGATTTCCATTTTAAAAAATAAATTAAAATAATTTACCTGTAGGCAAAGTTTACGAAGTAGATCCACACAATACATTTAAAGCACATCCAGCTTGCATTTAAAGTACATGACTTCCTCCAAAGAATCCTGGGATATGTAGTTTGCCCCTCACAGTTATAGTTCCCACCACTTAGTCCCTTAGTAAGTGTGCTTAGAATTGCAGCCTTCAGGGGCATCCATCATTACTCCTGAGTGTTCCCATCTAACATCTCCACAATACTAGGCTCCCTTCTTCCTACAATGGCCTTCTGGTGACTGGTGACACCCTCATTTAGCTAAGATTTCTATATTCATTTCCAATAAGGTTTTTTTTTGTTTGAGTGGTATGCCCCAAGTAACTGTCGTTGAGGCTTAATGTATCATGCTTAATGACATCACTAGGGCCTGCCCTGTGACATCACTAGGGCCTGCTCCATAACATCATTGGAGCCCACCCCATGACATCACTAGGGCCTGCCCCTGAAATCTCAGGGTTTGGGATGCTTCTGACCTGGCAACCTTATGCTGAAGAAATCAAAGGCCCATCTTATCCAGCATCACTGTTCTCATAGTTGCCAATTAAAATGCCTGTGAGAAGCCCTCAAGCAAGACATCAGCTCAACAACACTCTCCCCACTTGTGTTCCCCAGCAACTGGAATGTTTTTTTCTCTTTTATAGATAATTGAATTAAGTTCAGCCATCTCAATTCAATATTTAAAGAGGGAGGACAATGTCCCTTTTTCTCTTCCTGGCCATCAAGAAAGGATTTTCAAGAGCAGATCTCAGTTTTTGTCCTGATGTCTGAGAAACACAGCTGACATGTTTAGTGAAGGACAATGCTGGTATATACAGAATGTATTCCATGTAGCACAAAAATCCAATGCAGAACAACTGTCTGTCTACAGCTAAAGCTTTTCAGACTAATCCTTTGTATGCTTATTCTGAAGTTAATCCCACAATTTTCCATGTAATTTACTTCCAAATAAGTGTGCTTTGAGTTGCAATTATAAGGTGTTTCCATGTTAGCCTTTTTTCCAATCTATTGGCAGAATTTGCACACATTTATTATTGAGAGTCCAACCCATTGTATTCCAGTTTTTAGCCTCAGATATCATCCCAACTTTTAAAAATTGCACAATCTGTACCAGTTTTTGGAGCTTCCATCTCAATTGTAATAATCTTTTGTAAACTGCTTTGTGAGGTCCACCTGGAAAACAGTATATAAATGCCTTAAATAAATAAATACATAAATAACTGTTTGAATTGTGAACCGACACAGCACTTCTGAATCTGTCACCTGTTTGGAGAACCAATATGCAATGTATTTAATGATTATATGGCTGGTAAATGGTTGGTGATGATGTGTACTCCCCAATCCTCTCCAATTGCCTGTCCCTCTACAACCCATTCTAAAGTTAATCTACTCCTACTCCAAATATATCTTATGTTCTTTTCCTAAAATGTATTGTACTCTGCTCACTCCAACACTAATGTGCACACATTCTGTATGGAGCACCAACAATGGTGCTGAATTCTTTTTTTTTAATGGAGAAAAGGTTGGATAGAGGACGTTTCTGCAATTGCTGCAGCTGGCAAGTACACTAGGAGTTTTTGCAGTGAAGGAGAAGGAGTTCTAGGTAAGGGGCAAGGAGCTGCTTGCATTGGTGTTGGTGCATACACACAAGCTCTTTTTAAAAAGAAAAGACGTACACACATACATCCCTATGTGGAGCAACAGCAGCAAAGGTAGCTCTTTGTGAGTGCTCTTTATGAGAAGAAGGATGGGCAAACAAAGTTCCCTGAGTAGGAGCTTTAGTTAAAAGGTAAAAAGGTAAAGGTGTCCCTGCACTTATAGTGCGAGTCGTTTACGACTCTTAGGGTGACGTCTTGCAACGTTTACTAGGCAGACCGTATATATGGGGTGGGATTGCCAGTTCCTTCCCCGGCCTTTCTTTACCCCCCAGCATATGCTGGGTACTCATTTTACCGACCACGGATGGATGGAAGGCTGAGTGGAGATTCGACTTCCTCCTTCCGTTGGAATCAAACTCTGGCCGTGAGCAGAGCTTCGGCTGCATTACCACCGCTTACCACTCTGCGCCACGGAGGGTCATAGTTAAAAGGTGGGTGGGTAAATTACCCCAGGAAATATAGTGACAACTGATGCTTTAGCTAAGTGGGAGGGCTGCACAGAAGAATAGCTATCCCCCTGAAGACTACTGTTCATGGCATAAGACTAAGGTAATTAGCACTGAAAGGAAGTAGCAATACTATAGCATTAGCAAAATAAAACCACAAACAACCCCCCAAAAGGCATTGTTGTTGTTGTTGTCTGGAAGTGCTTCGTTCCCAAGTGTTTGCAGTTTTTGCAGCTCTTTAACACAGAATTACGGGGCAAACTTAAGCCAGAGGCCCAAGAGAACCAGAGAAAGATTTCTTGGGTTCCCATTGGTTTTCCATTGGAGCTGCTAAAGAAATAGCACAGGGTGTGTGGATGAACAGGAAAAGTAAAGAGATGGAAAGAAAATACACATCTTTCTTTTTGAGATGTAACTTTATGTTCTAAAATCCCAATTGTATCCTTGGGGAAATCACAGGTCAAATTCCATTGAAATAAACCAGTTCTAGAAAGCATTTGTCCTTCAAGCTGTTCCTTTTCCATGAAGTTTGTTGGTTAATTCAGCTTTATTTGCAGCAAGCAATAATTCAATTTCTATTTTGGATACAAGCTATTGTGGGCAGTTATGCTCCATGCTCAAAAAATCAACACACATGTAGACCAACAGCTTCACTGCCTACATTGTGATGCAAATGTTCTGCTACTCTGGAGTTGCTCCATCAATCATCTAAAACACAAGCATAAATCAGAAGTAATCATGAATTGGAAAAGGGAGGTTGAGGATACTTCTACTTATTTTAACTCAGATTTTATCTTTCGTGCATTAGCCCAGATCTATCAATAGTATGATGTTTTAAAGTGTTTCTAATGCTTTTGTTTGCTGCCCTGGGCTCCTGATGAGAGGAAGGGCAGGATATAAATTAAATAATAGATAGATAGATAGATAGATAGATAGATAGATAGATAGATAGATAGATAGATAGATAGATAGATAGATAGATAGATAGATAGATAGATAGATAGATAGATAGATAGATAGATAGATAGATAGATAGATAGATAGATAGATAGATAGATAGATAGCATGTATCAAGTCTCCATGAAACAGATGGACAGGCAACTTTGATGTAGGAGGGTGTGGATGCTGGTGTTTCCATTTTTTAAAAATAGGCTATATGACCACTCCAAATTAGGAGTTATTTTTTCCCTCTTAATTTGAAATACAAACAGATGAAATGATGGAGCAGTGTGTGAGAAGCAGTTGGCTAAAGAGCCATCCCTACCATTATGTTGTAAACAAATCGCCCTAGCCCCTTTTTGGGGTCCTAGTGGCTGGGGTCCGCTCCCAGATACTCACCCAATAGAGTCTCAGAAACGACAAAACACAGATGGAGAAGGAGTATCTTTATTGCTAACACGTGCACATGGAGAAGCAGCAAGCCAGTTCTGACTCAACTAGGCACAGTCAAGTCTTTTATCACCTTTGTTTTACTAATTATGCATACATCATTATGATCATATTTACATCACTTTAATCCCTGCCCATCTCCTTCTGGTAACGTCCCCTCTCTTCCTAAATCCATATTTGGACTTGTTTTTCACACTTGTTTTGCTCATTTTGATCTTGTATGTAACAAATTTTGATACTTTTCTACAGTACAGCTGGACATTGCAACGAAAGCCTAAGACCTTATTTTTGCAAACACAGCTTTAAACAAACAATGATAATGCAAGTCAGCAAATTAGCATTTCTTCTAACACACACACAAGTAAATTAACTGTCAGCAAATTAACACGCAAGCAAGTTAACTGTCAGTTTACTGTGCCACAATTCCAAACAGGCCTAACACTTTTTACTTTAAAGCAACATAAGGAAAATACATTTTTAATTCAAACAAATAAAGTCCAGTGTCACAATTAGGCAGAGTGAGGCAGCTCACTACAAGAAGCAGCTTTTGAGGTAGTAACGTATGGGATCAAATTGTTAATTATATAGCTTATTGTTATATTTGTACTACCTGGAAGGGGGCACAGTTTAGATTTTTGCTTCCTGCACCAGATGTTCTAAGCTACCTCTAGGTAGCCTTGCTGCTTTGGGGGCTTCAAAACAAATCAAGACAAGACACTAGTTTTTGGATGAGGATAATGGTACCATACCTGACCAAGAAAGGGGGAAAGTACAACTCCACTGTGGCCCTACAAGAATGACAATGAGAAGAAAAGTGTACAGTTTGGTGTGAACATGCAGAAGACCTGTGTTGCTCACCATTAGTGATGCCACATGCATTACCCAGCAGCTAAAACTAGCTTAGCTAATTAATTAATGAAAGCATTTTTATTCTCTTCAGTCAAGAGACGATGCAATATCAGATAACTTAAACAGTGCTCATGCCAAAATATAAGAACAGAAGAAGAGCCTTCCAGATCAAACCAAAGGCCTATCTAGTCCAGCATCCTGTTCTAACTGGGCTGACCAGATGCCTATGGCAAGCCCATAAGCAGGACATGAGCGCAACAACAGTCTCCCCACTTGTGAACTGGCATTCAGAGCCATACTGCCCTGACAGTGGAAGTAGTATACACAATCATCGTAGGTAGTAGCCACTGATTTAAATTTGTTAAACCCTGTTTAAAGACATCTAAGTTGGTGGCTGTTACTACATATTGTGGCAGTGTAATATCTTGTGGTATTGTAACTTGTGATAAGAAACAAGGCCTTATAATGAGACAATCATATTTAAAAAATGGAGAGAATATATTTAGTACATAATCAAATGAGAATCACAAAAGTACATACCTTAGAAGCCAGCACCAGATGACAAATGGTAAGTCAATCAGTGTAAAATCGTGTTTTTTCATTTTGTACTTAATAGTGAACAACAGAGTTTCCATCTCAAATGTATCCTTCTCAGATGAATCTAAAGAGGTGCCAATGTTTCAGTACAAGCATGCAGTCATAAATGGCCATACTCCTAAATACCCTGCAAGATTCCTGCAGTTTTTTGTCTGTCAGGATTCAGGAAGCACCAAACCAAACAGTATCATGAATCAAAAAGCTAGACATGAATGGTCCCCACACCTGTCTCTTGGATGCTTAAGCCTTGGCACCCATCCAGTTCTGAGCGGAAACCACGAGTTGGAGACGAGGGTGCAAGGAACTCTTGCTTTATTAACGTAATGGATACATCAAAGACTGAGCGTCTCATAGAAAAACCCTATGCGAACTCACTGCAAGTCCCTAACTACCCTCTAGACATGCTCTGCAACGTGTGATGAAAGTTGACTCAGCACCCCATTCACAGCGCGGCAGTCTTATATAGGAGAGGTCTTGGAGCGTAACCTCTCACTCCTTCGCACACACGCCCTCTGCCCTGTCCACTTTTCCCTACGTTGTGAGCGTGGTGAAGGGGGTCGAGTCTCCATGGGCTCATCTGACAGAACAGGGTCCTTATCTGCAGGCAGGGAAGCAGAGGGCGGGAAGTGTCAGGCGCCTCTGGGATACTGCTTGGCACAGGAGGAGTTACCACTCTTTCGGAATCCTCCCCTAAAGGCTCCGTGGGGGTGCTTGATGGCTGAGCGCTGTCCCATTGAGGGGCAGGGCCATCCGTGGGAACTGGCGGGGCGGCTAGCTCGCTCTCTTCCTCAAGGTCTGGGCTAGACTCAACAACAGCTGGATCGTCCATGCCCGCTGACGGCTGAGGCGCCTGCAACTCATGCCTTCCCCCTCCTTGATCCTCAGGAGAGAGGCTGGGCTCAACACCCCTGGGCTCAACAGCACCAGAGGCTATACACTGATCAAGAAAAATATCAAAATACAGAATGGCATACATTATACATAACGATTCCACCATAAAATAAGAGCTTGAATGCATCTTAAACTGCCACTCCTTCACAAAAGTTTGAAAAACCTGTGCTGCGCTAGGAAAATATCCAAAGCTTTGGTAAATTATTCCAAAAAGCAAATACAAGCTTGCCTCATTAGCAAATTTCAAGGTTTAGGATAGCAGTCAGAAGCTTTCCAGTGTGAACACACGTTTTCCACTAGTTTTTACTGCAATAATGCTCCCACAAACCCCTAGTCTTTGTCAGAGCCTTAAATTAGTTTACCTATTTAGTGGTACAAGCCAGATACCACAAGACTCTTGCCTTTGCTTTTCAGGTGCTCGCTTAGGAGGACTAACTCACAAGTCCAAGCTGATATGTGGATATGTTTCATTTCTCTTTAAACAAAAAATCTGACTGTCAGTGTTGTCTGCACCGATTACCTGTTGGAGCACTGCAGGGGTGATACTCCAAACAAGAGACTAGTGCTGTCAAATACAACAATGCCAATCATTTGTTTATCCCTGCATGTGCAGTCCCAGAACAGTAAGACTTGCCATATGTAGAGCTCTAGCCATTGAATGCATAAATCCAGCAGTGGAACAGCGTGTCTGTGGCACCCAGTTGTTTGTGCGAGACTTGAGATCCATGTGAAAGATCATACTGGCTGGATTAGGTTTGTAAAATGTGGTAAAACAGTCACACAGCATCACTAATGTAAAATATTTTTAATATATTGGTGGAGACACAGCCTTAAAAAAAACCCTTCTGGTTTCAGTTCTAATCGTTATTAATATGATTATGTATTTGTTTTTATTCTTTTTTAAAAGGAAGAGTTCAGTTCAGGTTTTCATAACCTCAGAGGAACCAAACAAGTCAGTAAGACTAGCAGAAAGGAATCCTTAAGACCTCCAAAGATAGCAATCAATGGCAGTTACCTCTGTTGACCTCTACCACATGGCTACTGAAACTGCAAGGACAAACTGACAGGGTGTGGCTCAGCCCAACTCCCATCTCTAATGTGAAGTCTTCTGTGTTAGAATAACAACTGAAAATGGCACATGCAAAACCAAACTTCATTGTTTTCTACAGGGCACATTTCCTTCCCACTATTCCAAAAGAATATAGGTGGTGCAGCTCTATCCATTCTTACTTGGCAATATGTCCCACTATGTTTTGGGAAGGGGGTCTGGGTAAATGCCATAAAGGGGCTTTAAAAAAAATCAAAAGAAAAAGAAAAAGAGCACTTAACTCCTTTATATAACCATAACCCACAGGTGTTAGGGTCAAGACAAAAAAAAAAGTTACAAGACTGTAGCCTCCCAAGTTTTGAGACACTGTCCCTGGAAACTAAAAAAGACATCACAAAAAAGGTAACTAAGGGCTCATCCAGACGACTGCAAAATGTGTGACACGCCCACTATGTGTGTTCATTATTTTTCGGTCGTCCAAATGACGTCTGGCGCTGTTACGCATTTTCACGGGTTAAATCCACTCCTTGCAATACCAGCAAAAATACGATTTGCTGTTTAAAATCGGGAATCATCCGCTGTGCCTTCAGGAGTTAGGATGCAATACCGCGGACTTTACAGCTGATGGGCGGTTCTTGGGTGTTTCCCCTTGCCCCTTCTCCTCATTCCAGCCAATCATGTATCTGCACTTTTGCGCATGTGCGAGAATAAGCCCGGGAAAATTGAACCAATCATCACAATGGTGGGGTGTTGGGGTGGTGGTCTGCAACTGCTGCGCAGATGCATTTAATTTTTTGCCAGCCTGCAAACTGGGCAGCCGCTCTGGATGAGATCTGCAATGCACAGCAAGCCAGAAAGGGGGGGTGGTCAGTTTCAGCCTGCCTCAGAAAGCCTTCTCAATTTCATTCTACTTGCTGGGGTTTTTGCTTCAAATCAGAAAAGCATACATTTGTTTAAGTGTAATATCACAAATGCAAACAAGAAAAGAGCTTCTGGTGGGTTTCAAGCCTGCTCCAGAAAGCTTTGTCAATTTCATTCTCCTGTGGGAAGGAAAGGGAGAAGGAGGGGGGGACAAGTTTCTTGCTTTTTTGGAGAAATAAGTGCATTGCCAGCGTGTGTATCTCCTTAAATATCAATAAAGGCAGAAAAGCATACATTCCTTTAAGTGTAATATCCAAATGCAAACAAGAAAAGGGTGTCAATTTCATTCTCCCTGGGAAGGCAGGCTTGAAACTGACCAGCAGCCTTTCTTTCCAAGGCGAGAACTCCTTTACAGCCATATTGTGCTTCCTTGCAAAGGGGGAGAGGAACATACGTAATTTTTTTGCTGACCAATTGGTTGATAGGGGGAGGTTTTAGAGGCGGAGCTTGGAAAAAGCGAAAAGAATGTAGGGGTCTTACCGCTGCGTGTGTGGGTGCAAAAAAGCATTTTTTTTTAATTGGGAAAGAGCAAACTAAAAGGCAAAGTGAGGACTATCAGATGACAAACTGAATATGGAAACCGTGGATTATCCTGCTCCGTTTGGATAAGCACCAAGCCTCACAACTGAGGTGCTTTGACAAATCGTACTTAATGTTTAACAATGGTGTAATGCGAAAGAGCAGTGAGCTGGTGCATGCTGCTCAAAAGTCTCTGTTTCACTGCTCCCCTGCTCCAAGCTACATGCACATGCACTGGGAGCAACAAACAAAAAACCTTGGCTTGCTGTGTCATCTGATCCTGGACTTGTAGTTTGTTTCCGCAAAACAAACCAGGAGTGGGAAGCCAAGAACAGATCTTGGCTACCATTCATGGTTTTTTGGAGAGAAACAAACAACAAGCCTGGGTTTGGATGACACAATAAACTAAGGCTTATGGTTTGTTGCTACTGCCACAGCACAGCCAGAAGAGGGGTAGAAGCAAACTGGGGACTTTTAAGAAGTGTGCACCAACATGCAACACATTTATGTTAAGCCAGAGTTCAACATTAACTATGGATTAACACGCAGATGGGAAATCTGTGGTCCTCCGGATGGTGTTGGACTTCAACTGTCATAAACTCCAACCAGAACAGCCAATAAACTGGGCTGATGGGAGTTGTAGTCCAACAGCATCAGACAGAGGGGCACAAGTTCTCCGTCCCTAGTTTAACATGATGTGCAAACCAGGCCATCACCTTAAGCAGACCTTTTAATAAGACTATTGTCTTTTTCTTTCTTTGGATTTCTTTCTGGACTTTAGGTAGAAGGTCTTTGCCGAAGTGATCTTCAGTTCATGCTAATCAAGGCATCCCAGTTCCTACATTATCTGAGGAGGCCCTGTGATATGACACTCTTCAGCCATGGAACAGTTCAAGATAAGCAAAAGGGCTTTTTTGTCCTACTGCTTCCCCAGCCTACCATTTGCTGTCTCAGTTTCTTAGAATCCACCCAGTTTCAAAAGAAGAAAGTAAAACAAACAGCAGCATGTTGACAGCGACTGATAATGCTTCCATCAGCAGCTGGTTTTCTACTTCCTAACGCCTCAGAGGCCTCACCTCTGAGCAGGGCCTGGTTTGTAAGGATCGTTCTGTTCTCTCTACCTTGCAACATATCCTTTTGACCGGCTTCATTTGTAAACCCAGTCATCAGCATCAGTCTGACTAACTGAACAGTGGCAATTCTCTATGAGAAGATTCACACATCCTGAAAAGTAGATTGTATTCTTCTGATACAAAGCAAGGGAGGAAAGTCTGAGGCTCCTACATGAGCAGTGTGCCACTAGAACTGTATAATATAGTCACTATGGTGGTTAAGACCTTACATTGTGAACTGCAAGTCCTTGAGATGACATTCAAACCTCTCAGCCATTAATTTACTAAGTGGCCTAGGCATACCACTGTCCCTCACATTCAGTGGTGCAACTAAGGCTGGGCGTCACAGCCTTGGGCTCTCCCAAATTATTACCCAGAGAGTGGCAAAAGATGGGGGCAGCAGCAAGCAGATGTGGTATCAGCATCCTTTCTTGTTTCTTTTTTTTTTTTTAATTGCATAGTTGGAGTCTGGCTGGTCTGCCCTAGCCTGTATATGATTAGAGATGCTTACTGTATTGTATGGTGGTTATTCCAAATATGTTTAGTATCAGAACAAAAAAAAAGCAAACCCCATTTTATTTCTCTAGTCATGATGGTGCTGTGATTTAAATGTGTTTTAACATGTTGAAACTGCACGTGCTCAGAGTTTGTTTATTTTTAAATCAGGGTGGCAAACTGTATTTGATTTGTTTTGCTCCATCAGGAATGTGGAAGAGTGGTGGGAGAAAAAGAAATGTTGATTGTGTGGTTCACAACTGAAATAATATTGAAAGTAACTGAAACGTTAATTGTGACTCACAGCTGAAGTAATACACATGTCCATCTACCACCACCACCCCATAAGACATTGCAAAATTACCTACCTGCACTACTGTTCAGACTCAGCGTCTCACTGTCCCAAACTACAATATTCAGCCAATAATGCTGGCTTACGTTGTCACAACATTTCACAGACATCTCAATAATCAAGAGCTGTATAAATGCTATTATCAGTGCCACCACATGCAAAGACATTCTTTAACACTACATTTGTATATAAAAGTATCCTTTTTTGCATACCAGACACATTTTATCTGTTACACATTCTACTCCTGCCAGCCCTAGTCCAGCTGAAACAGTGTGATATTACCTTTCCCACGTAAGGGATGAGAGAATAATGGATTTGTTTTGAGGGTGCAACATAGCTGTTGCCTCTGCTTATAAAAAGAAATGTAGTGGATGTGCATTCTTAGCACAGGAGAACGAAACTGAAGATATTTTAAGATATTAATAATAATATACAATAAAAGTGTCACAAAATAGTGGTAAGGATAAAATTGCTGTCATACACCTGGAGTGGCCCTCCAGATGTTGTTGAACTACAACTCCCAATCATTCCTGACTATTGGCCGTGGTGGCTGGGGCTGGTGGGAGCTGTAGACCAACAAAATCCAGAGGCCACCAAGTTTGCTACCACTGCTTGAATACCACCTGTGTTATGCAAGGCCCATACTACCATCTAGGACTAACTGAGAGTTGTTATATGATAATTTTAAAATCCAGTTATGTGCCACCATCATGGTACCCTAAGGAGCTCTGAGCTGCACAGATGTTGTGTGTAAGTGAATGTCCAAATAACACTTCCCACACTCTTATTTAGGTAATGTGATAGATGCACACCTAGGAGTGTTCTTGCACTCGGGTCCTGCTTGCGGGCTTCCCCCAGGCACCTGGTTGGCCACTGTGAGAACAGGATGCTGGACTAGATGGGCCACTGGCCTGATCCAGCAGGCTCTTCTTATGTTCTTATGTTCTTAGTATAGTAATCATATTGAGAAAAGGCAGATTCTACCCCCACCTCCCCAAGATATCCTTCTTTGCAGTTACTGTGGCTAGCTGTGCAAACTGTTCTTAGGCTGCTGTTTGGCAGTTGATGGATGACCCAGGTGCTGAAACCCCTTTCCTGAGTGTACAGTGGCGAATCGGTACACTGAAATCATTTAAGAGTTGTGCAGAGGGGCCTTATATAGCCCTGTATGCATCTATTTGTATTTATCCTTTCTGTGGAATTCAGAGGTGAGAATACAGAATTACTTAGTAGCAGTTACAGAAGGAAAAAAACAGACAAAAAGGCAATTCACATCATGTTCCAAACCAAGCCAACACTGAATTGTTCAGTTGCAGTATGTTATAGATGAACTATTCATTACAAGCTGGACAAGGTTTTTTTCCAGTGGCCACCTTATTTTCTGCTGTTTCCCACTATGAAATTGATTTCAGTTTTAATTGGCCACTGTTTTTATGGATTCATTTTAGCTGCTCTTCACCTGACTTAATTTTTTATTTTCTATTCCTCCTAATTTGAATACAATTGTTTTTATTATTGTTGTTAGGTGGAATATAAATATTGTTATATACAAGCAAACATGCAAAGGCTTATGTTGTGTGCAAGCGTGGACATGAATTGCAATAGGTTAATTATGCATTCAGTGACAACGTATTTTATATTTTGCAAAGTCTGGCCAAATGGACTCTGCGGCTACATCTCACACCAGACCTGTGGGCAGAAATGTTGTTGCTATTGCTGTGCATGTAGGGCTAGACTGGAAAGGCCACTGTACATCTAATGCAACACAAGTTGTCTAATATGCTTATTTTAAAATTAATGAAAGCGTTCATTAAATAGTTTTAATAAGCTAAAATTACATTTTTATTAAATTGTTTTTTAAAAAATTACTGATCAGAACAATGGAAGCCAATGTACAAAATACTAAGCAGTTAGGTAGAATAATATTCCCTTCGATCTCTGTAAGGAAAAGACTAGAAGACTACTTTTTCATTTAAATGAAAGTTTGGATTTCCTCCTCAACGTTTTAAAAATGAAAGTTCCACCCTGAAAAATTCCTGAAAGGCTAGGCTGTTACAGACCTCATCAAACTTCACTGACCCTGGCCTATTACAACCCTATTTGGCATTGTTCCTAAGATCACACTGAACCTGATTTAATTTAACGGATGCTTGTAGCAATCAATATATACATGATGATCTGTTCAAGGTATAAAGTCATCACCTAATTCCATGTCCTGGCCTGATTAGTACTAAAATTAGTATCCAATTAAATAATCACTAAACATGTCACAATGTTGTGTAAATCTTGCCTTACATCTTTACTCCCTGACATTGTTGCTACTGCCTCCCCCCACCTGCTTTCTCCATCAATTTTATACATGCTTTTAAACTGTTTGCTGATGTTTTGTGAATCCAGTTGTGTAAATGTTCACAAGTTCATCAGTCTTCCCAAGAGACTGAAGGCTTGTTCACGACTTTGTTTTTTTTAACTTTCAAGAAGACAACCCATCTTTCCTGCCGACTTTACAGAGCCACCTCTTCAAAGTGATTTCCTTTTGTTTATAAATTCTGCATACCTGCATTGCACAACTAGCCAAAAATGGACTTGTGTGAATATAACAACATACCTAAAATTAGTTTGGGGCATTCTTTGGCTGATCCTGTATTAAGACATTGGCCAGCTTCAACTGACCAGATTGTCAAACTGTAATTCCTAAACTGATCATATTTTTTTCTTTTTCTTCCAAACACTTGAAATTCAAAGATGTGCCTGAGTATTTTGTTGACTTGAAGCCAATCTTGAAAACTGTGGAACCCCTTTGCCATACCATCCTTGCTTCTAAATATCTGCTATTGAACATTTCAACAACCAACTCAACCAAGCCACAGAACTGCCCCCAAACTGAAGAGGTAAGAAGATCTGGAAGGTGATATAGATCACATGACTTTCCTGTTCTGCTGAGTCATCTTCTAGCACCCCAAATTCAGCTTTGGGTTAGAAGTATTTGCAGATCCTTCTCATACTAGCCGCTGTGGTGATTCAGGAAGTAGGGAACTGATCCCCAGTGTCTGAGGCCCACAATGCCAGACACTATATGAAGTGTGCGCGTGTGTGAATGCAGATGTCTATATTTGGAGTGAACATGACTAATATGGACCCAAAGTTCCTACTGCAAATACAGCTTCTCTGTGGTAGTTTGGCCTGTCTGCATTTTTTTAAATTGAAGGAAACACATGCAGCAGAAGATAAATGTAGAGCTTGATCACACTTGTGGTTTACTCTGAACATCCTATGCCATCTCAGCTCAATATGTTGAGTGTGAGCTGAACCCAGCTGCTCACAGTTAACTGTTGCTCAAGGAGCAGATTAACCCAAGAGTCTTGAGCTCACCACTACTAAAATCTGTTTATTCAGAATACGGGGGGCGGGGAAAGAAAAGAGACATATTGTCAGTCAAATGCATGTGTTAGCCAAAGTGGCTTTCTAATTCTGTTGGCAGACCCAGTAAAACTGATTAAAAGTGTATGGCTGCATTCTGATGTGGGTTTTATTGTGTTATTTTTCCTGATCATAATGCTAGCACTTCTGTTCAATTTCTAATGTGCCTTTCACAATGCAGTATCAGTTGCATTACAGAACTGTGTTTTTTCCATCAATATACTGCCATGTCATGCTTAATTTCATTCACACCACTGAGCATGGTGTGACACAGTAACATTGGATATGTCACATACATCCCTACCCTTTAAGATATATGTGCTTTCTGTATGCCGGAATATTACCCCAAATTTCATTATGTGAGTGGCAGTGGCCTGATCCCAAGAAAACCACAGAGAAAATAAAACAGCAAACTCCTGTGATTTTGCAGGTTAACGAGGTTGCAAATGGATTTTTCCTGTAAGCAATTACCATGGAAATGAGTGCGAAACTTCCATTTGATTGCACTAGATTTCCAGAAGTGGCTTTTATGTTGTGTGAAAGATCACATAAAATGCAAAAATTAACAGGTGAAGAAACATTGGGGAAATGGAATAAAGTGCTGTCTGAATGCAGCCTACATTGTGAACAAGATCTAGGTCCCCCCAGGACAATATTGGGATAGTAGTATAGACTTTTATCAATGGAGGCTCAAACTAGAGTGGCCATGTTCCCTACTTTACAGAGCACAATCTTCTGTGGGAAGGGCTGTGTAGATCCAAGTCTGGCTTAAAGATGAAAGAAGAAATAGCAAAGGCCTTGAAACTGCTAATCAACTATTAACACCTGGACAGCAGACTGATCAGGCACATAGGTCACCTGTTCAGTCTTTCCCACTATGATGATATGTATTGTCTTTAAAGTTCATATCATTGTGGTAATATGTATTGTATTCACATTACAATAATTATTTTTACATTTGAATATATGCATATAACTTAGCACATGCAAATTATATGCAAAACTGGTCCACTTTTGTCCTCAGGTTCATTCTTGTACCTGCAGAAAATGTGGTCCTCAGGACCCAATGGCCCCTCAGTTGCTCTCCCAGGGAGTTTAGGATTGCTCCATAATCCTGACAGGCTGCACTCCTTCCTGCATAGATAATAGAATGAGCTGTAATATGTTTGGGTTGGACTAAAATAGTTTTAGGATCCCCCCAAGCCTGTGATTCTACAGCTGTAAGAAGGGGACTGCAAAAGAGGTCAAAGCATTTTCTTTGTGCAGGAAATTACCTAGCCAGGTCTCCTAAATTTCTTTTTTGTTATGCATGTGTGAGCGAAAGTATTGCCATAGAAGCTAAATAGCTGGAGACATTTCTGGAAGGTAAGCTGAAGGCGACATCTCTTTCCCCACCTCCTCCAGCCTGGGCACTGTGCCAGCAAGGTGTCTGCTCTCTTGCAGAGGCACAGTAGTCAGTCTTGGAGCTGGAGAGAGATGGAGGGCTTATCCATACTGTTATGTAACATTGCTAAAAATCCACATTTTCCTTATTCCTTTTTGTCTCCTGGTAGTCCAAACTTGACCTGTCTGCGGTGCCAATCCAGCCCGCCTCCCCACTACCACCAGAGAAGCTTCCCTAGCTCATCACAGCAATGGAGGAGGAAAGGGATGGCAGAGAGCAGCTAAGACAAGCCACAGAAGAACATTCCTGACAGGCTGGTCTAAAGGGGAGGGGGGAAAGTGGGGGGCTTTAGCCAGGTCTAAAGGGGAAGGGGGAAAGCGGGGCGGGAGCTTAGCTAGGTCAAGATTTGTTTTACTTTAAAGGGGTGGAGCCAAGAGGGAGAAGGAGTGTGGTTTGAGGAAGAAAGCAAGGAACAAGGGCCCCACTCATAGCCTAGGGTCCCCAGAAACCTGGAGCTGGCTCTGCCCTGAGATACTGCTTTCTCTCCATCTTATTGTGTTTCAGCTCACAATAGAGGGAGAAGGAGGAGGGGTGAGGTGAGGGCAGCCAATGGAAACCCAGCAGAAGCAACAGGCATGGAAGGAGGTGGAGTTAGAATCATCCACATGGGAAACAGGAGATCAAAGCAACTGGGCTCCCTCCTTAGCAATGGGTTGTAATTGCTCTTTCTCTCCTTTTCGGAGTATACCTGGTATGAGACAGTCTGGATGAAGGGAAGGGAAAGTGTGGGAAGGCAGTGATTGAACATGATATGGATGATACAGGGGGCTTACATTACAGATTAAATAGAAGTACGGATGAAGCCAGAGAGACCTGACCTGCTCTTTCTGCTGGGTCCAGTGCTATGGCATTGGGGAGCCCCCTAGAAACTGAGTGGGAAAGCAGGACCCGTGAAAGTGCTCATGCTACAAACCTTCCACCTTATCCTTGGCCTATATACTTGTGTAAATAAACCTTATATCATAACAATGCCATAGTCTCCAGTGACTTTCATTCCAGGAATGTGCTGGAACCCTGAAATCTTTCACTGCTCAGAGATTGGGGTGTGTATAACAGAGCCCAAAAACCTTCCTTCTGGGACAGCACAGATGAACACAAGTAAAGAAGAAAATGATGGAAAGTACCTTTCAAACCAGGAATTTTTATAATTCTAAAAGCTGTTTGAGCCAGACAGTTCCAAGATGTTCTGCTCCATGACTTGTAACATTAATTTAATTTAATTTTTCTGGCGTGTTTTCTGGAGTGTTAACAACTAAGAAGAGTCTTCTCAGTGGCTGACTCACCTCCTTTCACACTGTTGGCTCCAATCAGCAGAGAAGGACAAGGAAGTATGTTAGAAGGCTCTTCTCAATGGCTACCACACTCTCCTTTCATGTGGATTGTCTTGTAGGATGCTGGAGACAAAGGGACTCTGCTGGGACCCTGCTCCCAAAAAAGTAAAAGATCTAAGACCCTGTGAGACCCTGGACAACTACACCCTTGGCCATAGCTTGGGGTTCAGCACAGAGAACGAGGCAAGCCCCTCTGTGTCTTTCCAACTTCCAGCTTTTCCTCCAACTGACACAAATCTATTTCCTGCCTCAACCAAGTGAGGGGGAGGAATACCCCCATACATATGACAACACATTACTCTCATGGCCAAGTCCTTACACATGTTAATGGATCACTTTCCAGACCCATTAACCAAAGGCATTGGCTTAGTCATTACAACAGGTTTTTTCTACTGTAGATCCCAACTTCCAGATACTGGATTACAGGCTTGAAGAGGATGCATTGATATCATCCGGAAAAACTTGAAATTCTTATAACAATACAGAAGAATGGTAGAAAACTAGAAGCTCACTGTTTAGAGCTAAGCCTCTTCACTGTCAACTTCAGCTCCCCCAATTCCACCACACACACATTAGGCCTCACCTCAAGTCAGATCAGCTTCTCTCTCCACAACGAAGCTCTGCTCCCAAGGCCCAGCAAGCAAAACTGTGCTGCTGGTTGTTGGGTGCTACAAAATGGTCTGCACCTCTCCCTCTTCATCAATTAGCCTTGACTACAACAACAGTCGTTTTTGCTTGCGGGATCTAAATTGCATACTGGAGAGTTGCCACTGTTCACCCATATTCCAGGAGTAGTGCAAAAAATCCCAGCATCTGTTAGGGATAAAAAGATTTGTCTGTTTTGGTTCTCTCAGTTTCTGATTTTTCCAATGTTAAATTCAGTTCTCTACATTTCTGCAGCAATCTGCAATTTTTTAAAAAAAAATCCTCATGAAAATTCTCCACCATTTTAGTGTGAATTTCTCCATATAAACACATTTTTGTAGGCAGTTTTGACAAAGGTGCACATTTTTGCAAGCCATTTCTCATAATTTAATGCCTTTTTGCATGTTATTTTCACTCATGTATTCATTTTGATGCACACTTTCCCCTAATATATGCATTTTTGTATATGTTTAGTTGTCGAACTGCATCCCAAAATTCTAATAAATGCAAATTTTGAAGGATGGCTGTGTTTCGGTTCTCATATTGCTTCAGAAGTTGCAGATTTGATAAATTCTGCTTGCAATTCTAACTGAATTGAAATTCTCACCCATCCCTAGCATCAGTATTATTCCTGCTTACGTATGTCATTCTCTTATTGAAGCAAGAGGAGCAGACAGTCTTCCAGGTCCAGGGAGACCTGAATTACACACAGACACAAAACTTTCTTGGGTTGACTTCTTAGTAAAAAGATTGAAAACCAATTATTTATTTCTGTAAATGTTTCCATTCCATTCCATCAGTATATGATGTAAATGAATAACAGAGGCCATACAGACGTTAGTGTAGTGGCAAATTCAGAAGTACAGCACAGGGTTCTTCATTATAGTCACAGCCACGCCCCCTCCTATCTTTTTTTTAATTCTTTTTGGCTGCTGGGTTGAGAATGAGATCCTTATCAATGCCTTCTCTTGCAAAAACAGACATCCTTAGGAGCCAATAAGCATGAAAAGGAAAGTGTTAGCTACTGAGAAGAGTCTTACCAGACTCCAATCAGCAGAAAAGGCCGAGGAAGCATGTTTGGAGACTCTTGTCAGTAGCTAACACACTCCCCTTTCATGCTGATTGGCTCATAGGATGCTGGAGACATGGGGACCCTGCTGCGACCTTGCTCCCAACAAAGTAAGGGGTCTAAGACCCCCTGAGACCCTGGATGACTACACCCCTGCATACAGATAACCACCATACTGTCCAATCAACCATACTAACCAATCAACTATCTCACCACAGAGTAACTTGGCCATTTGTACCATCATTCTAAACGATAAGGGATTTCCCCCCACAACACATCAGTTACAGAGGTGAGGCAGAATGTATGGGAAAGTGATAATCTGTTTGGGCTGATGCCTATTGTTCCTTCAGATTCTGGATTAGCACAGAAAAGACTGATTTTAACTAAACTTGGTTTAAAGTGCACTGTAAGATGATTTGTGAAAACGCAGTAATTTTTATGTGCCTCTAAATCAGTGGTTTGCAAGTCTCTTTTGCAAATAGAAATATCATCCACAAGCACCTGTTTGCTCTAGGAGTAACATGCACATGCAGAAAGTAGCAGGTAAAAAAACAGACTATTTGTGTATAGTGTTTAAAAAAGACACCATTGCATCCAAGCAAATTGCACATCTATTTTCTGCCTCTTCATTTGCACCCCTGGAGGAAGTAAACTGACAATAATGGCAAGCCAAGTGAACTGAACATAGTTCTGCTTTTCATTGCATCAATGGTCAATTTTGGCTCTGTATTTTACTCTTTTGCATATAATTGGTGTTGACAGTTTCTCTCTAGGGGAAGAGCTCTCACTCCCTGGAACAGCACATTTTACTCTACCATCTAGGCTCACATGATCACTGGCACTAGCAGGCGGCCACCCTTTTGACAATAGGTGCATGAAAATATCAAAAGTAAAAGTCTTGCCAAGACTTGCCATCTATGGAAAATCTAATATTTTAAAAACAGGATCTTTTAATAATAATTCTTCCATATATGTCCAAAGTGTTTTGAGTGAGAAAACTCTTCATCTGGAAATGGTAAAATACTTATCGTAAAAAAAATGTGTGTGTTAAAAACCAATCCTTTCAAATCATCTTTCATCAATACACCACTTTGATAATCAACCTGATAATCATTTAAATGTCTGAGTGAGAGCAGAAGTGATTAAATAGAAAATAAGCTCCACAGAATCATGATCTACCACCCTCTCTTGATAACTATTTTGACACTGCTGGCAGTGCCGGTGCCAGGCTATTTTGCGCCCCAGGCAAGGCTAACTACCTGCACCCCCCCCAAAAAAATTGCTAACTTCAATTTTCAAAAACAGATGTCTTGTAGAAAAAATGAAAAGCACAACACTTGAAACTGCTAAATTTATTTTAAATTGCAAGAATAAGTAATACAACAATCTTTGATTATCTTTCTCAAATACAAAAGAAAATGTTTTAGCACACAAATCATTTTGAATAATCTTGTGAATTGTGATGTTAAAATTTAAGTCTCTTAAAAGTTTCAATTTCAGGCACATCAAAATATCACTTTGCGTGCCTTTTCCTTTGCAAATTTTGTCACCAATTCCTTCAGGTCAAGTGCTGATGCTTGGGCATGTTCAATTGATATAGTTGCCAAGCCAACTAGTCTCTTTTGCAACATTGTTGAGCATATGTAAGTTTTTATACGTTTGAGCTTTGAGAAACTGCGTTCACCACTTGCCACTGACACTGGAAATGTGAGAAGGATCCTTAGAGCAACAGAAACATTAGGCACATTATCCAGGAGTTTTTGTTGTAGTATGAAGAGAAGTACTCCTTGTGGCAGCATAGACTTTGGAAGTCTTCGAGCTATTGCTATAAGTTCACAGCACAGATCTTCAGCAACAATATCTTTGTTTCCATTGTGCATCAATGATTTTTCCGAATTCTTGCAGACCTTAAGTACATCTTCAGTAGATTTTTTGTTGATATTGTATATATCATACAGGAAGCCAAATAGGGAATTATATTGTTGTAGCTGTTGGAATCCTTCTTCAACAGATTGTATGGCCATGTCTAAGACAGCATAGTAGAAACCTACTTTGAATTTCTGCTTTGGATCTTGCGGTGCCTCTTCTTGGGCCTCATACTCAAACTTTCTTTCTCCTTTTTCTAACCTGTTCTGTCTCAAAGTTTGGTAGTATTTATAGCTCTTTTGCAATCTCAGTAGCATCTATCAAAACTTGTTGAAAACATGGGGACATGGTAGAACCATCTGAGGCCCGATGTAATGAATTTGCTAGGCACTTCCAGGATAAAATCTTTAGCATCCGCCAGGACTTAGACTCCAGTGTTATAGCAGGTGAATCAAGCGAGGTATCCAGAGCACAGCCTTGTCCTGATTTCTTGGATGAGTTTCAGTTGGTGCAGCTTGAGGACAAGGTGCTTGGACAGGTTCGTGCAACCACTTCTGTGCTGGATCCTTGCCCTTCTTGGCTAATAAAAGCTAGCAGGGATGGAACAGCCGGCTGGGCCAGGGAAGTGATTAATGCCTCTCTGCGAGAGGGGGTGGTCCCTGGCTGCCTGAAAGAGGCAGTAGTGAGACCACTCCTGAAGAGACCCTCCCTGGACCCAGAAAATCTTAATAACTATAGGCCGGTAGCAAATGTTAAATTCCTGGGCAAGGTCCTTGAACGAATGGTTGCAGGCCAGCTCCAGACACTCTTGGAAGAGACCGATTATCTGGATCCATTTCAGTCGGGTTTCAGGCCTGGTTTTGGCATGGAAACAGCCTTGGTTGCCCTGTATGATGACCTTTGTTGGGAGAGAGACAGGGGGAGTGTGACATTGTTGATTCTCCTTGATCTCTCAGCGGCTTTCAATACCATCGACCATGGTATCCTTCTGGGGAGACTGGCTGAGTTGGGAGTGGGAGCTACTGCATTGCGGTGGTTCCGCTCCTACTTGGCAGGTCGCCTCCAGAAGGTGGTGCTTGGGGAACATTGCTCGGCACCCTCGACTCTCCAGTATGGGGTTCCGCAGGGGTCAGTTCTGTCCCCCATGCTGTTCAACATCTACATGAAACCATTGGGTGCGGTCATCCGAAGCTTTGGAGTGTGTTGCCATCAGTATGCTGATGACACGCAACTCCATTTCTCCTTTTCATCTTCTTCAGGTGAGGCTGTCAATGTGCTGAACTGGTGCCTGGCTGCGACAATGGACTGGATGAGGGCTAATAAACTGAGGCTTAATCCAGACAAGATTGAGATGCTGCTAGTGGGTGGTTCTTCTGACCGACTGGTGGATGTCCAACCTGTCCTGGATGGGGTTGCACTCCCCCTGAAGGAGCAGGTTAGTAGCTAGGGGGTTCTCCTAGAACCATCTCTGCCACTTGAGGCTCAGGTAGCCTCGGTGCACGGAGTGCCTTCTACCAACATTGGTTGGTGGCCCAGCTACGTCCCTATCTGGACAGGGATAACCTGGCTTTAGTTGTCCATGCTCTGGTAACCTCAAAATTAGATTACTGCACTGCACTCTATATGGGGCTGCCTTTGAAGATGGTTCGGAAACTGCAGCTTGTGCAAAATGCAGCGGCCAGATTGGTAACAGGGACCAGACGGTCTGAACATATAAAACCGATTCTGGCCCACTTGCATTGGCTGCCTGTATGTTTCCAAGCTCGATTGAAGGTGCTGGTTTTGACCTATAAAGCCTTACACGGCTTGGGACCACAATACCTGATGGAACGCCTCTCCCAATACGAACCCACCCATACACTACATTCAAGATCAAAGGCCCTCCTCCAGGTGCCTACTCCGAGGGAAGCTGGGAGTCTGGCAACAAGGGAGAGGGCCTTCTCAGTGGTGGCCCTCAAATTATGGAATGATGTGTTTGACGAGGTGCACCTGGCGCCAACACTGTTATCTTTCCGGCGCCAGGTCAAGACTTTCCTCTTCTCCCAGGCATTTTAGCATGTTTTAAATTGTTTTAAATTTTTAAATTGTGTTTTAAATTGTTTTTAAAAGATGTGTTTTAAATTTGTATATTTGTTTCAATGTTTTTAGTTACTGTAAACCGCCCAGACAGCTTCGGCTATGTGGCGGTATATAAGTACAATAAATAAATAAATAAAACCCTCATCACACCTGCAGCCCACAAGGTAATTCTTGGTCACTTGAAATGGGCTTGTAGTTGAATTTAAATCAGCTTCCTTATTTTGTAGTCGCTTGCTTGTAAGATTGATTTCAAAAAGGATGTTGTACCATGTAACAAGGGATACCACAAACTTGAACTTACAAATTGCATCAGCAAGGGCCTTAGCTTCAATTCGGGAATTATTTCCAGATAAACCTTTTAGGCTTGTTTCATCAAAGATCTCTATTAAAGCATCATATATACTACCAAGATGATATCTCAGTGGTTTCAAAGCATCGATCTGACTCTCCCATCTTGTTTTGCTCAATGGCTTAATAGTTATACCTAAGTCTGATACATGGCTAGTTAGAATTTGCCAATGCTGAGTCGATGCAGAGAAATAATTGTAGATCTGTTGAACCAAACTAAAGAAACTAGTTGCTTCCAGACAACACTTAGCGGCATCATTGACTACCAAGTTTAAAGAATGTGCATTGCAGGGCACAAAAAAGGCATGTGGGTTTATGTCCAGGACTCTCTTTTGTACGCCATTTTCTTTGCCTTTCATGTTACTCCCATTATCATAACCTTGACCACGCAGATTCTCTTTTTTTTTTACAATAATTTTTATTCAAATTTTCATAAAACATAGAAAACAAAATCATAAAACATTCAAAGACAAAAAACAAAACAAAACAAAAATGATTAAACAAAAAAATAAAATAAAATAAAATGTTGACTTCCCATTTGTCACATATCAAATCAGTTATAGGTCTACAATATATAACAATCCTGTCTCTTAAATCATATTATAAAATCACTTTCCTCCAGTAGTTATCTTAATTAATCATCAAATCTCATAAACATTACTTTATTCTTTCCACAAAAAGTCAAAGAGAGGTTTCAATTCTTTAAGAAATATATCTATCAATTTTTCTCCAAATAAACATGTCAATTAATCCATCTCGTTAATAATTATAATAATCTTATTGTCATAACCATAGTCCAAATAAACATTTCGATTAATCCATCTCATCAGAATCTGTTAGGTCCAATAATTTCAATAGCCATTATTCCATTATCCCTATTAGTTCCATCTTCCATCTTCAATAGTCCTGTTAAGTCCAGTAATTTCAGTGTCCAATCTTCCATTATCAGTATTCCATAATAATCTTGCTGTTGTAGCCATAGTCATATAATAAGAGTCTGATGGGAATTTCCTCTATCCCAAATATTTTCTTGCCATCCATTCTGAATAAGTTGCTGAAATACTGTTGTAAAGTCATATCTGTGTTCTTCTTTTTTACAAAATGCACTGGCTCATCTCTTAAGAGTTTTTCCATTGTCACATGGCTGCAGTTAATTCCATAGATTTTCTCTATATCAAACTCCATCACATCATTCCAGTCCAGAAGATTATCCAAGCCATTGATAACTTTATCTCTAATATCTTCATTAATTTCTTCAGAGATAACGTTAAATTCCAAACAGTAGATTTTATTTCTAAAATCCATAAACTCCAGATCTTTTTCCAATTCCACATTTGTTCCAATCTCCAGGGCTTGTATCTTCCCTTTATTTTTTCTTTTCTCATCTCTGATCTCATTCTCCTCTCTCACAGGGTCCCCTATTTCTTTAAGCTCCTGCGTCATTTTGCTCAGTTCAATTTTCAGCTCCTTACTACCCTGTCGCAGGGTTTGTTTCGTTATCTCAATCTCATCCATTATTTTCTGAAACATAATTACTTCCAGATTCTCAGCCACTTTCTTGATTGCCATTTTTAAAACCACAAAAACAAAGCAAAACAAAAATAAAGAAGAACCACTTCTTATTTCAGCAACAATTGGGTTAATATTCCAGGCTTGATGACATCACAGTATAAACAGAGCAACCTGCCTTATCTCTCTTGTGCAAGAATGCAAAACAAATTTAGTTCCCAGCATCAAAACAGTTAGTGGCGTCGTGAAGAAGCAGATTCGTCAAAATAAAATAGACCAAAAAGAGAATAGTCCCAGACAATATAATATTCCTCGGAATAGAAATCAGGAATAGAAATCCCTCTTCTGTTTATTATCTTTAGAATGCACTTCCAGGACAGCTTTTTGCGACAGAAACAGAGATAAGCTGTTAATTTCGTGAATAACAGAGAAGAGCTATATCTCACCCAGAAGTTGTCCAAAGCCGATCAATCTGACAAATCTCCTTTTGCTGCAACAATTTAAACCAAGTAAAAAAAATAATAGAAAGAAGGGTGCTTGCCTGTTAGTCCGTTCTCTCTTTGAAGAAAAGATAAACGTATCGCTTAAGCAGATAGAGCTTGTTAGAAAGTCCGTCCGGCATTGTTGGCTGGACCTTATCTCATAAATTAATGAAATCCAGTCCTCCCAACAAAAACAGGCTTTGAGGTTGATCTCTACGTTTCTCCCTGCCCGGGAGAAATTTCATCAGTCAAAAAAAAAAATGTTCTGACTGATTTATATCTGAATAAGCTTCTTTTGAGGCGGGAGCCCGTCCCAAAAGCAGGCACAAGCGAAGTCACCCTTCCCGGAAGTCCGACCACGCAGATTCTCAATTGGTAATCCCATTTGCTCAAGCTGTCCAAGAAGAGTTTCTGTCATAAAGGCATCTGTAGTCTCCTTTAGTGGAACAAATCCCAAGAAATGTTCTCTTATGACAACCTCAGGCTCAGACATCTCATTAACTGATGGTTTGATTACATCAACATAATGTACAATCATTGTCATTTGTTCAATATGACTAACATCAGGTGTGCAGTCCAGAATAACTGAGTAGTATTTGGCTGAGTTTGCATGTGCAAAACTTTTCTGCTTTATAGCACCTGTTAGAAGCTGTATAAGCTCATTTTTTATATCTTTTCCTAGGTAGTGAACCATTGTTTCTTGATCTTTAACTCTGCACAAATGTTCATTCATGATAGGATCAAAAAGGGATAGATATCTACAAACTTCAAAAAATTTCAGTTGCTAGCACTGTACAACTTTTCAGTTGTACCACAGAATGCCAAGTTTTGTATGCCAAGAACTATGACCAAAGCAATCAAGCGTTCCAAGATTTGTCACCAATATTGTTCTTCTTGCCTAATTTTCTGCCAGTTAATATCATCAATTGTTTTTCCTTTAGATAAGCGCAATTCAAGTTCTCTCCAGGTCTGATAGTTTTCTAAATGGCCAGTATTCCTAAAATTCGCAAACATGCTGTTACTCACTCGAGTATAAAAAGGATAAATAAAAAACAGAATATAGAAATTTGTCATAAGACTTTATAATTAATTATATTCCATAGCACTGTTGTGGTATTTATCTTAAAATAAAAAATATAAATTGTCAGTTGCATTTTTACAAAGGTTAAAAAAACTAATCTGTATAAAACCGTGCCCCTCAAAGGTCAATACTGCGCCCCTCTGAGGTCTGCGCCCTAGGCGACTGCCTAGTTGGCCTAATGATAGCACTGGCCCTGACTGCTGGTCATTAATGTCTATAGCATTTGCTATAATCATTGTCTAAGTAAACCAACAACTGCAAAATGAGTCATCTTGCATTGGAAAGAGTTCTTGGGAATTTCCAGGGCATACATTCAGCCTCTTTAAAAGTTTTCCACATGTGTAAATTATATTCAGATAAAGGTGTCTGTGTTCAACATCCCATGCCATTACCTGTAATCTAAGGGCCAAACCTGTGATCTCTAGGAGATCTTTAACCGAATCTGTGTAAACTATTTATTTACTTCAAAGCAGCTATAGGAGCTGCTATTTTAATTGGGAAACCATGGCACGGAATCGGTGTTGAACACTTGCTGTGTCGCTGATCTAAAATCTCTCTCTTGCGATATTGGTACCTGTCTCTGAGCCTATTTCTTCCCCCAAAAAGGCTAATTGCAGCTGGGGGACTGATTTGAAAAAATGAAAATGGACTGCCTTCAAGTCGATTCTGACTTATGGAGACCCTATGAATAGGGTTTTCGTGGTAAGCAGTAGTCAGAGGGGGTTTTACCATTGCTTTTCTCTGAGGCTGAGAGGCAGTGACTGGCCCAAGGTCACCCAGTGAGCTTCATGGCTATGTGGGGATTCATACCCTGGTCTCCCAGGTCATAGTCCAACACTCTAACCACTACACCACACTGGCTCTCTTAAATCTGGGCTGATTTAAACAGGATAAATGTCATAGGAGAAAGGATGAGTGCCATCCATTGGGTTGGTTGCAAGTGAGAAAGCAAGCAGGTGGGGCGCTGGCTGAGGGCATACTAAAGTTGCTGGGGCAGTGTCCTACTTGTCCCAATGAACCAGCCACCACTGAATATATGCCTTTAACATAGGTACAACCCAGGGGTGGCCCAACTACGCCCCTATCTGGATAGGGAGAACCTGACGTCAGTTATCCATGCTCTGGTAACCTCTAAATTAGATTACTGCAATGGGCTCTATGTGGGGCTGCCTTTGAAGACGGTTCGGAAACTGCAGCTCGTGCAAAATGCAGCGGCCAGACTGATAACGGGGACCAGGCAGTCCAAACATATAACACCGATTCTGGCCCGCTTGCATTGGCTGCCTATATGTTTCTGGGCCCGGTTCAAGGTGCTGGTTCTAACCTATAAAGCCTTACACGGCGCGGGACCACAATATCTGGTGGAACGCATCTCCCGATATGAACCTACCCGTACACTACGCTCAACATCGAAGACCCTCCTCCGGGTGCCTACTCATAGGGAAGCTCGGAGGGTGGCAACAAGAAAAAGGGCCTTCTCAGTGGTGGCCCCCAAATTGTGGAATAGTCTTCCTGATGAGGTACGCCTGGCGCCAACATTACTATCTTTTCGGCGCCAGGTTAAAACCTTCCTCTTCTCCCAGGCATTTTAATATGTGTTTTAATGTGTGTTTTAATATGTGTTTTAATATGTGTTTAATATGTGTTATAAATGTTTTAAATTTGATAATTTTTAAGGAAGCCCATTTTTACTGTTGTTTGAATTTGTTCTAAAATGTGTTTTATTGTATTTTGATATTGACTGTTGTGAACTGCCCAGGGAGCTTCGGCTATGGGGCGGTATATAAATTTAATAAAATAAATAAATAAATAAATATATGGTGCTCTGTGTTATTTGGAGGAATGGCAGAGTACAGATATTATCACATAAAGAATCTATTTCTATAATATCTTATAATAATTTAGGTCACATCTTTGCCATACATTTAAAGCACTCTTATACCACTTTAACAGTCATGACTTCCCCCAAAGAATCCTGGGAACTGTAATTTGTTACAGGTGCTAAGAACTGTAGGTCTGTGAGGGATCTCCTAATAACTCTCAGTACCCTTAACAAGGATTCTTTGGAACTACTAACGTGGTATAAGGATGCTTTAAAGGTGTGGTGTGGATGTGACCATAATTGGAACCATTTGCACACGAAAGCACGCTTCCCAGAAATAAGTCCAAACTATTTGCTTAGTTTTAGTCATCTTAAGATTCCAGTCCTATACATACCTGTGAGTAAGTCCCCTTGAAAGCTATGTGTCTGTACATTCTGAAGAAACTTTCATTCTGAGGGAATTAGAAGAATTGGGGACATCCTGCCCCATCAAAAGCTCCAGAACAGAAGTTCCCAAACAGATTACTGGAAATTGTGCAGGCATTAATTAAAAAGAACTGCAGCTGGCATAAACTAGCGCCTGCATTTCCCCATGCTGGAGCTACTAGGCATAAGAGTGTGTCTGCATAACACTTACAGATTCTAGGTATGGCAGTTTTTAAATAGTCATGACAGGAGCTCTCTTTGGCATTCATGCCAGAGAAGGAAAAACTTAAAGCATGCTTGAAAGACTCAGCAATCTGAGAAAAAAAAAACGTTTTTTAAGCACTTCCATGTTTTTTTTCTGATCCTGATTTTTATGGGTGTTGCTATTGATTATTTTTGGCCATTTGCTACTGGCAATTGTACATGTTCATATTTTGTTTAAAAAGCCTGCAGCATGAAGCCCAAAGTTAATGGAAATACTACATAGCACCTATTCAACCCACACATCCCCAGGGGAAAAACCACCTTGGAATACATATTTTGAACGGCAGTACAGAAATGCTCTAAATAAGACAAAATAAATAGGATTGTTTGAGGCTTTATCTGTTTTATCATTAAAGGCTGATTAACATTGACAGTGATTCCATGTGCACAAATAGTTGCTTCCGTTCTGGGAGGTAAAAAAACTTTAATGTGGCTATTCTGTGATTCCCAGTGAGATAGGATTTAAGGAGGGAACACATACATACTTTTTTTAAAAGATGAGACTGCCTCCACTTCATGAAAGTGTTTCTAACAGAAAGGTCCAATTTCCACGTGCCTCTATATCACAGAGAGAATGCTTCTTCTTTAGAAAGCAGCTCACAAGAGGGGTAACCCTGCATTATCACTATTATGACCTTTAGGTTCATATGATGATTATACAGAGCAGGGCTTACCAACCTTTTTGGGCCCATGAGCAAATTTGCAAACTGGAGAAACTATTGTGGGCACTGAAATCAAGCACACACCACAACCTTTTATATTGGTTACAAAATAATGCTTTTTTCGAGTCTAATATCACTGGGCAGACAGGTCCCTGTGGGTGCCAGGGAAGGCCTCTGTGGGCATATGTGTGCTTGAAGGCACCACATTGGTGACCACGACAAAGAGATTTTGAGCATTCAGAATTCTGCATATATATCATCATAGCATTCAATTACTTCATTTAATGTCAGTTGTAAAAGCAGGGAATGTACTAGCAGAGGTAAAGCTAAAGAGAACAGTGCAGAAGTAAGGCATGGCATCCAAAATAACTACTGTCAAAGCATATACAGTAGGGCCCCGCTTTACGGCGCTTTGCTTTACAGCGATTTGCTAATGCAGTGGCTTTCAATTAGGGAAAGTCTCCGCATTAAGGTGCTTGTTCCGTTTTTACTGCAGTTTTTTCCCATTGCACGCCATTTTGACGTCATTTTCGCATGATGCGTCCCATTATCGTCAATGGGTTTCGCTTTACGGCGATTTCCGCTTTACGGTGGGGGTCCGGAACGGAACCCGCCATATGAGCGGGGGCCTACTGTACTGCCCTTTGCCTTTGTTCACATGAAACCACAGCTACAAATAGAGTATGACCACCTTCAGGTTATATCTATATCTTTTAGGGGTATGGGAAGAGGTTTTGCATAATCTAGATGAGGAAGGGGGAATCCGTGGCTCTCCAGGTGTTACACTGCAATTCCTGTCATCCTTGACCACTGGCCATGCTGGCCGGGGCAGATGGGAGATGAAATCCAAAAACATTTGGAGGGCCACGAGTTCCCAATCCCAGTTATAGATGCTTGAATCCTGAACTCAGATATCACCTTAATACCACACGATGCATGAAGCTATGGTTTCTGCAATGATGTCTTACAATATTATTTTCATAGCAAAGTGCTCCTGGATGCTGACGTGAAAATGTCTTAAGTTCCACATTAAAAAGCTCCATCACAGCACCAAATGAAGGCTGTGAGCTCACTGGTCAACTACAGCAAAGTGTTTCCATTGGCCACACCTGGAGGGGGCATGGGTTGATCTGCCAACCAGTTGCAGATTTTAAAAAAATTCACTCAAGCTGATCCTACCAGGTTTTACAGTAAAAAGGGACGGGGTTTGACTAGCATCATGTGCCCCTGTTTTCAGAAGAGAGAGGTGGAGATGCACTGGAACCGGCAGAACAGCGAGTGTGTCTCTACCCCAAGACAGAAGTCTCCATCACAGCACAAAAAAATTAATACATGTCTCAACTGTATTCAGAATACCACATTGTTATGACATTAGCTGTGGAAATTTAAGCAAATCTGCTTTGAGCAGGAAGGCTGAAGTAACCCATGTTCTTTTAATGAATGACAACACTGCAGTGACAAAGGAATAAACTTTGCATAGTTCTGTCCTGATTGAGTGGACAAAGGACAGGGAAAACAGTTCCAGAAAATGCTATATTCCATTTATGCAGAACAGTAATGCACATGGCAATGCGGGTTCCTGATCCCTTCCCCATTTAACTTAATGGCAGGGATTTTGATGAGAGATTATTTTGGTTATCTATGATAACTGCAGCATGCAAAGCAACTTACCCATTACCCTCCTGCACCAACTTCTACTTCTGCTCTCAGATAGGAAGTTGATTAATCTCTATTGCAGAAAGAAAATCAGATTTCAAAACCTTGCTGAATGTTCCCCAAGCTTTGTTAACTCTTTAGAAGAGACTGCGCCTGAGATCCACCCAAGGACCTTTCCAGACAAGAAAGGAAAAGCATAGCCCAAACAATTCTAGACCTATGCAGGCTAGCAGTGCGCTGTGAATGTCCCCATAAGTTTATACAGATGGCTTTGCTATGGGGTGGGGATAGTAATGTTGTGAAGGAAATCACCACCACCCCCTTTAAAACATGTGCATACAACTCTAATGCTGCAGAATGGGAGCACACAGCCTAGAAAAAAACAAGTAGAAAAGGAAATAAAATAAAAACAGGAAAAGACGCATCAGATGGCAGAGGCAGAACTGTACAGGGTTTAGCTGGTATTTGCTTTTTTCGTCTTCACTTGAAAACTATGATGGGGAGCTTGTGGCCCTCCAGATTTTACTGGACTACAACTGCCATCATGTCTGACCATTGGCCACAGTGGCTGGGGCTGATGGGAGGTGGAATCACAGCAACACCTATTTTAAAAGGACTAGGTGGGTGTTCTTGATGTAGTGGTACTTTTGAGAATAATCATAAAAGAAAAAGACTTTTAAAAACTTGAAAAATAAAAAAAATCAGAATGATACAAAGAATTGTGATATTATATTACAGGTCATGCCTCATGTCATGGGTAACTGTCTATAGGTGTCTAACTCATACAGACGCATCCCATATAGTATTCACATCTGTAATGGAAGGAGCAGTTGAGAGTTGCTTAATACTGGCAAGATATCATGAGATCATATATAATAAATTGGCAGTGTGTTTCTGAGCTCAATTCAAAGTGCTGTCATTGACCTTTAAAGCCTACAGCAACCAGAATGATCAAGGGGATGGAGAGACTCCCTTATGAGGAAAGGTTGCAGCATTTGAGGCTTTTTAGTTTAGAGAAAAGGCGGGTCAAAGGAGACATGATAGAAGTGTATAAAATTATGCATGGTATTGAGAAAGTGGATAGAGAAAAGTTCTTCTCCCTCTCTCATAATACTAGAACTCGTGGACATTCAAAGAAGCTGAATGTTGGAAGATTCAGGACAGACAAAAGGAAGTACTTCTTTACTCAGCGCATAGTTAAACTATGGAATTTGCTCCCACAAGACGCAGTAATGGCCACCAGCTTGGATGGCTTTAAAAGAAGATTAGACCAATTCATGGAGGACAGGGCTCAATGGCTACTAGCCGTGATGGCTGTGCTCTGCCACCCTAGTCAGAGGCAGCATGCTTCTGAAAACCAGTTGCCGGAAGCCTCAGGAGGGGAGAGTGTTCTTGCACTCGGGTCCTGCTTGCGGGCTTCCCCCAGGCACCTGGTTGGCCACTGTGAGAACAGGATGCTGGACTAGTTGGGCCACTGGCCTGATCCAGCAGGCTGTTCTTATGTTCTTACATGGCTCAGGACCCAGGGGCTTGTTGCACTCCTTTCTCCCATACCAATCCAAGTGTCACTGAAGTTATCATCTGAAGCCTTTCTTCAGGTACCTCAACCATCCAAAGTACAGACCAGAGAGAGAGAGAGAGACTTTTCAGTGGTGATCACTTGTCTTTGGATGCCTTCCGGATAAAGTCCTATCATATAGGTGCATGACTATCATTTAAATGCCAGTCAGGCTGTTAAAGACTATTAACATTTCTGGTATTTTAATCTGGGGCAGTTTTGACTTTGGAAGGGGGGTTATTTAAATGGACTATTACTGTTTTAGCTATTACTTTAGTTTTGTAGTTGGTATTTTATTATATTTCGTATTATGTTTTATCCATTATTGTTAGATGTCTTGAGAACTTAGGCCTAAGGTGCTTGTTTGAAAAATCCTTGAAATATAATGCCCAACCCTCATAATTTAATGCTCTTTTTAAAACAACAGTTTTCAGAATTACTGCTTCTGTTGTCTTGTGACACAGCTCTTAGGCAACGCTTTCCTAACCTGCTAATGCCCTCCAGATATTTTGGACTGCAGCCCTAGTGAGTACAGCCATGCTGGCTAGGGTTCTCTTCTGCATAGTCAGTCTTGTTTCACCCACAACCTGGCTAGAAGTTGAAGCAGGTGAAACAGGAAGGTTAGAAAATTTCAATAATGAACCTGGAAGAATAACAGTGAAGAAACCTAGCTACCAATCCTGCTCTTGCCTGATAGCAACACAGGAAGCTGACTTAATTTCGAGTCAATACCGCTGGCCCATCTAGTTCAGCATTATCTACACTAACAGGGAGGAGGTCTTCAAAGTTTTGGATAGATGTCTTTCCCAGCCCTATCTGAAGGTACCAGGGTTTGCATAAAAAAGCTCTGCCACTGAGCTATTGCTCTTTCCCATGTTTATGACAGCATTATTGGAGTTATGTCACTGCTTTCATGTTCCAGCTCCCAGCCTATGCCACTCCACCAATAACAGTGTTAGGGGCATTTTGCATGAAACTCCATGAACATGTTGTCTGTAGTTTGGCTCTTTGTCCTGCTTCTGACAGCTGCTATCACCATCCTTAGTATAGTCCCCCTGTGCCCAGCCTCCACCTGCAGTACAGTCTTATCTGTAGAGGTTCCCACCTTCTGACTTTCCACCTCAGAAAGAATACGGGTAGCTAATTTCCATCCCTCGTCAGCTGTGGCTTTTCTTGGGTATTCACCAGTATTCACTTCACCAGAAGTAAGCCTATTGTCTCAAGTGGAACAGGTGTTTGGTTCTCTCCCTCAATATCTATTCTTCTTATGATTATATCATCAAACCTATTCAACTGTCGGTGCCAGATGAGAAGACCCTGCTCATTCAAAGAGGAAAAGAAACCAGGCTTGTGAGCAGTGACAGTTGTTCACAGGTGAAGCATGAACTACAGCATCTTGCATCCCCCCTTTAAAAAAAAAAGGCTGCATGCTTGTACTGTTACAAGTGGAAGCCATCTTAGGCATCTGTTGCCACAGCAGAGAAAATGGAATGCACACAAAACAGCCAAGCCCATTAAAAGGTGGACTTTGGAACAGGAATTCACCCCTAAACCTTGACAACATTTTGGCAATACATAGTCAATAGTCAAACTATACATCTCCCACAAGAAGCAATGATGGCTACCAACTTGGGAGGCTTTAAAAAAGGATTAGACAAATTCATGGAATATAAGGCTGTCAGTGGCTACCAGTCATGATGGCTATGTTCTGCCACCATGGTTGGAGGCAGTAACATGCTCTGAATGCCAGTTGCAGGGAATCACAAGTGGCAAGAGCCCTGTTACCTACTTCTGGATTTCCCATAGGCATCTGGTTGGCTAATATGAGAACATAATGCTGGACTACATGGACTTCTGGCCTAGTACAGCAGACTCTTCTTATGAGAGCCTTCCCAGTTATATACATTACATATTTACAGATACTTACAGCAATGGGGGAGCCCCCTCTTGTGTAACTCTGGCATAGGAAGTGAGCATATCTCTTCTTTCCTATTGGGACAACTGGATCATTGAGATTAATATCTCTTTGACTCAGAGCCAATTCTCACAATTATCTAAGCTGCTGACTTGTGGCAACAGCAGCCCATAGTGAAGCAGTTGTGAAACTCTTTTGGCACATAGAAGTCAGCCCAGCTTTGATTATGGCATACTAGTGCCATTGTAAACATTGCTTTCTGGGTTTTTTTGTATAGTGGCATGCCAAAAGCAGAACCTAGGCTGAATCTAGTAGATACTGCTGAATTCTCAAGCATTACCTTGCCAATGCTGTGAGCTGATATGTCTTCCACTTTCTGTCTCCCATTAGCAACTTTGATATGTGAACTCAAATAGTGCAAAAGAGCTCCAGATGTAGTTTGAATATCCTTTTATCATCCTTACAGCAGCTCTCCTTTGAACCCTTGCATTAGAAATAGAAGAAAGTACTCCATAAATGTTTCTTAGCTATCCCTAATAAAGTGGTACTTTACTTCCTCAATCATAAGAACATAGGAAGCTGCCTTATACCAGGGCAGGCCATAGATACATGTAGCTTCATATGCCTATACTGACTGGCAGCAAATGGAAATGGACTCTGCCTTCAATTCAATCCCGACTTATGGCAACCCTATGAATAGGGTTTTCATGGTAAGCGGTATTCAAACGGGGTTTACCATTGCCTCCCTCTGAGGCTAGTCCTCCCCAGCTAGCTACGGCCTGCTCAGCTTGCCACAGCTGCACAAGCCAGCCCCTTCCTTGTCTGCAACTGCCAGCTGGGGGGCAACTGGGCTCCCGGGCGCAGATGGCAGGGCACGTAACTCCTGAGCCACTCACTGTGGGGGTGATCTTTAGCTGGCCCTTGACACCCAGGAGACACGAGCGGGGATTTGACCTCCCAGCCTCTGGACTCCCAGCCAGGCTCTCCTCCCCACTTTGCTATATCAGCTGTACTGTGCTGGCAGCAGCTCTCCAAAATTTCTGATAGGAGTCTCTCCCCGCCCTACCTGAAGATGCTAGGTAGGGACTGAACCAGGGATATTCTGCATGCAAAGCAGATGCTCTACTGCTGAGTTACTGCCCTTTTCCGAAAACAATGGGGAGCACAAAACAATGGCCATTCTACTACAATCTAAATAGCCTGGACCCTGAGATAGGCTTTGGATGAGCCCTTCTTTAGGTCTCCTTGTCTTCCCAGGTAAGGCAAATCATGACCCATGTTAGGTGGTGTTGCCTCGTCTTCTGAATGCAAAAAAACAGAAAAGTGGAACCAGACAGAATGTAAAAAGTGAGATGGATGTTTTCAAAAGTGCCAACTAAGGATTTTTTTTACAGCTCACCGTGTTTTGGAACATAAGTTCCTTCTTCAGGAGTAATATACAAATAATAAAATAGAAGTAATCTATTCACATATTCACACCTACTTTGAGTGTTCATTTTGTATTGTTTTAAAACCTATCTTCAGTTGTTTTTTTAACTGTTTTAGCTGTTTTTATGGTATGTTTGTAAATCACCTTGAGACACAGGTAATTAATTAATTTATAGGAACAAAATTATATACAATGTTTACAATACTATATTTTTAATTGTTTGCAGATTGTTCCTGAAAAAAGTTCTGTTCTAAAATGCATTGAGCTGTAATAAATCTTAACTGGCATTTTTTAGAACAATTCTCTCCTTTTTTTGCAATCTTTTCTGTATTTGGAATGCCTTTCCCAAAGAGTTCCCAAATTGCTAGCTGCTCTGAAAACCCCTTTAAAGAGTAGAACATAAATATGCCCACACAAAATAGAAGTGCTATAGGAGGACTCTTGAGCCATAACATCTCAATGTATATTAGTATTCAATTTGTTATTCATTATAATCTTAATCTGTCTTGGCAAGATTGCTTTATTTCACTTTCTTTTTATACCTGTAAATATTCCTCTCCCCCGGTAATTCTTTATACTTGTCCCAAATGATTTTCATTGTACTGCTAGAAGCTTTTGGTTAGCAAGATCATTTCATATTTTACAGCCTTCCCAGGGGATAAGTCTATAGTTCAAAACCTGTGCAGTTGTGGCTTGTTGGTTATTCAGGATCCAGATGTTTTTCCTCAAAGAAGGAGTTTTGTGTCAGGATCTCAGGATCATCACGTTTTCCCAGCAACCTGCAAATATATTGTTGCGGAGAAAATGTGATTCTTTCTCCAGCTAGCTCTGGCCACTGTGATTTGGAGTGCTGTCTGGAATGTGCCCGTGTAAGCATCACAGGCACTTATTGGACTTTATACTGATGTTACTGATGCCAAACATCTCAACTTCTGCCCATGCCATTCCGTGATTCTAACAGCAGCACTTTAATTGGAGAAAGGAAACTCACATAGGACCAGAACCAAAGCTCTGGTGCACACATACAAATACAGCACTTGATTTCGCTGAACTTGATGACTGGCTACTACAGATCGTGCCTCATTATTTATTTATTTATTAAATTTGTATTCCACCCTTCCTCCCAAAGGAGCCCAGGGTGGCAACAATAAGGAAGCATTATTATTATTTTATTTATTTCAGGATTTGTATGGGCAAGCCATCCCCCCCAACCTCACCCCCCAAAGGATCTCACACCAATATAAAACATAAAGTAAACACTACAAAATTCATCACATGCATATAATAACCACAATCCAGACAGCATAATCACAATTAAAACATTAAAGTATTTCAACAGCAGCAGTTTAAAACAATTCAGAGCACCACACATATTTATTAAAAGCAGCTTGAAATAAGAACACCTTCAAGGACCAGGTCCATTTAAAAGCCAGCAAAGTAGGGGCCATGTGTACTTCCCTAGGGAGGTAATTCCACAAATATGGGGCCATCAGTCTAATAGATCTTGAACTCTGGCCTATGAGCCAGACGAAGGCCTGAGCAGGCCCATATGGGTGCAGGTGGTCCTTCAAATAACCTGGTGATTTGAAGAGATATCAAAGTTCTGTCTGTAGTGTAAGATTTTGTGGGAGGCATTCAAGCACATACTGGAATTTTAGGTATGTGTAATTAAGTAAAATCCAGTAAAAAAAGAGAGACTTTTTTTGTGGTTAGCAAGGTGATGGGAAAATGCACTGAAAAGTGTGGGATACATGAATATTTTACAGGAAGACGTGTAAACACCTTGTAAATGAATCAGGATGAATGCAGGATTAATGCTCATTGTTCTATAACCATCCCATAAACCAATGCGAACGCAAGCTCAATAAAAAACAAGATATAGTCTAACTACAGCATATGCTTTGTGCAAGCAAATCAGGATGAATGCTAAATAAACAGGTCATATGCAGGAGCCCACATATGCATGGAATCTGCCATCTGAAGCAACTGCTTCAGATTACCTCAGGGAAGTGCCAGTTCTGCCAGAGAACTCACACCCCAAATTTAAATCAGGATTTTTTGTACTCAGCAGCTAACTATCCATGCTTGAAATTACTCCAGAATGTTTACGACATACACCATGCATATAAAGCACATTGCTTCCCCAAAAGAATCCTTTGAACTGTAGGTTGCACAAAGTTACATTCCCAGCATCCTTAACAAACTACAGTTCCCAGGATTCTTTAGGGGAAGTCATGTCCTTTAAATGTATGGTGTGTACACAGCCAATATGTTTTAATCAACCTCTGATGTGCCTAAGTCTTACTCTTCCAGTTGTTAGGAAGAAACGTTTTAACCTAGTCTTAATAGATGCTCTTGCTTTTTAAATGACAAACAGCAGTATGGCACTTTTGAGAATACTGATCTGCACCAGCTACTGGCCCTGTAGGACATCTACCAAAGGGGTAGATAAAAAACCAGGGCTAGCTGGGCAAATTCAACAGAGCAGAGATAAGTCAGTGAGTCTACAGGGTCTAATGAGACAAATATAGACCTAGAGAGGAAGAGAAGGCAACGTGAAGGAGGGAAGGAGGAAGGAAGAGAGGGAGATTATATATGTCGCTGTCCCCAGAGTAGTGAGGGTGAACAGACGGCAGGCAATGAAGCCTATCAATATATCCCAGCTGGTGCAGATCCCCAGGGATGGCCCACAGGGTGCTGTCTTGACAGCCAGGCTTTGTGAGGCTTTATCAGCAGCTGTTTGTCACTCTCTCAACTAACTGTAGAGTTCCAAAAAGGGCGGGGGATTGGCTGCACAGAACCAGTGGTGTGTTCCCAACAGATGTGGCTGACAGTCCCTATCTTAGCCTATTGCTGTCCCCTCACATCCTTCTACTGCTGACTGACAACCCTTCCCACCCAGCAAATAAGCAGATATCTCTTGGTTGTATTTATTCGTGATTCTTCCCTCCAACTCACCTCTATGCATATCATTCTTGTAATTAATAATACTGACTACTTTCCCCCCTTTGCAACAAACACGTTTGACTTCATTCTGCATTTTGGGAAAATGAGTCAGACAAAGCATGAGGAGGCCCCTTGCCCATGTTGATTCAGAGCATCTGTAATAGGGCTTTGCAGCCAAGGCACAGAAGGCTCAAGATAACAGCGATTTCTGAGTTGTGGTTTTTGTCCTTTGGACCGGGATTCCTCTAGTAGCCTGTTGTGGGCCATCTAAAAACCCTGGCTTATTCAGACTTCCTCACTCCTACTGCAGGGCTTTGTTATAAGGAATGGAGAATTACAGACAGGAGCATGTTTACATAGGTACATACATCTGCTCTAAATCCCATTCTTCCCTGATGTGGGTTATGCTGGCCTAGAAGCTGCAGCTCCTACAAAATATAGCAGCTCAACTGCTCACTGGAGTAGACTATCACCATAGTGTTACGCTGCTGCTGAAAGAATGGCACTGGCTGCCAATTAGCTACCAGGATAAGTTCAAAGAATTGGTACTTGTGTACAAAGCCCTATACAGTTTAAGATTAGAATACCTAAAAGGTCGTCTTACCCCTTATATCCTCAACCAGTCGCTGCACTTTGTAGATACCATCTCATCAGGGGGTCCATTCCATATGATGTAGGAATTGGGCCTTTAGTGTGGCAGCACCTATCTTTTGAAACTCCCTCCCGTTACATATTAGGCAGATACCATTTGTATTGCCTATTAAAGATCTTCCTTTTTCACCACTTAAAATGAGATTTTTTATTCTCATCTGTACCTGCATTAGCTTTGAATTATTCTTAGATACAAAATGGTTTTGTTTTTAGATATGAAATTGGTTTCATAGTTTTTGCATATGAAATATATGTATTGAATGTTTGAAATTGTTTTAAGTTTTTTTTATCAAAAATGTTATTGTTAATTGCTTCAAAATCTTTCATAGGAATTGATTCATAAATTGAATTAAATAAATAAAATAAAAATGGAAATGAACTGCCTTCAAGTCAATTCATGCTTATGGCGACCCTATGAATAGAGCTTTCATGGTAAGCGGTATTCAGAGGGGGGTTTATTTATTTATTTAATTAATTAATTTCATTTTTAAACCGCCCATAGCAAATAGCTCTCTGGGCGGTGTACAAAAGATTAAAAGTACAGAAATACAAAATATCACAATAAATAAACTGAAACAAAGAGATTTAAAATTGTAATATTAAACGCTTTAAAATGCCTGGGAGCATAGCCAGGTCTTAACCTGGCACCGAAAAGATAGAAGCGTCGGCGCCAGGCATATTTCTTCGGGGAGGCTATTCCACAATTTGGGGGCCACTACAGAAAAGGCCCTAGATCGAGTAACTGTCCTCCGGGCTTCCCGATGGGTTGGTACCCGGAGGAGGGCCTTAGACGCTGAGCGAAGTGACCGGGTCGGTTCATAGCGGGAGAGGCGTTCCACAAGATACTGCGGTCCCACGCCGTGTAAGGCTTTATAGGTCAAAACCAGCACCTTGAATCTGGCTCGGAAGCAAATAGGTAGCCAGTGCAAACGGGCCAGAACAGGTGTTATATGCGCTGACCGGCTGGTCCTCGTCAGCAGTCTGGCTGCTGCGTTTTGCACTAGCTGAAGCTTCCGAACTGTCTTCAAGGGCAGCCCTACGTAGAGCGCATTACAGTAATCCAACCTAGAAGTTACCAGAGCATGAACAACTGAGGCGAGGTCATCCCTGTCCAGATAGGGGCGTAGCTGGGCTACCAACCGAAGGTGGTAGAATGCATTCCTTGCCACTGTGGCCACTTGCACCTCCAGAGACAAGGAAGGATCGAAAAGAACCCCAAGACTACGAACCTGTTCCTTCAAGGGGAGTGTAACCCCATCTAGAACAGGGTAAGCATCCACCATCTGGGCAGGGAAGGCATTCACCAACAGTGTCTCAGTCTTGTCTGGATTGAGTCTCAGTTTATTAGCTCTCATCCAGTCCATTATCGCGGTCAGGCAGTGATTCAGCACATCCACAGACTCACCTGTAGAAGATGAAAAGGAGAAATAGAGCTGCGTGTCATCAGCGTACTGGTGGCAACACACTCCAAAACTCCTGATGACGGCACCCAGAGGCTGCATGTAGATGTTAAAAAGCATGGGGGACAAAACCGACCCCTGAGGGACTCCACAATGGAGAGTCCAAGGAGTTGAGCAATGTTCCCCAAGTACTACCTTCTGGTGAAGATCCGCCAAGTAGGAGCGGAACCACTGCCAAGCAGTGCCTCCAACTCCCAACTCTGCGAGTCTCTCCAGAAGGATACCATGGTCGATGGTATCAAACGCCGCTGAGAGATCAAGGAGAATCAACAGAGTCACACTCCCTCTGTCCCTCTCCCGACAAAGGTCATCATACAGGGCGACCAAGGCTGTTTCAGTGCCAAAACCAGGCCTAAAACCAGATTGAAACGGATCCAGATAATCGGTCTCATCCAAGAGCACCTGGAGCTGACCGGCAACCACCCACTCCAGAACCTTGCCCAAAAAGGGGACATTCGCCACCGGTCTATAGTTGTTCAGGTCATCTGGGTCTAAGGAAGGTTTCTTTAAGAGAGGTCTTACTACTGCCTCCTTGAGGCCACTAGGGACTACTCCCTCACTCAAGGAGGCATTTATCACTTCCTTGGCCCAGCCGGTGGTAGTAGTCCTGCTAGCCTTCACTAGCCAAGATGGACAAGGATCTAGAGCAGACGTGGTCGCCCGCACCAATCCAATTACCTTGTCCACTTCCTCAAGCTGCACCAACTGAAACTCATCCAATAATGAAAGACAAGACCGTGTTCTGGACACTTCAATGGATTTGTCTGTCATAACATCGGAGTCTAGGTCCCTACGGATGCATGCAATTTTAATTTGGAAGTGCCCTGCGATGTCGTTACAGCGAGCTTCAGATGTTTCAATAGTATCTCGAGGACCAGAATGTAAGAGTCCTCGTACAACCCTAAAAAGCTCTGCAGGGCGGCAGAGAGATGTCCTGATAGAGGCAGCGAAGTGAAACTTCTTCGCCGCCCTTACCGCTTTTATATACGACTTAGTAGAGGCACTTACCAAAGCATAACTGCATCCGTCTGGAGTTCGTCTCCATCTGCACTCCAGCCTCCTTCTCTCTTGCTTCATCACTCTCAGCTCCGGGGTATACCGCGGAGCTGTATGAGCTCTGCATCGAAGAGGGCGCGCGGGAGCAATCGTGTCAATAGCCCGGGCCATCTCTGTATTCCACAGTTCGACCAAGGCCTCGACAGGAGCGCCAGTACTATCAGCTGGAAAAACTCCCAGAGCCGTCTGAAAACCAATAGGATCCATAAGCCTCCGAGAGCGGACCAACTTAATAGGTCCCCCACCCTTGCAGAGGGAAAGAGTCGTTGTAAGTCTAAAACTCAGCAGGCGGTGATCTGTCCATGACAATGGAGTAGATTGGGTTCCCATTGCCTTCCTCTGAGGCTGAGAGGCAGTGACTGGCCCAAGGTCACCCAGTGAGCTTCAATCCATCCCTTAATCAGTAATTTCCTCCTTGACTTTTCTCAATTAGTTGCATTTTGTTCACTCATAGTATCTATGGCATTCCTGAACTGGCACTTCATCAGTCCCTGTGTCCCAGGAGTGAGGAGCATATGACCCTCCTGATGTTGTTGGACTCCAATTCTCAACAGCCCCAGCCAACATAGCCAATGGCCAAAGATGACAGGAATTATAGTCCAGCATCATTAATGGGGACACAGGTCTCCCATCTTGCTATACCCTATGGCAGCTTTTCCCAACCAGCGTGCCTCCAGATGTTGTTGGACCACAACTCCCATCAGCCTCAGCCAGCATTGCCAATGGTCAGGAAAGATGGGAATTGTGGTCCAACAACATCTGGAGGCACACTGGTTGGGAAAGGCTGCCCTATGGGAATGGGGGGTTACTTACTGGTTTCCTCTTTACCTCCAGAGTGCTTGATCATTAATTTATACATTTTTAAAAACAATATTATTATTGCAAAATTGCTCTCATAAAAATAAAATGATAAAAAAATAAAAATTGGTCTGACTGCAAAGAAAAAATGCACACCCTTAGGAACAGAACTAAAAGCAATTTGTTTTTTGTTTTTTTCAATAATTTTTATTCAGATTTTCATAAAACATGCAAGACAAAATCATAAAACATTCAAAGACAAAAAACAAAATCAAAAATAGTTAAACAAAAAGAAAAAAAGAAAAAAAAAAAAACAAAAATAAAAAATAAAGAGTAAAATATTGACTTCCCATTTGTCAAAGATCAAATCAGTTATAAGTCTATAATATATAACAATCCTGTCTCTTAAGTCATATTATAAAATCACTTTCCTCCAGTAGTTATCTTACTTAATCATCAAATCTCATAAACATTACTTTATTCTTTCCACAAAAAGTCAAAGAGAGGTTTCAATTCTTTAAGAAATATATCTATCAATTTTTTTTTCCAGATAAGCATATCGATTAATCCATCTCATTACTAATTATGATAATCTTATTGTCATAACCATAGTCAAAATAAACATTTCAATTAATCCATCACATCAGAATCTGTTAGGTTCAGTAATTTCAGTAGCCATTGTTCTATTATCCCTATTAGTTCCATTTTCCATCTTCCATCTTCAGTAGTCTTGTTAAGTCCAGTAATTTCAGTATCCAATCTTCCATTATCAGTATTCCATAATAATCTTGCTGTCAAAGCCATAGTCATATAGTAAGAGTCTGATGGGAATTACCTCTATCCCAAATATTTTCTTGCCATCCATTCTGAATAGGTTGCTGAAATACTGCTGTAAAATCATATCTCTGTTCTTTTTTTCAAAATACACTGGGTCATCTCTTGAAAGTTTTTCCATTGTCACATGGCTGCAGTTAATTCCATAGATTTTCTCTATATTGGGCTCCATCACATCATTCCAGTCCAGAAGATTATCCATGCCATTGATAACTTTATCTCTAGAATCTTCATTAATTTCTTCAGAGATAACATTGAGTTCCAAACAATAGATTTTATTTCTAAAGTCCATAGACTCCAAATCTTGTTCCTGTTCCACGTTTGTTCCAATCTCCGGGATCTCCTCTCTCACAGGGACCCCTGTTCCAGTCTCCAGGGTCTCCTCTCTCACAGGGACCCCTGTTCCAGTCTCCAGGGTCTCCTCTCTCACAAGGACCCCTATGTCTTTAATCTCCTGTGTCTCCAAACAATAGATTTTGTTTCTAAAGTCCATAGACTCCAAATCTTTTTCCTGTTCCACGTTTGTTCCAATCTCCGGGGTCTCCTCTCTCACAGGGACCCCTTCCAGGGTCACCTCTCTCACAGGGACCCCTATATCTTTAATCTCCTGCTTCATTTTACTCAATTCAATTTTCAGCTCCTTACAACCCTGTCGCAGGTTTTGTTTCGTTATCTCAATCTCATCCATTATTTTCTGAAACATAGTTATTTCCAGCTTCTCAGCCACTTTCTTAATTGCCATTTTAAAAGAAAAATATAGGAAAACCACTTCTTATTTCAGCAACAATTGGGTTAATACTCCAAACTTGGTGACATCACAGTATAAACAGAGCAGACAGCCTTATCTCTCCATGCTTAAGTAAACAAAATGCAGTTCCCAGGATCGAAACAATTAATGGCGGTCGTCAGGAAACAGATTCGTCAAAATAAAATAGACCAAAAAGAGAGTAGTCTCAGACAATATAATATTCTTCAAAATAAAAATCTGGAATAGAAATCCCTCTTCTGTGTATATCTTTAGAATGCAAATCCAGGACAGCTTTTTGCAACAAAAACAGAGATAAGCTATTAATTAGTGAGTAGCAGAGAGAAGTTATGGCTCCCCAGTGAGATGTCAAAAACCGATCAATCTGGCAAATCTCTTTTAAACAGCAACAATTTAAGTCAAGTAAAAGAAAAATATAGAAAGAAGGGTGCTTGCCTGTTAGTGCGTTCTCTCTTAGAAGATAAGATGAACGTTCGCTTTATCAGATAGAGCTTGTTGTTGAAAATCCGTCCCACCTTCGTCGGCTGGACCTCGTCCCATAAATTAATGAGATCTGGTCGTCCCAACAAAAATAGGCTTTGAGGTTAATCTCTTCGTTTCTCCCTACCCGGGAGAAGTTTAATCAGTCAAAAAAAAAAAATCTGACTGATATATCTGAATAAGCTTCTTTTGAGGCAGGAGCCCGTCTCAAAAGCAGGCACAGGCTAAGTCACCCTTCCCGGAAGTCCAAAAGCAATTTGTGACTAAGTGACTACAGGTGAGCAAACAGGAAACAACTAATTAGCAACTTTAAAAGAAAGGGACATGGTAGAAGCTACTAATTAAAGGGATACTAGTCCCCCAAAGCCTCAGTTGCACGCTGTCAGCCTGTACTGGAACGCAACTGGTTGGCAACAATGATGTCATTTGGATTCTCTGCAAAAACAAAGTATTCCCATTTCAGATTAAACAACTAGCACGGAAGCTTTACAAAAATCTCTCACACTGTTAGTGTATGAGCAGAAACACCTTAGTTGCGTGTTGTGCCAGTTGGGAAGAATCTCCCTCTGCACACACACACACAACTTAGCACACACAACCTGCAAATGTACCACCCTCCCTGTGGTTTCCTGGAGGCTTTGTAGTTGCTTTGCTGAAGATTATTGTGAGAAACTCTAATGTGGTAAAGGGCAAAGATAAGCGGCCCCTTTTGGGGAAAAGAGAGATGTCAACGCAGGTCGCTGGGAGCAAAGTTGTCATTGATGTAACCTTGCAACAGCTTGCTCTTTGCAAAGCTTTCAGAAATGCATACAACAGATGACTGCAGTATAGGCTGCTAAGCTTTCTGGCTCTCACCTCAGCCATGATTATGCAGAGGTTACTGTCCTTCTCAGGGGTGTAATCATCTGGGGCTGTGGGGAGGTCATAGACCCATTACTTTTTTGGGAGCAGCGTCCCAGCCAGGTCCCTCTGTATGAGCTAATCAGGATGAAAAGAGAGTGTGTTAGCCAATGAGAAGAGTTTTTGTCCTTTCATGCTGATCTGAGCCAACTGGAGTGAAAGGAGGTGAGTCAACCACTGAGAAGACTCTTCTCAGTAAGTAACACAAAGCCTCCCCTTTTGTGCTGATTGGCTCCTAGGGATGCGTATTGCAGCAGACTGTGGACTCGCAATATGACGGAGAGAGTAAGGGAGATGAGGGAAAGTGGGAAAGGGGGCGTGGCTGTGAGGGCTTGTGGAGTGGGTATCATCTGCACTACACTACTAGCCCTTCCCTCCTTTCAGCTTAAATATGGTTCTTTCTTTGCATTTAGAAAAGGATGCCTAATTTATAATGGGAGAGATCACAGACGGATAGTGTTAGTTTGTCTTTGTAACTGTTCATTGACTCATATGTGGTTAATACGCCATAACTTGTATTGCGGTATGAAGGTGGTTTCAAATGTTCATTTAACCACCCTCAAGTCCATGTTTCCCATGATGTGTGTGTGTGGCACTTTGAATCATAGTGCAAGCAAATGCTTGAAGTGTCTCTTTCTAGTACCACTCTTTAAAGGGCTGGTGTTTTTTGCAACTGAAAAGCAGCACTTGTTCAGTGTTTCTTGACTAGATTTATAGATAAACACTCCAGCCATCCCTATGCTTTCTTTAAAAAGTGTTATTATACAACGCTTCATTTTTATAATTCAAGATACAGATATGAAACATGGAATAAGAACAAAATGAGTGGTAGAGAGGTGAGCACAAGGTAGGGTCCACAGGTGTTACAGAGTATGGGAAACTGAAACATGAGGCATTTTCTCCATGTGCAGTTTCAATAAAGGTCTCAGGCTTTTATTCTATCCAGTGATAAACAATATGTACTGCCTTCAAGTTGATTCCGACTTATGACAACCCTACGAATCGGGTTTTCGTGGTAAGCAGTATTCAGAAAGGGTTTACCATTGCCTTCCTCTGAGGCTGAGAGGCAGTGACTGGCCCAAGATCACCCAATGAGCTTCATGGCTGTGTGGGGATTCGAACTCTGGTCTCCCAGGTCCTAGTCCAACATCTTAACCCAGCCTTTCCCAACCAGTGTCCCTCCAGATGTTGTTGGACCACAATTCCCATCTTTCCTGACCATTGGCAATGCTGGCTGAGGCTGATGGGAGTTGTGGTCCAACAACATCTGGAGGCACACTGGTTGGGAAAGGCTGCCTTAACCACTACAGCACACTGGCTCCCTCCAGTGATAAAACCTAGGTGCAAATTTGCCCTTCCAAGAGTGAGTCTTTTGGTTATCAGTAATTCAGTTTCCTACATTTAGCTCTTGTGTTTCTGAAGGACAGCCAAATATGATATGCAAAGGTTTTAATGGCAATGAGGTTTCCAGTTTATTCATTTATTTAATTTATATCCTGCCATTCCTCCCAGAAAGAGCCCAATTTCATATTTAAGTTCTTAAATACCTCAGATCATAGGGATTGTACCATTAATGACCAGATCATATGGATTTAAGTATCTACATATCCACCACAACTATAGATGTTTATTACATGCCTTTCTGAAGGGGTGGAGAATCTGTGGCCCTCCAGTTGTTGCCATCAGCTCCAGCCAGAATAGCTAATGGCAAGGGATTATGGGAGCAAGTCTGTAGTATGTGTGTGTGGGAATTCTAGGGGGTCCCTGCCCCCTAAAAATTCTCCCCCCTAATTATTTTGTACAAAAAGTAAATTAAATTAATTATATTTTTTCTGCCCCCTCCTTTTTTGTCCCCCCCCCAAAGATTTAGGCTGGTTATGGGCCTGGATGGGAGCTGTCGTCCAGCAACATCTGGAGGGTCACAGGTTCCCCACCCCTGCCCTTTTGGAATAGCCTGCATGGATTCAGTAAATTCTCCAAAGCAGTTTTTACTGTATCAGCCTTCTGACATCAAGGTCCAAACACCATTAACATTTTCTTCTTCCAATAGTGTTTTTTTAATCCTACTGTTCAATAGGCACAACATATACAACTGTGCTTACTTTGAAATGTCTTTTCACCAAACCTTCACTTTTAATAGGAGTTAAGCTATCTTTGAGGTTGTGGCAAGATTGTGGTGGTAGTATGGATTCCCAGAAACTGGGGGGGGGCGCAGAATCTCACCTTCCCCAGCAAGGACCTTCTACCCCAAGAGTCCTTGCTGAAGTGGTGGCCTTCTCTTTTCCCCAGCTGTTTCTAGGAATCCAGCTTCTTTTCTCTCTCTCTCCATTAACAATTTGGGAGAAGACAATCTCTCCATTAACTTGCATGGGAAAGAGGAGGAGGAGAAGATGCATCCCCAGAAATGGGTGCAGGGAGGAGGAATATCACCTTACCACTAAGGATCTTTGGGGACACAGGGCCCTTGCTCAGAGGACTGGGGTTTCCCCTCCAGCTGGGAATCCTGTCTTTTCTTTCTCCCTCTCCCTACGCAAGTTGATAGATCATTCTATCCATTACCTCGCATTAACTGTGTGGACTGTGGAGGTGTGGATGCGATTTCAGAAAAAGTGACCTTTCAAGCACCATCCACTTCCCATGTGACTTAAAATCCTCCCACTTTTTGTCACACTGTGCAGTGGCATGTAGCATAGATGGTGATATAAACAAGAGAGATGTAGCATTATATTCCATGCAGCGTGCTCCATGAGTGGCAATTGCATTTGGAAAAGGTACCAGTACAGAAATGCCTCACAAAAAAGTGGCTTCAGTGTGGATTGTGCCCAAGTGTAGATTATTTAGTCATCAGTAATATTTTCTATTGACACATGGAGGTCACCAGCTCTCTTTTGCCTTCCTCACATATTCCTTAAGTAACATTGGTTCCCTCTCATCTGTTATTTTGCCTCCTCATTAAATAAAAGATAAAAGCAGATCATTTCATTCATTGTAGCCTCCAGATCCCAGAGTTCTTGGCAGAAGAAAGAGGGAAAAGACAGGGCAACCAAATCTTCTGAGTCACCCATCAGACATGATAACAATTACTAAAAATCTGTAATAGTTCTCGGCAGCTCAGGCTTGGGGCTTTCTGTAGAAGCTGTGGGTCCACATGCTTGTTTGATTAGACAGGGGTTGTGACTCAGAACTTGAGCTGTGTTTTTCTGATTTACCAGGAATATGACTATGTATTTTTACTTCCAACACATATCAGATGGATGATCATTGTGCCTGATGGTGAAGCATATTAAATACATCAGAAGTCATTAGGTGAGTAGGATCAAATGTCAGTCTCTGGCTATAGGCTCAGGGGTCTTTGCTGAGATCCTAGAAATGCCAAGTCAAGGAATGAGGAAAACAATTCAAGGAGAAGGAAGCATCTCATCAGAGAAAACTGTATACCAGGTAGGTGGCACAGATGCTGAGAATTTAGCATGTCCACTAGAGAGTATGGCTAGGGAAAAGATAGCATCATCTCCTCTCTCCACAAAAAAGACAGGTGTGAATAACAGTGAACAGGATACTAGTTGGTTGTTGAGAATAAAGAACTGAGTTGACCTAGGAAGCTTTATGGGGTGTGAACACCATAAACAGATAAAATGCTATTGCCATTGCCCAGGGGTAGGGAACCTATGGTGCTCCTGGAAGTTGCTGGACTCCTATTCCCATCATCCCTGACCACAGGCCATGCTGGGTAGGGCTGATGGGAGTGGGAGTCCGGCAATATCTGGCCACAGTTTTCCTACCTCTACATGGCCTTTCAGTGCTACATACAGTAGCTACTTGTTTGTTCTGCTACTCAGTGGACTGATATACAGGTTTACTTTCGTCTGCTGATACTGACATATTAGCATCAGGTGGCTGTTAAAATTATGTAAGTCAAAAGAGAGCCGTTGTGTAGGCTGCAGAGGCTAGATTGATAGCTTTGGATATGGGAAAAGAAGACTCAAATACCAGCTCTCCCATGCAGCTCGCTACGTGGTCTTGGACAAGTTTCCAGTTCTCAGCCTAACCCACACCTCAGTTGTTGGGGGTGGGGGACCTATTAAATTGGTCCGCCCTCGGAGATTAATGGATCCTGAGGGTTTCCAAAAGGCTCTGGGGGATTTTCCGACTGAGAAGACTGGCGCTCTTGTTGAAGCCCTGGTTGAACTGTGGAATACGGAGATGACCCGGGCGGTTGACACGATCGCTCCCATGCGCCCCCTCCTATGTAGAGCTCATACAGCTCCATGGTATACCTCGGAGCTGAGAGCGATGAAGCAAGAGAGGAGGAGGCTTGAGTGCAGATGGAGGCGGACTCCCGACGAATGCAATTATGCCTTGGTAAGTGCCCGCTCTAAGCGATATATAGCAGCGGTGAGGGCAGCAAAAAAGAGATATTTTGCTGCCAGTATTAAGGCATCACTCTCCCGCCCAGCGGAGCTTTTTAAAACTGTACGAGGGCTTTTACATCTTGGCCCTCGGGATACTATAGATTCATCTGTAGCCCGCTGTGAAGAGTTCGCTGGACGCTTCCAAGATAAGATCGCTTGCATTCGTCGGAACTTAGACTCCAATATTATAGCAGTTGGATTCAATGAAGCATCCAGATCACGGTCTTGTCCTCATTTATTGGATGAGTTTCAGTTGGTGCAGCTTGAGGATGTTGACAAGATCCTTGGACTGGTGCGGGCGACCACGTCTGTGCTGGATCCTTGCCCCTCTTGGCTGGTGAAAGCTGGCAGGACCGGAACCGCCTGCTGGGCCAAGGAGGTAATCAATGCCTCTTTGCGAGAGGGAGTGGTCCATGACTGCCTAAAAGCGGCAGTAGTGAGACCGCTCCTGAAGAAACCCTCCTTGGACCCAGATAACTTGAACAACTACAGACCTGTGGCGAATGTTCCGTTCCTGGGCAAGGTTCTGGAACAGGTGGTGGCCGGCCAGCTCCAGGGGCTCTTGGATGACACTGATTATCTTGATCCGTTTCAATCCGGTTTTAGGCCTGGGTTTGGTACCGAAACAGCCTTGGTCGCCCTGTATGATGACCTTTGTAGGGAGAGGGACAGGGGGAGTGTGACCCTGTTGATTCTCCTCGATCTCTCAGCTGCTTTTGATACCATCGACCATGGTATCCTTCTGGGAAGGCTCACGGAGTTGGGAGTTGGGGGTAGCACTTGGCACTGGCTCCGCTCCTACTTGGTGGGTCGTCAACAGAAGATAGTGCTTGGGGAACACTGCTCGACACCCTGGACTCTCCATTGTGGAGTCCCACAGGGATCGGTACTGTCCCCCATGCTTTTTAACATCTATATGAAGCCGCTGGGTGCGGTCATCAGGAGTTTTGGAGTGCGTTGTCACCAGTACGCTGATGACACGCAACTTTATTTCTCCTTTTCATCTTCCTCAGGTGAGGCTGTTAACGTACTAAACCGATGCCTGACCGCGATAATGGATTGGATGGGAGCTAACAGACTGAAGCTTAATCCAGACAAGACTGAGACGCTGTTAGTGAGTGCCTTCTCTGCCCAGATGGTGGATGTTCACCCTGTTCTGGATGGGGTTACACTCCCCTTGAAAGAACAGGTTCGTAGCTTGGGAGTTCTTTTCGACTCTTCCCTGTCTCTTGAGGCTCAGGTAGCCTCAGTGGCACAGAATGCTTTTTACTATCTTCGATTGGTAGCCCAGCTACGTCCCTATCTGGACAGTGACGACCTCGCCTCAGTCGTTCATGCTCTGGTAACTTCTAGATTGGACTACTGCAATGCGCTCTACGTTGGGCTGCCCTTGAAGACAGTTCGGAAACTACAGTTAGTCCAGAATGCAGCGGCCAGATTGTTGACGCGGACCAGAAGGTCCGCTCATATAACACCTGTTCTGGCCCGTCTGCACTGGCTTAAGAACATAAGAACATAAGAAGAGCCTGCTGGATCAGGCCAGTGGCCCATCTAGTCCAGCATCCTGTTCTCACAGTGGCCAACCAGGTGCCTGGGGGAAGCCCGCAAGCAGGACCCGAGTGCAAGAACACTCTCCCCTCCTGAGGCTTCCGGCAACTGGTTTTCAGAAGCATGCTGCCTCTGACTAGGGTGGCAGAGCACAGCCATCATGGCTAGTAGCCATTGATAGCCCTGTCCTCCATGAATTGGTCTAATCTTCTTTTAAAGCCATCCAAGCTGGTGGCCATTACTGCATCTTGTGGGAGCAAGTTCCATAGTTTAACTATGCACTGAGTAAATAAGTACTTCCTTTTGTCTGTCCTGAATCTTCCAACATTCAGCTTCTTTGAATGTCCACGAGTTCTAGAATTATGAGAGAGGGAGAAGAACTTTTCTTTATCCACTTTCTCAATGCCATGCATAATTTTATACACTTCTATCATGTCTCCTCTGACCCGCCTTTTCTCTAAACTAAAAAGCCCCAAATGCTGCAACCTTTCCTCGTAAGGGAGTCGCTCCATCCCCTTGATCATTCTGGTTGCCCTCTTCTGAACCTTTTCCAAGCAATACCTGGTGGAGCGCCTCTCCCAATATGAAACTACCTGTACACTGCGCTCAACATCTAAGGCCCTCCTCTGAGTACCATCCCATCGAGAAGCTCGGAGGGTGGTGACTAGAAATAGGGCCTTTTCGGTTGTGGCCCCCGAACTGTGGAATGGTCTTCCCGATGAGGTGCGCCTGGCGCCGACGCTGCAATCTTTTCGGCGCCAGGTGAAAACCTTTTTATATTCCCAGGCATTTTAATGTGTACTATTAATATTTATTGATGTATTTTGCTGCTATTTTGATTATTTTTGTTTGATTCCATTGTATTATTGTATTTATATATTCTCTGATTGTTTTATTATTATGTACACCGCCCAAAGAGCCCTTGGGCTTAGGGCAGTATATAAATTAAATAAAATATAAAAATATAAATATATTGTTGTTGAGAGGCATAAACATTGCTCCAACTCCTGACAGCAGTCTTCCCCAAGCTAGTGCCTTCCAGATATTTTGGACTCTACAGTCCATCAGCTCCAGCAGGCATGGCGAATGGTCAGGAAAAACTGGAACTGCAGGAGGCCGGCACAGGTTCTCCATCCCCGTCTTAGAGGGTGAGATACAAATACATATACTAAATAAAGAATCCATAGCTATAGATTCAGAAAGCATCCAGTTATACTGGAGCAGTACACATTGAAATATAATCAAGCTGTATAACCTATCATGACGCAATTCCAGATCGTGCTAGAAATCAATTATTTCCTCTTAGCAGGATATGCAGTAATTTGTTCACTATGCACTTCATGCTGTCTTTTGTTAGGTACTGGCCAGCTAGAATCAGTCAAGCTATAGCATACTGATATGTCTGTGCATACAGACTAGTTTGGTCTTGTCAGATAATATCATCTTTGCTTCTAAACAATTTTTGTTTGTAAGTGGCAGAAAATGGTTTCCTCCTGTTGAATTCAAAGCCAATTTGATTTATTTTTGATGATGTCAGAATGGGAACAGATGGACAGTTAACTGGTCAACGTCTGCCCTCTAGTGGCAATGAAATATTTAAAGCGTGGGAAAGAGTGCCTCCAGACAGCAGCTTAATATTAGAAATGGAGCGATGGCAAGCTTTTTTTTTTAAGTATTGGACTTTCCACTAAAATTATTTATTGTATTTATTTATTGTATTTATTTATTGTATTTATTTATTGTATTTATGTACCACCCCATAGCCGAAGCTCTCTGGGCGGTTTACAGTAAATTTGGATTGAATGGGGAAAATTACAGGCTGGCTTTTTGATGCTGGTGATTTATGTACATGCTGCAAACACCTCTTATGCATGGCCAGGACCTATCTTGCAATAAATTCCTGCCTGGAAGTATCCAAACAGCATGTATATGAGAGAACAAGGTGGCTTCCAAATTAATCATTTAACCTGGAACTGACATTCTTTGTTCACCCACTTTTCTGGTGAATCCAGATGACACTGTTGCCAGCTTGCTGCATTCCACTATCTTCTATGTTGCCTTCCTATTTTTTTCCCCAGGTGTGATTTGTGGATATTCCCCCAGAGAGCCCCAGCCCACTTAAAGCACAATACAGTGCCAAGCTGTCTAACACGGACAAGCAAAATGCTACTGAGGCTTTTGACATCTCCTGGTCTTTCATTGAAAGCTTCCTCTTTGTGGCTTCTTCCTTTAATTAGTTCTCAATGTAGCGGTGGTATTACTGATGAATTATCCCTGACTGCAATCCTATACATGTCTATTCAGAAGTAAGTTCTATTAATTTTAATGCGGCTTACTCCCAACAAGGCCATGTCTGCAACATACATTTAAAGCACTTTTATGTCACTTCAAACAGTCATGGCTTTCCCCCAAGAATTCTAGGAAATGTAGTTTGTTAAGGGGACTGTGAGTTGTCAGGAGACCCTTATTCCCCTCACAGAACTACAGTTCCCAGCGTTCACTGGAAAGAGGGATTGATTGTTAAACCACTTTGGGAATTGTAGCTCTGTGAGGGCAATAAGGCTCTTAGGGGGCCTAAGTGGATATAGGATTGCAGCCTCACTTCTTGTCCTAGATGAAATGCTAATAGGCACATGAAAATGACACAAATGTTGTGACACACATACAACTTTCATGGAACTAAATAGAACTTTTTAAAAACATTGAAAGCAAACATTAATTGAAGCTTGGGAGCATTATTATAGAGAGAGCTGATAATATTGCTAACATTTAGTCATTTTTTTTAAGGTTAGATGAGAATTCCTATTCTTGAGTGGTCCAGGAAGAAAGCACTCAGCCTCTAAAGCATTGGTCTTCAGTTGGTGATTTGGACCCTCAAGTGAGTCATCCAAGTGGTCCCATTAGCATTTTATATTTTTTTAAAGTGGGGAAAGAGAGAAAAGAGTAGAAAAGGGAGTAAATACACAAATGTGTACATGCATGCATTATACGCATGTGCCCACACACATGAAGGTTAGGCATACAGGGTAGCAAAGTAAGGCTGCAATCCTGTGGATGCTTTCCTATCCTATTCTGTATGCCAAATAGGTAACAATTGCACATTTATTGTAGAAAACAACAAATGCATGGAAAGGTCCCAACTAACCAGGAATACTAATAGTACTGTTGATAAGAAAGCATTCCGCATTAAACACCAGCTTTCTTGATGTAATGTAACTACCTTGTTAAGGGAAGTCCAGCCTTGATCTATGGAGGCCAAGTGCCGTAGCTTTAGGTAACTAGACAAAAAACTTAGGACAGCTGTAATTTTTCCTACCTGCTTTCCCCACGACTGCACCATTATTATTTATGTGTAATAAGACATTATTACACATAAATGTTTCTGGTAGCTCAACGTTATTTGTTCATGCTGATTTTTAGGGGGATGTTTGTTTATTTCATTTACGGATCACTTCTCATAAAACACCTAACAATAAAACATATATAAAAACAATGTAAAGTCCAATACAGAATGGGAAAAGTCTGCTACGGAGAAAATCAAGACTGCCAGGTCACAGATGTGAAAAGAACTAAGCCTTTAGCAATAAACTGCATTAAAGAAGCATCATATTTTTGCAAATTTATACATATGTTTTCTTACTACTTTCTACTATCTAGTTTCTCTAGGATAACAAGAAACTGTTAAGAAACGGTTATGATGAAATAACTGTTACCTCAATGAAATCCAGGGCTTTCAGCGATCCTCCCAGTTCAGCCCAGTCCTAAATATGTTTGTTTAGAATTGTCCTACTGATTGCAATGGGATTTGGATTCACTCCCAAGAAAATGTGCTTAGGACTGCAGCCTTTGACACCTGTGCATACTAATTGTGCATTCACTTTTAAACCCCAAAGAATACATCAGATTTTGCATTCTTATTCTTCCCCATCTTCTCTTTCTCACATGGGGCACAACACAATACAGTGGGCACTTTCTTGAACATGTGGGAAAAAATGAATGAAATTTGTGCAAGAGCACACCAGGAGATTGCTCTCATGTAGTTCCCGATAATTTCAGTGGGGGTTCACACACAGAACCCCCATGCACTTGATTGTGATCATGGGCAGCCTTTCAGGTGAGAGGTTCCATCAGATCTGGAACACTGTGACAGGGAAAGCAGGCTGGAGAAATCTTTCTTAGTGGGAAAATGGACAAGAATCTACTGGATTCCTCTGCTCAAAATCAGAGTTTCCCAAGGCAGAATTTCTTTCTTTCTCTCTCAGGTCAGGCTTCATTATGTACATTCGTGTATAATGTGTAGTTTACCTCTTAGTCCAATCTGCATCAAGGACTAATCAGCAAATTCTGTGCTATCACACTGGAGTCCTTTCTCAGAAACTCTTTCCCACATCCAGCAACAACGTTGCCTCTGGGTTTTCAGAAGCCCCAAATGCACAATATTCTATTTGAAATCCCTATTATTCCAGTAAAAAACCTCTGGTTAGCTTGCTGCATTACAAATCTTCCCTACTTCTTTACTGAGGAAGTAAAGGTGCTGATCCAACCTTTTGATCCACAGCAATGACCTGTTTTATAAAATCTTTGCTGCATACACAGGTACATTTTAATCAGCCATCTCAGCACCAAGGGTTTATCCACATGGGAGCCTTTCTTTGTAGCAAATACACTGCTTTTACCATCGTAATAGATTTGCAAGGTTCACACTTCGTGCCCAATGGTAGCTTCAAATCCATTGTTTTCCATTCACACAAGTAGGCATTCCTCTGGAAAAGATTAGTGTTGCTGTTTCCTTGTGGCCCTGCCGTCTAATTTTACATTTTTACTCCCTCTGATTGCTCAGTTACTGGGCATGTGAAAATTTTTTTGACTGGCACAGTATTTGCACTCGCTCCTGCCCTCCTGCTTCCTAAAGTTTGGTGGTTGAAAAGAAGTGCGGTCATTTGCCCTCCCTTTCTCCGCTGCCCCTTGCTTTTTCTGAGTTAATTTTTCCCTGCTGGAAAAACAAATATATAGATATTTTAAAGAAAATATCAATATTGATATTGTCTCAAAATATCAATACCAATATTGATTTTTTCTCAAAACATCAATATTAAAATTGATATTTTGAGAAAATATTGATATTTTCTTTAAAATATTGATATTAATGTTGATAATTTTGAGGCAACTTTTTTAAAAAATCAGAAACCAGGCATAGAGAGATGTTACTTCAAGATTCTCTCTGCAAAGATAGAGAATATGAGAAAGAAATATAAAATCCAGCAGCAATTCCCATTGCTTGTTACAAGGGGTGAAGTTTACTCAGGGAGAAAGGAAGGAAAGAAGGGAGGGCTGCAGCAAATGATGAAGGGGAGAGGACAGAGCAGTCGGAAGCTGCTAGAGAAACCACCGGAAACAAAATGGAATTCATGGGGGAGTAAGTGGGCAGAGAAAGGGGAGTAGCTGAAAGTGACGATTCACCCGCCTACTAAAAACCATCGAAGCAAACTGTTAGCAAAGACGTGTGGAGCAGAGTGGAGCCATATTGTTCTAAACTGTTCGTATTATCAGTGGATTGGGTTAGTATGGGTTTACAAGGGGAAAACTGCGTGATAGCTTCTGTTTGCCAGTAACATGTGAACTATGCAAATTAAAAGATGTGAGTAGCACCAAATATACACTAAATCACAGTGTAGATGAGCCCCAAGTGTCAGCCAGCACCCAACAGATTCCTTCTCAAGCTCAGGATGATGATGGCTACAGTTATTACTACTAATTATAATAATGCGACTAAAGCACTAGACACTGTACAGTAAAATAAAGTAACAAGTCACTGCCTAAGGCTTACAGTCTAACAATCAAAATACAAAAAGAAAAAGGGATAGAAAGAGAAAGGAATGATTATAACAAAGCAGCTTTTAAAGTGCCAGGAACATACAAGGACATTTTAGCCAATTATCAAATGCAGAGGCTGCTGACAGGAGGGCCTGACCAAAGTTAAGAGTTATGTTTTACAGAAGCTTCTAAAAGGAGGAGAGTGTGTAGCAGCATAATAGGTATAAGAAGGTAATGAAGTCAAAAGGTAAGGGAAAATAAGAGAGGTTGCAAATGGGCAAGAGAACTTGAGATTCAAGATTCTCCCAGAAATCTGTCCACATGTTCAAAATGAAAACCACACCCATCTGCTTGGAACAGAAAAGTGACAGCAATACTAATTTTTCAAGCTCCTTTGACATCGCCACATGAGATGGAACTCTAGCTTCCCTTTGTAACACTTCTCACTAACTTAACTTATCTTTATTAAAATTCACCTACAAGCAATGCTACCTGTAGCTCCTCTTTAACAACAAAATTAGGTATAAAATAAAGACACTTTGAAATAACCTCTTAGTCATCTTTCACTTTTCAAATTAATACCAGCACCCATCAAACATGAATGTTTGATCTGGTTTGACACTAACCAACTGGCCAGGTGTGAAAACATTTTTATCCAGGAACTGATTACAGAATACAAAATAATAAATATATATGCATTGTGCCTTTGGGAATGGTGCCCATGTTTATAAATTACAGCCTAAGTTGCTATGCAAAATACATGTGAGTATACTCACAATCCTTTTCAAAATAGTTGCTTGTATATACACACACACACAAACAGAGAGAGAGAGAGAGAGAGAGAGAGAGAGAGAGAGAGAGAGAGAGAGAACACTTAGGATGTGGCTCCAGGAATACAAAATGCAACATAAAGTAGCACCAAGGTTGGGGGAATATAATAACAAAAGCTAAAAGAGCTACACCAGATGAAGAAAACACACACACCATAAATTTATATTTTAAAAAAACTTGTTCTACTATACATTCAAAATCTAATGTATTATAAAAACAAATTCAGGTCCTGAATATTACCCACATGACTATATGAATCCCATGGAATATCATTATAAAAATATCTGTACCCTTGTTTACAACATCTTGAGGGTACCACATTGGCAACCCCTTAGGACAGGAACTCTTTTTTTTTGCTATTTACAAGTTAAAGAAACTGAATCACTTCCTACCTCATAGTTGAACATTGAGAATTCTTCTGATATATACAAGTATTTCAAAAATCAATCCAGCATTTCCTAAGTTCCAACTTATGTTTCACAGTTCAATCTCATTACCAGGAAGCCAATGTTGTCTGGAATAGGTGTTGTGATTTAAATCTACACAGTACAAGACCTTTAATTTTCAGAGTTCTGAAACTTGTTTACATTTCTGTATCTCAGCATTGTTATTGGTTAGAGCAATGCCTTCTTTTTGCCACATGTCTTATACTTGAACAGGAAGTTGGGGAGTAGAGGGGCTGTAGGAGGTGGCTTTCCTGTTGCGCAGTCTGTAATATACACACACAAACACAAGTTTTGACCAAAACATCACCATCGTAGAAGGGAAAGTGAAGCTGAAGAGAGAAGAAAAACACCGATCAAGTTATTCATGCTGAAAAACAACAACAAAGCACCACACCTTTCCCATTGTTGGGCCAAGAGGCTGACATTTTTAAAAACAGACACCTATTGCAGAACTTCAAAATGGTGAGTTGGGAGCCACCTCTGCATTGTGGTATTGGTACACTGCCAGCTTACCAGTAATAGTTATTGGAGACAATGCAGCATAAAGATAACTGGATGGATGAACGCCACATAAAGACAGACCTCTAGCAATGCTGCTGCTGTTGAATTACGCAGACAGGGCTAAATGTAAACAGGCATATAAATGTTTGAACAAAACCAAATGATAGGTTTGGATGATCAACTCAGTAATTTAAATAGGGGCTTGCATCTGCTACCTGGCAAGTGGTTTAGAGACATCCAGCTGTGTTATTCTAAGATACTGTGGTAGAGATCTGGGCAGTCCTGACTCTTCTTGGCTCTTAGATTTGTATATAAGTGGCCACTGCCACCTATGTCCAAATTATGTGAGCCTTTTGCATGGCACACCTGTGTAATACAGAAACTATGAGTAGAGATAGTTCTGGTGAAGCAGCATTCATACTAGCTGCTGCACCAATATTGGTTTCAGGGTCTAACACTAAAAGGGGTACAGGAAGCTGGCATATACTGAATCAGGCCATTGGTCTATCCAGCCCAGTACTGTTGACACTGACTGGCAGCAGCTCTCAAGGGTTTTCAGGCAGGCCTATCAGGCATTGAGCCTGGGACCTTATCAATGCATAGCATGTGGTCTACCACTGAGCTACAGCACTTCCCCTTTGAGTATCACCAGTGACACCTTCTGCTCTGTTCTAAAAACTGCTGTTTTCATGCATAAAGATGTACAGAAAATATAATTTCACAAAATGCAGCTTCTAACACCAACATTAAAAGCTGCACATTGCCAAAAATCTCTCTTCTCTGTAATTATTAAAAGTACAGGAGCCAGGTCCACATTTGCCTTCGATCACCCTGTACAGCTGCTTATAAGGGGCCCATTCAGACGTTTTAATGGCCATGGGAAGGGGGAAGAATTATAGTGGCAGACTGATATACACACATTCATTGCAGTGTCTGAAAAGTCTCCTGCATATACAACTGAGTTTGTACATGTACAGGGCTCTCTCAGTAACCATGCTCTTCTTCCTGCATTTGGGAACCTCTTCTAGAGTTCCTGAATAGAGATAGTTGCCTTATACGAGCTCAGACTATTGGTCCGTCAAGCTCAGTATTGTTTACACTGACTGGCAAAGGCTCCCCAAGGTTTCAGGCAGGGGTGTCTCTCAGCTCTACCTGGAAATGCCAGGAATTGAACCTGGGACCTTCTGCATGCAAAGCAGATGCTCTACCACTGGGCTATAGCCTTCCACTAGACAGACTGAAAAGAGTCCTCTATGGGTACAGCTGTATCCACAGGGGGTCTTTTTGCCACTAAGGCTAGACTCTTGGATGCACACCTTAACGTCGTGAGGGGGTTTGAGAGTGTTGAAGAAGCTGAGAACAATGCGGGCAGGAGTCTGGACCAAGAGGCTACACTCCTAGCAGGGGCACCCAAGACGGAATGGTCAAAGCTGAGACACCAGACTAAGATGCATCCAAACTCAGAAGAAGGCAATGTTAAACCACCTCTGAATATCTTTTACCATGAGACCCCTATGAAGAGAGTATCCAAAATGCAACACAAGATAGTGCTGGAAGATGAGACCCCCAGGTCAGATGGCACTCAACAAGCTACTGTGGAAGAACAAAGGACAAGTACAAGGAGAGCTGTGACTAACGACGCTGCTGAGTCAAAGCCAAAAGGAAGCCCAGAGGCTGATGCACACAGATGCGAAAGGAGAGTCCAGAGTTGTACAACACACACAATAGGAACATGGAATGTGAGAAGCATGAACCAGGGAAAGTTAGAAATTGTCAAGCAAGGTATGGAACGCATCAACATTACAATACTTGGCGTGAGTGAATTAAAATGGATGGGAATGGGACATTTTCAATCACGCAACTACAAAATATTTTATGCAGGAAATGAGAAATTAAAAAGAAATGGGGTTGCTTTAATAGTGGGAAGTGATGTAGCAAAAGCAACTGGGAGCTTCCATGCAAGGTCTGAGTGAGTGATATCAATCAGATTAAACGGGAAACCTATCAACACAACCATCATCCAAGTCTACGCTCCAATGGGAAATGCAGAAGAAGAGGAACTGGAGAGATTTTACGCAGAAGTACAGGAAGAAATTGATCACACACCAAAACAAGATGTGCTGATAATCATGGGGGATTGGAATGCAAAAGTAGGGAACAGAAAAGAACTAGGAATTGTGGAGAAAAGGGGCTTAAGAGACAGAAATGAAGCAGGAGAAAGACTTACTGAATTCTGTGAAGCCAATAATTTGTTTCTCATAAACACATTTTTTGAGCAACCAAAAAGACAACTGTACACGTGGACATCACCAAATGGTAAATAAGGAATCAAACTGATTATATCATTGGTAGCAGAAGATGGAGAAGTTCCATACTTTCTGCGAAAACAAGACCATGAGCAGACTACGATGCAGATCATGAACTGGTCGTATTGACAATCAGAGCAAAGCTAAACAACAACAACAAAGCAATCATAATGCCAAAATACAATTTAAATAACATCCCAGAAGAATATAAAGATCAAATAAGGAACAGATTTGAGGCTTTAAACTTAGCTGATAGAGAACCAGAAGAACTATGGAGTGAAGTCAGAGACATTATCAGGGAAGAATGCAAAAAGACAATACCTCTAGTTAAAAAGAGAGAAAGACCTCAATGGATGACAGAAGAAACTCTTAAAATGGTTAAAGAGAGAAGGAAAGCAAAAGCAAAAGGAGATAGAAACAGTCACAACCCTAAATGCAACAATACAACGACTGGTATGTAGGGACAAAGAACTATTACAATAGTTATTATATAGAAATAGAAGAGGACAGCAACAAGGGAAGAACAAGAACCCTTTTCCAAAAGATTAGAGAAATGAAAGGGAAATTGACTGACCAAGCTGAAATAAAAGGAAGATGGAAGCAATACACTGGATAACTCTATAAAAGAGATGCCAGGATGACAGATTCATTCATAGAGGAACCGTATGATGAAGAACCAGAAATTTTAGAATGTGAGGTGAAAGCTGCTCTTAAAATACTTGGAAGAAACAAATCACCAGGAACAGATGGCATATCAATAGAGTTGCTACAAGCTACTGAGAATAATCTGTTCCAATTTTAACAAAAAATTGTAAAGAAATATGGAAAACTAAACAACAGCCCACATACTGGAAGCATTCAATAAACATTCCAATTCCAAAGAAAGGGGATCCCAGGGAATGCAGTAATTATCGAACTATTGCCTTAATATCCCGTGCAAGTAAAGTGATGCTCAATAATGGAATGGACCAAGGAATATCAGAAGAAAATCTCCTTATGCTTTATAGATTATAGCAAAGCCTTTGACTGTGTAGATCATGAAAAACTACGGAATGCTTTAAAAGAAATGGGAGTGCCATAGCATCTGATTGTCCTGATGTGTCACCTATACTCTGGACAAGACAAGGACAGAATATGAAGAAAGGGTGTGAGACAGGCATGTATTTTATCACCCTATTTGTTTAATTTATATGCAGAACATACCATAAGGAAAGTGGGATTGGACCAAGATGGAGGTGTGAAAATCGGAGGGAGAAATATCAATAATATAAGATATGCAGACAATACCATACTATTACCAGAAACCAGTAATGGTGTGAAATGAATGCTGATGAAAGTTAAAGAGGAAAGCACAAAAGCAGGACTACAGCTGAATGTCAAAAAGACTAAAGTAATGACAACAGAAGATTTATGTAACTTTACAATGAGGAATACCTCGGCATAGTCATTAACCAAAATGGAGACAATAGTCAAGAAATCAGAAGAAGGCAAGGACTGGGGAGGGCAGCTATGAGAGAACTAGAAAAGGTCCTCAAATGCAAAGATGTATCACTGAACACTAAAGTTGGGATCATTCAGACCATGGTATTCCCGATCTCTATGTATGGATGTGAAAGTAGGACAGTGAAAAAGGCAGATAAGAGAAAAATCAACTCATTTGAAATGTGGTTTTGGAGGAGAGCATTGTGCATACCATGGACTGCAAAAAAGACAAATAATTGGGTGTTTGAACAAATTAAACCAGAACTGCCACTAGAAGCTAAAATGATGAAACTGAGATTATCATACTTTGGACACATAACGAGAAGACCTGATTCACTAGAAAAGACACTAATGCTGGGAAAAACAGAAGGGAGTAGAAAAAGAGGAAGGCCAAACAAGATATGGATTGATTCCATAAAGGAAGCCACAGACCTGAACTTACAAGATCTGAACAGGGTGGCTCATGACAGATGCTCTTGGAGGTCGCTGATTCATAGGGTCGCCATAAGTCGTAATCAACTTGAAGGCACGTAACAACAACAAGCTGCATACATGGCTTAAACATAATCATGCGCACATATACAGTGATTGCTTCCAGAGGCATAGCTGCGTTAGTCTCCTGTAGCAAACAGAACAGCAGTAAAGTTTTGGGGCACTTTAAAGACTTAATAGATTTACTGTGGCTAAGATTCTATGGACAAGAGCTTCATCACCTGTATGAAGTGCATAATGTTATCCTGAGTTGTTAGACTGTATATTTTGCATTTCTTAGCCTATTGGCATCACTATTTACCATCCCTCATGCACACTCACTCTGCTAGGTGAGGATAACACTTCAGACATCTGACGCATAGTCCACAAAACCTTATATCATCAGAAATGTGTTAGCCTTTAAGCTTTAACCTGCAACTTGCTTTAGGGTACTTCAGCTATTTTATATCTATACATGATAATTTTGTTTCAGCCTCCCAGAAATGTTTTACTGCTCGGGTTGCTTCCATCTATCCGGAGCCTTTCGTGTCTCATCACGACCTGGCGGATGCTTTCTCTGCCATTACCGAATTCCCTCTAGTACCCAAGACAAGCACACGCACCCCGCCTTGCATCACAGGGAACTACAAGTCCCACAATACTCTTCGCAGCGGCGCATGCTCGCATTCTCCCATGGAGCCAAGATGGCAGACACAGGGACCGGCGGCTCTAGTAGCTCAGGCACGGTAAGGTTGGGTTCCGGGAGAGGGAGTCTTTTTTTTGTGGCACGATCCGCCTTCAGGCCCGTTTGTAATCGTGTGACGAGGATCCCGTCGTGGGCTCTCCCAGCAACACGGAACAGAGCGAGTCCTCCCCCTCCCCATGCGGGGGGAAGTGCTGGTTGGGAGAGCCTGAGGGGGTGGGCGGACGAGCGGCTTTTGATTTGCGGGACTCCTTTGATTGTGATTGGCCGCCGCAGCTGCTGATCACCCTCAAACCGCTCTGAGTTGACGAGGCTGGGTTGTGGAGACGGGTTCGGTTTATGGTTTTGCTGTGGATTTGTGAGTGGGTGGCAGCTGTTGCCATCGCCGCCTCTCCCGTTGGGATGACGTTGCAAACAGGAAGTTTTCCAAAACATGCATACAAAAACGCTAGTTTCTAAGATCACGAGAACTGTATCAATAGAGAATACGCCTGAAAGCATACATTCTCCCCCCCGCCTTCCTTTGAAGTTTTCTTATCAGATGTTTCCTCATTTTGCCCAAGACTATCTACTCTGAGGCAACAGCTCTCCAAGGCTTCTGGCAGAGGGAAAAAGTGTTTTCCCCAAAACTGCTGAGAAACTCTAACTGGAGATGCCAGGGACACTGCTTGCAATCCTGATCCCATTTACCAGAGAGTAAGACCCACTGAATTCTATGGGACTTACCTCTGAGTAGGCACGTATAGGCTTGTACTGTCAACCAAAGGTGAGCTACTAGTAAAGTCCATGTCCCTAAATAGCAGGGAGTTTTTAGATTGCCAAATAATAGGCAATAATGATTATTTGGTCTGTTTTATGAGTGGATTTACAGACACCAAGCAAGGAAGGAGAGTATTTGTTCACCAAACGCTGCATTCTATGATAGTGGTTATTGGTGCTCAGCCTGCACCCCTTGTTTGGAGTTAAACCCAGAAGAGAAACAGCCATTGTGGCTATTTGCAAAAGGGCACACAGGATATCAACTATCAAAATTCAACACTGTTACTCCACATGGAACCACAGGGCAATGCTATAGGGATAGTTCTCGCAGCTTTCTGTATTCTGTTCTTGTAGTTATTTAGGGCAAGAAGAGAGAGAGCCACTAGTGGAGCTGACATAGTGCTGTGCTGGTCCAGCTGGGGAGACTGCATTGTGGAGGCTGGTACCTGTTTATCCTTATGGTGATGACAGCTGACTGTGCATCTGCTCTCTTGAGTTTGGCACTAGAAGAGAAAAAAGATGATGCTCCTATGCAGAGTGCTGTGGCTCCCACAGAGGAACAGCAGGGTGGTGAAGAAGAAGAGATGCTCTTGATGCCACAACTAATTTCTCCTGTTCATAAGCATGAGACTAATTCCTTGCTAATTCTCCACACTTAGAAGGCAAGAACTGAGACCACTGTCAGAATTGGGATGTGAGAGCACATGTTTGATTTTTGGACAAGGATTCTTTTGAGTCACGTTTAGTAGGGTGTTGCTCTTGGCGACATCTGCATACTCTTTGTTTATGTGCTCCCCTTACCCATCACATTCTTCTTCTTGCTTGAATTCTGTTCCAACAGCGGTCAGGTGGCAAGCACTCTTCAACCCCGGCAGATAATTACCATCTGGCTCGAAGGAGGACCCTCCAGGTGGTTGTCAGCTCGTTGTTGACAGAGGCTGGTTTTGAGAGTGCTGAGAAGGCTGCTGTGGAAACCATGACAGAGATGCTCCAGAGCTGTGAGTACCCCCAACTGTAACACTGAGAAACTTGCACTGCTAGCATCAGAGAAATACATCTTAATCAACAACCACCTCCAAACCCAAAAACAATAACAGACACAGGTATTTGCAATTTCTGCAGTAAAAGCTGACCAAATTGGGGCCTCATTTTTCAAGTGTTTTTTGAGATGTTTGGCAGCAGTCTCTACCTCTGTGTGGTACTGCAACAGTTTTGGAGCTGCCCTGCTTGCTGTCAGGTAGATAGCATGACCCTGCATAGTATGGCGGGCAAGGAATACAGGAAGGCATCTGAGCATTGCTCCTGTAATGTGTTATGGGATGCCCGGCCCAAATCAATTTCTCTGCCAAAACTGTATTTTGAGTAACTGGAGCCCTTTGGCAATCACTTATCTTCACTTAACAAAGGAGAAGAACTGCTGTGATCTTGATTTGCCTGACAGATCACTAGGAAACATCAGGTGTTTGGAATGGGAGCATGCTGACCTCAGTGTTCACAGCTATGCTTAGCTTTCAAGTAGGTGCTCAACTTTCAAGTGTTTCTTCATATTTTTGTTTGGTGGTGGGAAGTAGCAATGGGGCATCAAATATCTTGACTTTCTCCCATACACTGCCCAGAAATCTGGATTTTCTTTTCTTTTTTTCCCCATTTCTAATAGGGCCATTATAAAGTATTGCCAGGTGGCAGATTGATAGATTGGAGACTTTTTATGTCATTGAAGGACAAGGAAACATGATGGTCAAAAAGTAATTATGCTAGTGGTCTTGGCCTTACTAGTAACCATTTTCCTTTTAAATTGTTTGATTGGCAGTTCTTAAATCATGACATACTCACACCCTTCCCAATTCTCGTTTGATATATTCCTTAGTATTTTCTTAATGGGACAGGATTCATTTTCTAAAAATTGATAAGCACTCTACATTAGTATATTGAGTTTTGGGTTTTTTCCCTTCCTTTGCAGTCTGAATGTTAGGGTTGGATGACAATCTCCAGAGATTCAGCTTCCTAAACTCAGAATAGTGCTAATGTGAGCATGTGACAGTATGTTTTGAATCTCAGTTCTGTGGTGATCTTTGGTTTACCAGACATTTCAGAAATTGGGAGGAGTGCCAAATCTTTCTGTGAACATACTGCAAGGACTCAGCCAACCCTTTCAGATATTGTCGTCACCTTAGTTGAAATGGGTGAGTGTCAGGATTACATGGTACAGGTATGGCAAGTGTGGAGAAGAGGGAAGGATTTGTGTAACCATAGTAACTGGGTAGATATGGCTGTTCCTACAGAGGATGTAACACAGTGGGTGGTAGTTGTGTTGGTTTGGAGCGTGGAGATGGGACACCATCCTTTGGGAATCTTTGAGAAGGGTATCATAGTCCTACTGCCCAGCTCCTTTTCTTTCTAGTGGACTCCCATGTCTCCTCCTCATCTAGAAGAACGTCCAGCACACCCACCTTCTTTTCTGTCTTGCTCTGGATAGGGTCCCTCAGTTCTGCCCACTGAGTGTTTTAGGCACACAAGACTCATTTATATATATGAGTACGCCTCTGCTATTCTGTCTGGATTCCTGCCCAGATACCTTTAGAACCACAGCAAATGTTGGTGAATCAGTCTCTCCCCCCGCCCCCACTGCAGTCAGTGTGCCAGGGCTTCAGACTGCGCTGTGGGTCAGCTTGCGAGAATGCCTTTTCCTTTCTTCTGTTTTAGGCTTCTTTTTTTTGTTTCAGGCTTTAATGTGGAAACACTCCCTGCATATGCCAAACGGTCTCAGCGGATGGTCATCACTGCACGTATGTGAGCTCTTGCATTTTATTTCGTACTTTGTACATTTCCTGAGAGGAACTCTGGCCCAGTGATCATGAAGCGTGCTTGAGTATTGTAGATATTGTGTTGGGTCAATAACTCTTTAATATGGCATAATAGCAGAAGAAGGAGGAGTGGTTTCTGCAACAGATGCACATTCAGTTGGAGAAGCACTTCACAATTTTTCAATGTAATGTGGGTTTCAGGTTCTTGTCAGCTTTCAACAGACTGAAACTCAGCTTGATTTAACATTCTGCCAATTGTATGTTGCATAGTTCCTGATGCTATTGTGTGGTCAATATTTCATTAAATATTTCTTAAGAAAGCACATCTAAAACTGCAGTTCTAAGCACACTTAACTGGGGAGTTGGCTCTGTTGACATCAGTGAGACTGGATTATAAACAAATGGGCTGAATATCAGGGTGTGACTTTGGCTTTGAATATGAACAAGCTGACTCAGGGCTTATTCCTGTTTTGCAAAGTCATAATATTTTGAGGTGCCCCATATCTGTAGATAAATATATTATGTGAATTACTCATACACAAACTGAAGTCTCAGTAGGTACATGCATTTCATGAGTTTGCGTTTCATTTGTCACTTGAACAATCAAACATCTGTTTCACATGCTGTGAGAAAGCAACACTCATAGTTCTAGGGATTGGAATGAGATTTGGATTGGAGTTCTATAAGTATACATGTTTGGAAGTAGGTTTCATTGATATTTTCAAGGACTTCAAAGTATTATGTGTTTAGGAACAGGGCATTGGGCATAGGTGTGTCAGTTAAGTATTGTAGTCTTGATGTCTTCCTAAAAAACAGCAGGTTGGTCAAGCGAGTGAGCATACCTGTAACTTCAAACTGAAAGGTTTAAAAGCTTTCTGTAAGATGTTGTCTAGTTTACTCCAGCTTCGGACTAGATGGGATGCAATACAATGACCGATTGCATAGGTAGTCAGACCTGGTTGTCTCATTTTTTTAAATAAAAACATAGCAATCAAATGATGGGCAGAGCAATCCAAACCTCCTGGTCCACCTTGTTGGAGGAGGTTTGGATGAGGTGGAGGTGTCCAGCTGGTTAGTCCTGCCTGGTTCTGCTGTCAGGGGAACTCTGCTGCTGGTGAGGGAGCCGTGCCACTAAGGAGTGCCCAAATGCACCTGCTCAAACACTACTGCTGGTGGTATCTTCCTACTGCCAGTGGTAGGCAACAGAAACTCCCAAAACAAGGTGGTGAGAGGGCAAACCTGGGCCAGAGTGCTTGGAGGCTGGATATAGAAGTCTGGAGGGCCACTTTTGGCCCCCAGGCCTGAGGTTCCTCATCCCTGCCAGAGGAATGCAGCCCTTGACCGAAAAAAAGATGATCCTAAACAGATTTGTTGCATTAGTTATACTAAGTTGACCAAAGCTATTGGATTGCCTCCCTCTTAAACTGGGCTGATATCACTGAGGCAGAGGCTGCCATGGCTGAACTTCTCTTTCCAATTGCAGCACCTGTAACAAATCAGCCTGTGACTCCAAAAGCCCTGACAGCTGGACAGAACAAGCCTCACCCATCCCACATCCCTGGCCACTTCCCAGAGTTCCCAGATCCTCACACTTACATCAAGACACCAGTAAGTAGGCCTGCCTTGCATATGCTATCCCTGTAGAATTATCTGTAGCAGGAACTGGCTGCAACTTGAAATCCAAGATTGTGCACTGAGTTGTTTTGAGGCATATTCAGCCTTTTGGGATGACCACAGTGTTTAAAGTCCACTGAATTATTCTTTTTCAGTTTTTTCTCAAAATTGTCCTGAATAAGAGTTTTGGCTGTCTACTGGATAGATGTAAAAACTGCATATGAATGGCTGGTTGGCTGGATTGTCATCAGTGAGTCTGAGCAATACAAATTTAAAGTCGATGTATAATCATTGTTGATTTGCTTCCTTTGCCTTACAGACATACCGGGAACCTGTTTTGGATTATCAGATTCTACGGGAAAAGGCTGCATCCCAGAGACGTGATGTTGAAAGAGCTTTGACCCGCTTCATGGCAAAGACAGGAGAGACACAGAGTCTTTTCAAGGATGACGTTAGCACCTTCCCCTGTAAGACGTGTCTAAATTGCAATCCATCTGGTGGCATAGCACATTGTTTCAAGTAGGATGCTGTGTGCCTAGATCAGCCTTCGCCAACCTGGTGACCACCAGATGTTTTGGCCTACAGCACCCTAGCCAGCATGGACATTGTAGTCCAAAACATCTGGAGGGCACCAGGTTGACAAAGGCTGGCCTAGATCATAAGTGTGACTCAGCCATTAACTTGCCATTTGACCCTGAAAAGGTCACTTAACACCCCCCATTGGTTTAAGTCCAGTGGTCTATCAAAGTTGCCCCTTCTGATTTTACAAGAACTCTCCTCAAATGAGCAGTATTTATAATAAGACAAATTACAAATACACATTATGGTGTAGTTGTCACTATGTGATAAACTTCTATATATCTAGTGACCTCTGGCAGTGACATCTTTACATGTGGATTGCTGGCTGTGGCAGGGTTGGAGATATTTTTTCTTTGCTTTTTAAAGCTTGCACAGTAGGAAATAATCTCAGTCTTTATAGATTACTTTCTTTAAGTTTCCTGCCATGCTTCTACCATTTTAGAGTGGACATCTGAGAGCTGAATCTTAGTATCTGAGATCATGTCTTCTTTCCTCTTTGTCTCCAGTGATAGCTGCCAGGCCTTTTGCAATACCCTACTTGACAGCTCTGCTACCTTCTGAATTGGAGATGCAGCAGATGGAGGAGACTGATTCATCTGAACAGGATGATCAAACAGACACGGAGAACCTTCCCCTGCACGTGAGCACAGTACAGCCTAGAGACTGTTTGGTCCAGTGTGATGATGATTCCTATAAACCCTGTATTAAACAGTCACTTAAGTATAAATGAAATGTTGCAGCTGGAATTTGTTGGACAAATGCATTTTATGTACATAGTCCTGGCTGCAGAATATGCTTGGTATTGTTATGGAATTTGGGGGTAGGGCTGCCAGTAGGCAGTTTGGGTTCCTCTTGAAAAATGTGCTTGCATCTCAGCAAGTCATGATGGCTATGCTCTGACCCCACATTTGGAGGCAGCATGCTTCTGAATACCAGTTGCTGGAAACTGCAGGAGGGGAGAGTGTTGTTGTGCTCAGGTCCTGCTTGTGAGCTTCTTAGAGGCATCTGGCTGGGCACTCTGAGAAGAGGATGCTGGACTAGATGGGCCATCAGCCCTCTTACGTTCTTAAGTGTTTGCATCCACAAAAGGGTGTGAAACTTCAGTGGAGAGGAGGGAGGAGAAGCCATGTCCTTGCTGCTCAGGCAATTAGGCTGATGCTTTGCCCAGATTCAGTCACTCATAATTGCTGGCAGGGATAGAATATGGATGGGATGTAGACCCTCATCCATGCTCTGCACTAACTTCTCACATGTACCTATGTAGGATTAGAGCCAGATTGGGGCAACAGTCTTGTAGCACAGCATTGGCAGGCAACAGGACACACAGCACAACAAGACAGAGAATGTTATTCCAATTGCCTGGGCAAGAGAGATGCATTCTCTTCCTTCCCTCCTTGGTGTTTCTTGTGTGACAAGTGGGAGGGCTTTGTTTACCCCTAGCAACATCATCCAGTAGCTGAAGTTGCTTGGCTAAATGGTACAGTGACACCACCATGTTCACTGCATGGTCCCTGATTGTCAGAACCCTTTCAATTAAGAACAAAGATGTGAAGTCAGCAGGGATCAGGAAAACAAGGACTGTGAACAGGCCCCAAAGGTAAAGGGTGGTTTTTTTGTTTGGGGCCTTTCCCCAGTCGCCAACAGAAACTATTGAAAATCAGATCCTGTTCAGGAGTTAAGCATGAACAGGGAATTGCAATGTGTAGGGGCTGCAGCTGAACACCATTTGCCCCTGCCCCCGCCCCCATTATCCTTGACTGTTCATCCCATGTTGAGTGGGAAGATCTGAAGTGCCCTTGTAAGTGTTTTCTTAGACATCCCTTCTGGCTGCCATCAGATCTTTCCATTTAATGGAAGGTTGGAAGTGGAGAGGGCGGGGATGGTACGTGCACCCCTCCCGTACATGTATTGTAATTCCTTCTTCAGGACGACACCTGAATCTTTAAAGTTCATGAAAATTCAGCAGTGCTACCTTCATTCTAGCATATGTTTTTTGTTAACCAGCAGAGGGTACTGTGATGTAGTCTCCTTTGTTCGTATCCCACCGCTACCACCACATGTGGTGGCAGTAGCGGTGGGATACGAACAAAGGAGACTACATCACACAACCAGTGAAACAAATGATGGAAGTGGTGAAAGAGAATCTCAGTCAAGCTCAGCAGAAGCAACGTTACTGGTATGACAGAACAGCCAGAGAACGTGTGTATGATGTGGGAGATATGGTTATGGCGTTCATACCCAGGAAACATGACAAATTACAGGCTAACTGGGAAGGACCATATACCATCAGAGAAAGGCTTGACACAGTGACGTATGTAATCACCACAGATCAATTAAACAAAAGCAAAGTGGTTCATGTAAATATGTTGAAGCCTTACCATACCATGGATGCACAGGTGTTGCAAGTTACCTTATTCCCTGAGGGAAGTGGGCCTGAACTTCCAGATTTGGTACAGGAAAGCAAAGACAAAGGAGGGGTAGATCAAGTGGAATGGTCAGAGGATTTCCCCCCCCCTTAAACAACAGCAGAGTATTATTCCTGTTCCAGGATTTATACGTCGCGTTAACAAATAAAAGTCTCTATGGGGAAAATGTCTTTCTTTGTTCCTCTGTCTGGTCACGTCACTGCAGTCCCAGCCACTTGCCTGGAAAGTCCATCGGCCAGTACATTGTCCTTGCCTTTTATGAACTGGAAGTCCACTTGATAGTCCTGTAGGGCCCAGGACCACCTCTGCAGCATAGTGTTATGGTTTTTCATAGTCTGCAACCATAACAAGGCCCGATGATCCGTAGTCACTGTGAATCTTCGTCCCCACACGTATGGGCGCAACTTGTTCAGTCCCCACACGACCGCTAGGCACTCCTTCTGGACCGACAAATAGTTTTTCTCCCTCGGCGTCAGCTTGCGACTCAGGTATGCCACTGGATGTCTGGTGCCTTCTCTCTCCTGTAGCAAGACGACTCCCAGCACCAGGTCCGATGCATCTGTAGCCACGATGAATGGTTTCTCATAGTCTGGTGCTATTAATATGGGTCCTTGGCACAAGGCTTGCTTCAGTAGATCAAAAGCCTTCTGACATTCATCCGTCCATACCACACGCTCAGAACACTTCTTCTTTGTTAATTCATGCAAGGGGGTTGCTATTTCCCCAAAATTTCTCACAAACTTCCTATAAAACCCAGCCACACCCAGAAATGCCCTTACTTGTTTTTTGGTTAAGGGGATCGGCCACACTTGTATTGCCTCCACCTTGCTCCATAAGGGGGTGATTTTCCCACTCCCCACCTTATGTCCTAAATAGATTACTTCCTTTAGTCCAAACTGGCATTTCTTAGCTTTTACTGTGAGGCCTGCTTTTCTTAAGGCCTCTAATACTGTTGTCAGGTGTTGGACATGCTCAGGCACCGACTTGCTAAAAATGGCCACGTCATCGATATAGGCCACTGCAAAGTCTGACATGCCTCGCAACACAGTATTGATTAGCCTCTGAAATGAACTTGGTGAGTTCCTTAGTCCCATGGGTAAGGTCACAAACTCATATAACCCATCTGGTGTACTGAAGGCAGTTTTGGCTCTGGATTGCTCGTCTAGTTCCATTTGCCAAAATCCTTTACAGAGATCTAGTGTAGAGATAATGGTTGCTGCCCCCAATAACTCTAACATTGCGTCTACCCTAGGCATAGGATACGCATCTGGGACAGTAATTTTATTGATTAGCTGATAATCAATGCAAAACCTTGTCGTTCCATCTTTTTTCGGAACCAGGACAATACTTGAGGCCCAGGGACTGATGGATTCCCTGATAACTCCTAATTCCAGCATATCTTCCTCTCCTCAATCTCTCAGCTTCCATCTTCAACTTCTCTCTCAAGTACTCTATATAAGCGGGATTGCTTAAATATCCTTCTGGGGTCTCTTCCCTGACAGGTTGTTTTTGCTGGGCAGTTGCAAATCCTATACCCTCAATTCATCTACCCCTTTACCCTCGTGAGGTAAATTGAATGTTATGCTCTTCTCCACCAGCTCCTCTCTTTTCATTTTTATCTATTCAGCCATGGTGTTTGAGTTCACTCACTCTTTGCCACACACTCTTTGCCAGTCACTCTCACAAGTAATCTTGTTTTGTTATTTCTGTTTGCCACACCACTGTATCTGGATTCTCTGTTGTTCGTATCCCACCGCTACTGCCACCACATGTGAGGCGTCCTTCCCTGGCTCTCCCTGTCAGGTTCCTACCTGCTCGTGGTTACTGCCTGTCTCTAGGCACCACCAGGGACTCCACCAGTCTGGACCGCTCTCTCTTATGATTTCTCTCCCCGCTCTAGCACAGATCTCCACAGATCCCCCTGCTAGGCAACCACCAGTAACGTCCCAATACTAGTATTCCCAGAGACTCTGAATACTGGTATTGTTATTCTCTTCACCGCTGCCACCATTTGTTACAGTTCCCCTTCAGCCTTGGTCATTACCTTACCCTCCCTTCTGGTCTGTGAAACCCCAGCCAAGGATCAGGCCTTTGGTAAACCAAATTAAGTATTTATTAAAGATAACAAAGCTAACAAGATTAACAAGATTTCTTCTTAAGGCACATAAGCATATGGTTTTACTCAATACTAATCCGAACTCCACCTCCCTCCTGGTAAACAACTCTCTAAACCCCACCAAGCAATCCACTCTCTTCTCCCCCCAGATTCCACAATTCACCACCTCACATTCCCCCTCCTCTTTCACTCCACTTACCATGTATCTTCTAAAACAACAACACTTACCATATATACATTAATATAGGAACATCACAGGCACCCCGCTCTGTGTCTTTGTCATGTGCCAGTGTTGCTTAATTGCTTGCTGCTTTCGCTTTTGTATGTCCTAGTATTCTTCTGCCTTAGTTCTTCTTGTATGTAATGACTTGTCAGCTTTAAATCTGACATGTCTTGTCTTACCTGCCAGGATGACTCAGGAGCTGAGAAGGAGAATGCATCGGTGCTACAACACAACACCTCCCTTTCTGGAAGCCGGAATGGAGAAGAGAACTTGATAGATAATCCTTACCTCCGCCCTGTGAAGAAACCCAAGATCCGCAGGAAGAAGTGAATTGTGCCAAGATGATGGTGTGGGCTAGGAGGAAGCCTTTGGCCCCTGTGCTGTTGAGATGTGGCACAGGAAAGGCAAAACAATGCTGAGAGAGGACCAGATGGAAAAGTGGTCTCTCTGGCCAACAGTTTGTTTTAACTTAAGGTTAAGGCTAAAATCGTGACCTAGAAGCATGGCAAACCATGAAGATTGAAATCCATCTGTCTCTTCCAGGGAACAGCCTGCTCCTTCTTGTGGTACCTACATCATCTCTGTCATCCTTGGGTCGACCTTCCTTTTTTGAGGACTGCAAATAGATCAGCAGACAATGCAAAATTCTTCTTTGCATTTTGCCAGTTTCTCAAGACATTCAGGAGAATCATCCCTCCTTTTCTAGCTGCCTGCCTTTTGTATGTGCTACTTATATTGGGATTCAAGCCATGCCTCCTTGCTAATTAAATATGATGTTTGGATGAGAGGTAGCCAAGGGCACCAGCTGGACATCTGCTGTTTTGCTTTTGCAAAAACTGAGGCTGTTCAAAACCATATGATTCCTAAAGTCTATGTGTGCTTGCAGCTGAGGCGTTGGTCTGATCCTATATTTGATTTGAGCTATTGGGAGAGCTGAGAGGAGAAATTCAATGGTAGGATCAGTGTGAGAAGAGAAACTTCCCAGCAGACCTGCAGTGCTTGAGACCACAAGATATTTAACTTCTTAAAAGTGCATTTATAGTTCAGCATGTTTGTGGCTCTTGGTTCTTCACCTGGATGAGTTTTTTGTTTAGGGTCTTATATCTGCACCTTATGGCTCAGAGTCTTAGATTTCTATTTGTCTTAGCTCCACAGTGGCAGTATTTCTACCTGCCTCTTGTCCCCAAGTAATATTTGTAAAGTGTCACCTGTTGGGGGAGCTTCACAGTGGCAGAAGCCCAGTTTTGCTCAGACAGGCAAAAAGCTACCACTGGTGGTTCTCTGCCAGCTGTTGCAAGTGGATCCCACAAGAGGCCTGATCCTCTGGACCCATGGTTATGCAAGCCTAGAGCTGGTATAGTGAAAAATTACAAGAAATGGTCCCCTTCCAATCCCAATTAGGATTGCTCTGCAAGTGAATCTTCACGTTCCCTGCTATGTGTATTAAATGCCTATTGAGACACTTTCTTAAAACACTTGATTGAGAAGAAAGAAGAAGAAAAGGGCAACATCTTGCTGTTTTGTTTTTTCTTCAACGTTTCTGATTGCCTTTTGGGATTTTTTTAAATATAAGCTGTATCTGGAAGGAAACAAGAATAGTGAGATTGCCTAAAGAAGCCTGGTTCAGATCTCATGTCCTGATTGTCCAAACTGTGGTCAGAGAGTTGAGAATATGTTGCAGCATTTACCCTCATGTGTACCGGTTCTCTTTATTTCTTTGTTTCCTCTAACTACAGTTTGCCATCTGATGGCATCTTGATCAGCCAGACTGTGATTAGCACTAAACTCCAAACCATGATTTGAAACTATTACCTGGAAGCAATCCTGCTTAGCTGTACCCATTGTTTTGAAGATAGTCTTAACTGATGTGAAAAACAGCTGGTTTGTGCTAGTTGATCTTTGGTGGTTACTTGACCATTTGGTAAGCATTAGATCTTGAAGTTGTGAGACCTTCAGTTAGCATTAAACCACTTTAACTACAGTAGCACTCATCAGAAGGGCTTCTTGGTCTTCGAACTTTGATGCTGAACATTAACTCCAACTTGTGCCATGTCAGTAGGATTGGGCTGTAGGTTTGTAGCTTCACAATGGGCCTATTGGGAAATACTCTGAACCCAATTAATGCCTTTTTATGGTTTGTCTGCAGCACCCCTTTATCGTGTGCTAATTGCAACTGCTGCTGTCTGTACATTTTTGCATAATTGTACACCTAATATCTGACTTGCTCAAACCTGTGTAAAATACTTGTTCAGTAGCAGTAGCCTTTCATCTTTTGATCTATTCAGATAAGTAACCTAGGAACAAAATCCTTCAGGCTTCTATTTTCTTGTCATCGGCTGATTGCCTGGATAATTCCTTGCTCTTCCAGCTCAAGAGATTTTTATTAGAAAGGCATACCACCCTTTGAATGTGTAGAGTTGCCCCAGATGATTAGCTATTCATCTGTTTTCTTCTACATCAGGATTAAGGAACTCATGTCTTCCCAGATGTTGCTGGATTCTGGTTCCCATCATTCCTGGCCATTGGCAGTGCTGTCTAGGGGTTGATGGGAGTTGGAGACCAACAACATCTGGAGGGCTGAAGATTCCCCACTCCTGCCTTAGGTGTTAATTTCTTTCCTATTCAGCTAAAGAAAGGCTCCAGAATTTAAGAACTGGTTGATGTGGAGAGGAAATACACTTAGCAACATTTATTTTCAAGGTATCCTAAGACCTCACATGGATTAAACAGTCTTCATTTGCTAGCTTCTGTTCCATAATATCCTGTTGGTGAAAGAAACAGCTTTATTTGATTGATGTCTCATTCCCTTTCTCCTTCAGTCTCGTCAGAGGGTCTAAATTGGATTCACATATTCCAGCAAGTCCAACCTTATTCGCTTGATGTTTGCAGTTGGTGGTGTGAGTCCTTGTGTTGCAGGGATGTGTAACCTCTGGCCCTCCAGATGTTGGATCCCCAACTTTCTCAGGCTCATGGCCAAGAATAATGGGAGTTGTAGTCCAAAAACATCTGGAGGACCACATGTTCATGGCCCCCATATGACCACAGAGATGCCACAGGAGCATTATGGCAACAGCGGCACATGAATTGCATCAGCAGCTGAGGCTGTACCCAGTTGCCATTTTAACTTTTAAAATGTCTGACCCCAGGGTGAGAGTGGCAGTGAATTCAGTGAAAGAACCACCAGCATTGGGGTTACTGGGCTAATGAGAGCAATAAGGTGGTGGACTGAGGGGTTCAGACTTGCCCCCTTGCTGCTCCAGCACTCTTACTGGCCTGGCCCTGCAACTCCAAAACTGCTGTCTTATTGGCTGAGCTCACTGCAACTCTTCCACCGAGGTTGAGATTTTTTAAAATTATCCAGAATTACCCAGAATCTGGTGTGTACCAGCAAGAAGGGTGCAGCTAGCAAGCAGCCTTGCCTCACTTGCTTGAAATACACCCAGCTAACCAATTACAGAGGGAGGAAAGGTACTGTTGCTTGTGACATCTGAAACGTAAAAGAAGGCAGGGTGGGAAAAGAAGAGAGCAACTGCTGTGGGAATGGAGCAACCAGAGTGAAGGGGGACCTTCCAACCTGGCCCAAACCTCTTCCAGCCTCTGATCAGCTGATGGACTGCTTTTTCTTGCCATTCAAAAAAGAAAAACAAGCCCCTCATGTATCAAATTATTCTGTCCCTGGGGGGGAAAGTTGTAAATAATTTTATTGGCTAAAAGATTCTAAATGTGCCATTGTCAATCATGCTGATGTACTTTTATAGACAAATGTAAATACAGACAAATTTATACATTTATATATTTTTGGTCATTGGTTAGGCTTTTTGGCAGTTTTAAAAAGGGTAGCCAAATACACTCAAAATAGTGAAAATAGTTTATTTTTTCAGTTCATAATAAAATGGTGCCTGCATAAGCCAAATTGAATTTTTTGTTTTATATGACTGTGGTCTTACATAGGAACTGATTGTCTACTCTCCTTAGTCTGGCATTTTACAAATCCCAGAGTCTCATAGAAGTTTGCTGCCTATCCATTGTATTGGAGAATGCACCACAAGCTTTTAACAGGAGCAGCTACATTTGAGCATTGGAATGACATCAGTAGTTGTTCAGATTAACACCCACCCCTCTGGCAAAAAAAGGCATTGACATATTTTCTGTTTGTGGGCTGGTTCCTTGACATCGAAATTAAACTGGCAGAGGATAGAGAGTTGTTAACATCTTTTCCATTTTAATTCTATACATATGTTATGTGTAAGCAAGGGGCACTTAATTAAATGGAGCTTACTTACTGTATTGTATTTAAAAAGAGCAAACAAACAAAAGTCTTCCCTGCCTTTCCGCTTGAAAGGTTTTGAGGCAGCTCACAACAATGTAAACATTTAAAGCAATCATTTCAAAAACATTTAGAACAGCTGAAAGCAATAAGCAGCATTTTAAAATTAAAACTGATCATCAAAAAGCATGGAAGAATAAAAACATCTTCCAATGGTTTTTTAAAAGCCTGTAATATAAGTGCCTTTAGCATCTGTGGGGAGGGAGCCATGGTCATCACCCACTTAATTTTAAGTGGGGGCATCTGTAGCAGGGCCGTCAAAGATTGGACAAATTCTGTGGGAGCAAGTGGTCCTTCAGGTCCCAAGATTCACTTGTGTCTAATGGAGGCTCATAGCATTAGCTTGTTATACTGGAATATTCTTAAATGGGATGTTTATTATTTTTTTTAAATCCCTTTTACTTTCCTTAAATCATTGGATAGGAAGATATACATTTAAACTCATCTGATTTTGCTTTCAGTACTGAGAATCACTTTTGGGTCTAACAGTGGGTGTTAAAATGTGTATCTTGACTTGTGAGCTGTTGCCACAGTCTAGCCATTTGGAGCTGGTTGTAAGCATTTAGTGAAATCCTTGCCACCTATTTTTAGATGAAATCCACTTGTGTGAGTTTGCTTTCACATCTTGAAAACCCAGCATTTCAAAGCAACATTTGTTTAAGGGAGGAGGGAGAGGACATAGAAGTTAGAATGGGCAAGTTAAATTAAAATAGGCAGCCTAGGAAATTGTATGAAGGTTCTTATTGGAGTTGCACAGTCTTTAGAACCCATCTGAACAATGACAATATAAAGGTGACTATACAAAAATAATGTTGGCTATCCAGCTAAACTTTTGCTTTAAATTGAGGCAATCAAAGATTAAAATCTAGACATATTAATTTACCTACTTGTAAAAAATAAATGTCATATAACGTGGCTAACTCCAGGTTCTGATCCCAAGTCACTGACATTGAAAGCAATGGAATTTACCAATTTATGTCATAATATGAGTGAACCTATTGAAATAAACTGACATTAGTCATCACTGACTTGAAGCCGTTCATTTCAATAGGCCTCTGAGTATGACTTAGTTTTATTCAATGTATTTAATACTAGGGGCTGTGACCTTGCTCACTCCATTCACCCCCACCCCCACATTAACTTCTTTCTTCCAACCCCATGCAACTATTAAACTCGCTTTTTACCTTTCCAACCCCATTTCAGGAGCCACTTCTTTTCTGCAGCCCCGCTTTGCACCCCTGTCTTCACCTTTACCCCCATGTCCATGCCTCCTCTTCCCCTTCCTTTTGTGCAACTTCCTCCTGCACACAGGCCACCCCCATGGTAACTTCCTACATCTTCCTTCTCCCACACATTGTAACTACTAAGCACTTTTTTCACCTTCCACCCAATTACAAAGCTACCATTCCCTCCTATTCTGCAGCCCCCTTCATATCCCCTTTCATCATCACCTCCATTCCCATGCCTCCTACTCCTTTTGGTTTTGCACCCCTGCTTTGCACCCCCATTTTTACTTTCATCCCCTTTTTTCTTCCTCATCCTGCCTGCTCCTTTTCTCAGCTCTCTCTTGCACACCAGCCATCCCCATTTCCATGCCTCCTCCCCTCTTTCCTATTCTGCAGCCCCTCTTTGCACATCCACCCCATTTTCACCTTCCACCCTACCTCTTATCCCTCCTTTTCTCAACTCTCCCTGACATACAGACCACCCCATTTTCATACCTTCTATTTTGCAGCCCTCTTTGCACCCCCCCCATAATGATGTATGTTACTGGATTTCTAAGATGAATCTTAAGAACAAGCCTGTCAGCAAGCTGATTCAGCTAGAGAAGGTTAAGTCCAGTTGGTGGTTGTTGCACATATATGGGTGTTTGCTTGTTAATAAATTATTACATTGAATGTGGAACTTCATGTTGAAGACAATACATGGTACCAGGAATGAAATGCACTGTGTGAAGGTGCAATGGAATTTCTGAGGACCTCCATCCTTTATCTCTCTCACATGAGGCAGCTGAAGAATGGAAGAGGGAGAAGTTTGAGTTCAGTGAGAGAGGAGGGACACTAAAAGGAAAAAAGTGGCTTTTTTAAACAGTGACAGACATTTGAGTAAAGCAGAGATTGAGGGCATGAAGAGAAAAATGACAGGTTTAAACAATGACAGGTTTGAGTAAAGCAGAGATTATGGGACACTTGAGGAAAATGGCAGTTTTAAACAATGGCTAGGGTTTTGAGTAACAATTTGAATATAGGAAGAAGGCAGATGGGAAAAGCTCTGTTGTGTTAGTTAGCTTCTGTATTGTGTCCATTTCTGCTATTTCTCCTTGTTAAAACCCTTAAAAAAAATAACAGTCCCTTAATGTTCCTTCTCAGTCTATTCAGACCTCTCTTTAAATCACCACTTTCCCCGTCAGTGTCCCGTCTTGTGCAACCTGCCTTCTCCTTTGCTCCCCTCTCCCACCATGACTTCAATGTAAATCAAGGATTGAGCCTGTCCGAGCCCTGAGATCACAGGAAAGAGCCGCCTTAGTGGCTGTCCCTAAACTCTGGAAGTCTCTTCCTGGGGAGGTTGGACTGGCTCCCTCTTTGCAGTTCTTTCATTGGCATGTGAAGACTTTTTTGTTCCAACAGGCTTTTGGGAACCGACTGCAAGGACTATTAAATAGGCTGCTGTTTTTACGGATTAGATTTTGTGTATTTTTAATCACTATGTTTAATCACCTGTGAACCTAGAATTGCCTCTGATGATCAGGGGACTGGAAACAAAGCCCTATGAGGAGAGATTGAAAGAATTGGGCATGTTGAGCCTTGAGAAGAGAATGAGGGAAGATGTGATCGTACTCTTCAAGTACTTGAAAGATTGTCACACAGAGGAGGGCCAGGATTTCTTCTTGATTATCTCAGAGTGCAGGACATGGAACAATGGGCTCAAGTTGCAGCTGAACATCAGGAAAAAATTCCTAACTGTTAGAGCAGTACGACAATAGAACCAATTACCTAGGGAGATGGTGGGCTCTCTAGCCCTGGAGGCATTCAAGAGGCAGCTGGACAGCCACTTGTTGGGTGTGCTTTAAGTTGGATGCCTGCATTTAGCAGGGGGTTGGACTTGATGGCCTTACAGACCCCTTCCAACTCTACTATGATTCTATTAAATGGTTTTAATTATGTAGTTAGTTTAATAACATTTTAATTATAACTTCTGTACAGTTTATATGTGTTTAACTGTATTTGTTTTAACTTTTGTAAGCCACCTTGAGTCCCAGTTCTGGGGAAAAGGTGGGATATCAATGAATACAACCACCACCACAACCAACAACAACAACAATGTGGCATTACAAATCCTCCAAATGGGGCCCGCATGACAACACTCTTACATTTCTATTATATGAAAGATAACATTGAGACTAAAGAAGGACCCTTGGCAGATTTTGCTTGAAAGCTCATAATAAAATGGTGCCTTAGAAATAATGTTATCACTTTCACTTGCATGCACCTGCATATCTTTCTTGGTAGCAGGAGGCGTGATCCCAGGGTTTGAGAAGGTGGGGCTCCCTGCATCCATTTCCATTCTATCTCACGTTTCTCAGAGTTGTTGACTTTTCTTGGTGAAGATTAATAACTTGGAGACCTTGGGGCCTTGACCAACTAAGATAGAAAGTACCAGCAGCGTGACGACTGATGTAACCTCCTCCTGCACTTATATAACTGTTTTGTTGTTTCCCCTCACATCTCAACTGAATGATCTATTCAGGTGACAAAGGGTAGCTTCACTTGATTTTTGGGAAATGGAAAGAAAACTGGCTTTCTCATCATCATCATTTATTTAAATTTCTATCCTGCTCGTCCTCCCAAAGGAGCCCAGAGTGGCGAACAACAGAACAGCAAAGCAATAAATAAAAATAGGGTTGTTGTTTTTAAAGTCACATATCATCAAAGCTAATGATTTCAGGGATTGCCAGGAACAGTATATCTTGGCCATAAAATTCCTGAGTAAACAGGAATGTTTTAGAATTCCTCCTGAATGTTGATAATGAGGGAGACAGGCACACCTCACCTCACACCTCCATACATGGGGCCCCTCTATTGAGAAGGCCCCGTCAGGGGTCTGTGCCGTAACTAGTTTTACTCAAAGACAAGAACTATGGTTTCTGAAGCTGGGAACAATGACTGCTTCAAATAAAAATGCTGAGATAATAGCCTTACAGTAAGGGGCAGAGGAAGTTCTGAGCACCCTGCAATTCTGAACTGTATGGCAGAGGGAATCCTCCACTGCAGGGCTTCAGATGACAAGAGTAGAGGGAGGTTTGGAGTGTGGCATCATCAGTATTCTGATAGCACCTAACTCATTTTCCTCCAATCTAGGTCATACAGAATATGGAGAAACCAACTGGTTCTCAATTGGAAAGGGTGTGAGACGGGTGTATTTTATCACCCTATTTATTTAATCTATATGCAGAACATATCATACAGAAAGTGGGATTTGGACCAAGATGAAGGAGGTGTGAAAATTGGAGGGAGAAATATCAGTAATTTAAGATATGCAGACGATACCATATTACTAGCAGAAACCAGTAATGATTTGAAACGAATGCTGATGAAAGTTAAAGAGGAAAGCACAAAAGCAGGACTACAGCTGAACGTCAAAAAGACTAAAGTAATGACAACAGAAGATTTATGTAACTTTAAAGTTGGCAATGAGGACATTGAACTTGTTAAGGATTACCAATACCTCGGCACAGTCATTAACCAAAATGGAGACAATAGTCAAGAAATCAGAAGAAGGCTAGGACTGGGGAGGGCAGCTATGAGAGAACTAGAAAAGGTCCTCAAATGCAAAGATGTATCATTGAACACTAAAGTCAGGATCATTCAGACCATGGTATTCCTGATCTCTATGTATGGATGTGAAAGTTGGACAGTGAAAAAGGCAGATAAGAGAAAAATCAACTCATTTGAAATGTGATGTGGGAGGAGAACTTTGTGGATACCATGGACTGCGAAAAAGACAAATAATTGGGTGTTAGAACAAATTAAGACAGAACTATCACTAGAAGCTAAAATGATGAAACTGAGGTTATCATACTTTGGACATATCATGAGAAGACATGATTCACTAGAAAAGACACTAATGCTGGGAAAAACAGAAGGGAGTAGAAAAAGAGGAAGGCCAAATAAGATATGGATTGATTCCATAAAGGAAGCCACAGACCTGAACTTACAAGATCTGAACAGGGTGGTTCATGACAGATGCTCTTGGAGGTCGCTGATTCATAGGGTCGCCATAAGTCGTAGTCAACATGAAGGCACATAACAACAACAACAACAGGTCATACAGGTAGGTGTGCTAGATATGTGGCCTGGAGAGAGGATACAGTCAATGGAGGTGAGCTGACTGAAATAAATTATGGCAGAATCTAATTACATGCTTCAGGAAACTTTATCAAGTCTAAGTGGTCAAAGTAAAGGGAGATTCATTCAGTTACAGATCGGGCTTATTTCTTTCTATGTGGCTTGTGAACCTTTGGCCAGTCTTCAGCTGAAATCCTTGCCAATCAAATGGTGCAACTTATGTACTGTCAATGCTTTGGTGCATGAATTAAGAGGCAATAAGAAAGAAAAAAGACTCTGAAATATGTAGTGTTTCTGAATTTCTTTTCTGATAATTTGTATGTAACCATCTGAAAGAAAATTTAGGCACACCACATATTTCATAATATTTTCTTTCTCTCATTGTCTATTAAATCATGCACCCAAACATGGACAGTGCTATGTATTTTTAGTTTGCTTTTTAGTAGTAGCACACTTTCTCTGGAGGCCTCCCTGCACCTGCACCCCCCAGCAACTTAGTGTTGCTGCAGCAGGGTCCCAGGGACTCGGGGCACATTAATATACGAAGCTGCGGTGTGAGAAGAGCCATAGCTCAGTGGTAGAGCATCTGCCTTCCACGCAGAAGACCCCCCCACGATCCAATTCCGAGCATTTCCGGGTAGGGCTGGGAATGTCCCCTGCTGAAACCCTGGAGATCCACTGCCACTAAGTTGGTCTTGTATTTAACAATTCTTAGAAATAGAGTTTCCATTGTAAGAGGCCCATCATTTTATAGGTTAAGTCAGATAAGCAAATCCTTCCTGCAGGGGACAGATCCAGCCCATGGAGGAATTTTTGGGGTGGGAGTGAGTGGATTGCATATGACATCATCTGTAGAATATTAAGGTCTGGCTGCGTTTTTAAAGGAAAAAAATGTAGCAAGGCAACTTGACTCTTTATTTTTATAAACACCTGCTTTGCTGCATTGTGAATTTAGGTAGATACGAGACTGTGACTTTTAATCTTAGCCAAGTTTGCATCCAAAACATTAGGGGTTTCTTTTTACAAACTTCATTATGATCAATTACATAATTATGATTGACTCTCCTTTTATTTGTTTTAAGTTTTCTATATGCTGTGATCCTATTTTCTCAAGAGTACAGCTGTGTGGCTTCCACAGTGATAAGGAGGACTTGCCCCTCTATAAAATGCTGTTCAGGACTTCATTTGGATGCTCCATTTGAAGGCAAGATGGGGAAGGTGCTGCTGTGGGTTGGTAAGTCTGCGTAATTTTCACTTGAGGCTTGTAAGGTGGGATTTCATTTCACAGGCACCAGGAGTTGTGCTTTGCTAGGCTGCACAATAGGATTTCCCCCTTAATTTGTTCTATGTTCTCCCTTCTTTTGCAGGCTTGGCTGTTTTGCTGCAGTTACAACTAAGTAAGTACTTCGCCCATTCCTTAACTAGAGATGAGCGGTGTGTGGATAGAAGAATGGGACAGATGTACAGTATACTCAGCATGGTCCCGTCAACAGAGTTTGGATATGACAAAGTCACTATTTCTCTGTTTACACAGAGTTATTCCAAGAGTAGAAAGGAGCAGTGGATGGTATACTGTAAGCCATCCTGACTCCTTGGAATATGTGGAGAAGATCATTATAAATCATAATATATAATATTTAACGCATAGTAACCAATGGAAGCTGGTCCATTAGGGTTAATGGGGTGCTGCCCCACCATCCTCAGTCAGGCCCTACCTGCGTGCCTTCTTATTTACATACAGTCCAGCGGGGTGGCCCTAGCTGTCAGATTCCTTCTCCATGCAGTATTGCCCTTGTAGACCCCAGCATGGAGGAGAAGAATAGGGACAAAACTAGAATGAGTTGGCTCTACATGTCATTGGCTCTGGCTCCACCTACTGTTCTCCCTGCCTTCCAGCTTACCAGTCTCAGTGGGCATCAGCCGCCGCTGATATTAACTATCTTGAAACTAGCAGACCAGTGCCAATTTCTTTTAGGGATTTGCACCAGTCAAAATGTGTATGAATAGTCCACATGTCTAGTGGTTTTATGCTAGTGTAATTGTCATGACTTTGCCCAAAGAATCCTGGGAATTGTAGTTTGGTGAGGGTACTACAAATTCTTCCAGAGATTCTAAGCCCATATGCCATGAAACCATAGTTCTCAGCATTCCCTGGGGAAAGAGGGCAACTTCAGTTTACATTTGTAGTTATATAGATACACTCCTTCCCCTACACCTGTGAAATATCATATGGCCAATGATAATCTATTATTACTTTGCTTCATGCAGAAATCAATTTTTTTGACAAAGGTTGTTGGCAAAATAGTACAAAGAAAATAAATCGTGTCCCATCTTTCCAACGGTTTAGCCCCCAACTTAGTGTTTGGCTTTTGCTTCATATATAATCCTTGCATGCTTACTTGACATTTAAATGTATGGTTGGGAAGTGAATGGGATATTAAGAAAATGTATTAAATGAGTATTTGAACAGCTACTTTATTATTTCCTCTTTTCTTGTCAGGCTCTGCTGATGAACCCACAACTCCTCAGCCAAGTGATGAGAATGGTGAGTGAACTTTGTCAAGAGCAAACACTAGTTGTATAGGAGGACAGGTAGGCACCAACTCATGGGATGGAGCAATTTTTTAATCTGGCTTCTGGTGGCCCTACCAAGTGATTATCAAAGTGTGTGGTAAAAAAGTGTCTACAGTTTTATGTGTGGGGGAAATAAAATAACATTCATAAATAGAGAGAAAAGCACTCAACACTTATTTAAGATGATATCCACATTTCAGTTGTCTGTGTCAGCCTTTCTCATCCTTTGGGTTCCCAGCTGTTGCTGGACTACAACTCCCATCAGCCCTAGCCAACATGGCCAATGATCAGGAATCATGGGAACTGTAGTCCAGCAACATCTGGGGACCCAAAGGTTGTATGTAATGTTCTAGCATAATGCTTTGCCAACATTTGCCTCGTCTTGTCTGCTTTTGCTGCTGGCTCCACCCACAATTGGTATGTGATCCTCCCCAAGGTTGACTATAAGTGAATATAGTCCTTGGGTTGAAAAAGATCATCCACGACTAACTATGGCATTAAACTGGAAGTTGGGGAAGAAACTAGCACTGGGATTATGTGATGATGTTCCCATTTCTTCTAGCCCTTGGCCTGTCTTTAGAACTAGGAAAGATTAGCATTGGGATTGACAAAAATGTCAGCCTTACAGAATTGGTTTGCCTGCCACTTAAAAACCTTCCCTCCAGAAGCACTCTTACAGGATAATGCCTGAACAAGAAAACAACTCTGAGTGTGACTTTGTATCAATAATGGCACCATCTCCACTTTCTCACCAGGCCATTCCTGCAAAGTTGTGTGTTATTTCACTAACTGGGCTCAGTACCGTCCTGAACCTGCCAAGTACTTTCCAAACAATGTGGACCCAAATCTGTGCACTCACCTCATGTATGCTTTTGCAACTATGAGTGAAAACAAGATTGCTCCTTATGAGTGGAATGATGAAGATGTCCTCTTTCCCCAGATCCAAGCACTAAAGAACAGGTCAGCTTTTTCTTAGATGCAGCATTCAGATATAACTGTGATGTGGGTAAAAGAGAGGTGCCTAACATTTTATATGAAACGTTAGAACCATTCTGGGAGCCTATAAAAAAAGCTGGGGCCTGACACTTGTGTAGCATAACCTAATCAAAGAAATGTACAATCTGGTGGAAATAATTTATTGGTAGCATTAGACCTTATTGGGTAACCTAATGTTGATGTTTGTATAAGCATTGAGTAGACGTCAACTGGAAATTCTAGTAGCCAGAAGATATAAGCAGGAACAATATCTACAGATTTTCTACAGCAAATCTGTTTTCAATTTTTCCCCCCCCTTTTCACAGTAATTCTGCCTTGGTGACACTGCTGGCTATTGGAGGGTGGAACTTTGGTACACAAAAGTAAGTTTTATCTACAACTTTGAAAACATGAGTATGGTGGCAATTGGCATACAATTCTGAGAGTTGTGGGGTGAACAGTATGGCATATAATAGTGGTTGGCAACTGACAGATCACTGACCAACCTTCCTCAGATGCGTTCTTGCTTCTTCTTTCCCACTTCCCACTTTCAAATAACCTGAAGAGATGAGGAAAACTTGGCTTTCCACCCTCTATTGCAAGAGGATCAGATTTATGAAAACCTAAGTGTCATAATTTGGGGTGGAACTGTGGTTGATAATTGAAGCATCTCAGCTGCATAAAGCAAAGCAAATTAGAAAGGAAATTAAAAAATGCTAAAGCAGAACAACAGAAAAAAGAGCCTGTAAAACAATATGCAGTCAGATCGGCTGACAGAAACAAGCAAACAGAAAGAAGGAGATGAGCTACAGATCCAAATAAAACAGAAAGGCGCTGAACTGTTTTTCAATAAAAGACTATTGTTTCGTCCCTCTGTTTGAACTTGAATTGGATGAAGTGGGGTAGGCACTTACCTAGGAATGCTCATGTCACAAGAAATTTGTTGTTCTTTAAGAGAGTGCCATAAGACTCTGTTTGTTTGTTTCCCCAGATTCACTACCATGGTTTCCACTGCAGCCAACCGCAAGGTTTTCATAAACTCGGGGATTGCATACCTCCGCAAATTTGGCTTTGATGGGATTGATCTGGACTTTGAATATCCAGGTTCTAGAGGTAGCCCCCCTGAGGACAAGCATCGTTTCACTGTCCTGATCCAGGTATGAAATCAGTGGGTTTAGCAATCCCATGCGTTAGATTTCACAGTTAGGGAAGAAAACTTTTGGTCCAAAGAGGACTGTAAAAGTAGGCCTGCATTGGTTACAAAAAGCTGACATGGTAGTTCATTCTCTTTCTTTAGGAAATGGTGGCAGCTTTTGAACAAGAGGCCAAAGAGACTGGGAACAGCAGGTTGCTGGTGACAGCAGCTGTGTCTGCTGGTAAACCAACCATTGATGCTGGATACGAAATTGAAGAAATAGGAAAGTAAGTGGAGAAAAAAAACATTGTCAGTTTCAGTTAGAGTAATGCTTAATTTCTCAAGCTTACTTAGAACTCCAGTCCTGTGGCCTGTAAGTCCTTATTACTCAGTGCTAAAGGAAAGTAAATGGAAAGATGCACTCTCTTGTTGATTATTGCTTCACATGTTGCCTGATTCTAAATTGCTCTTTTATTACAGATATCTAGATTTTATTAGCATAATGACCTATGACTTCCATGGCGGCTGGGACACCTTCACAGGTCACAACAGTCCCCTGCATGTTGGTTCAGCAGATATTGGAGACTACAAATATTTCAACTGTGTAAGAATAAGGCGCATGGTTTATTTTCCTTAGCAGACTGCTTGGTGTTGGTAAATGATGGATTGTGATATGTTTTCTCATTGTCATTCTTGCAGGAGTTTGCCATGAAATATTGGAGAGACAATGGTGTTCCTGCTGGGAAGCTTCTCATGGGATTTCCCACCTATGGACGCACCTTCAGGCTTTCTACTAGTGATACATCAGTGGGTGCTCCTGCTTCTGGGGCTGGCTCTTCTGGACCGTACACTCGTGAGGCTGGCTTCTGGGCTTATTATGAGGTAAGATGTTGGAGAAATAAGTCATACGGCAAGATGGCTTTTAGATTACAATCCTAGACATGCTTACCTATTGAACTCAATGGATCTGAATATGGCATTGCACTCCTATGTGCACTTACTGGGAGTAAACCCCATTAAGCTCAGTGAGACTTACTTCTGAGTAACTATACTTATGATTGCACAGCACATGGTTTGTTGCCCTTCTCATGTTTTTAAGAATGTATAACTCAAATCAGCAAAAATTATTTTATATACAAAATGCATTCAAAATCTTGGAATATTTTGAGTATATTTAATACATCTATTGTACTAAATGTTTGACTCAAAATAAATATTATGCTGTCTTTCTACTTCCCTTCACTCTCCACATCCCACCATCCAACTCTGTAGCTTGCTGTTCCCCCCAAATTCCATTCCTACACCATAATTTAATTTAATCAACTGACTTTCTAGTAAAGGTGGCATTAATTCATTTACTCTGTCCTTTTTCAGTGTAGATGCAGGTAACCCAGTCACTACCTTAGGCCAGACAGCAGGATCTTTAAGGCTAAACTAGACACACTTTTTCCCTGTGGAGGAAAAAGCAACTGTGGCAATTTTGAGCAGAAAGCAGCCAAAGGGGGAAAGACTATGGAATCCCCACAGCGTGGTACTCCTCCTCTGCTTAAAATCACAACCTCGTGAGACTATTTGGTGTTTTAAAAAATCTGAAAACTTGGGGAGAAGTTACATGTGTGTAATTTGTTGTTTTATTTTCAATTTGTTCCTTGCTTTCCAGAGAGTATTTGCTCAGCATTCAATTTCAAAGTGAAAATGAAATGGCCAAAAGCAGCTAGCTAATTTTTACCTGCTAAACAAGAATGTTCAGTAGTCCAGACTCAAGATCTGATTCAAACAGTCTTTCGGCTTTATGTCTGGGTTGTGAAGCACCTGTATTTTTTATTCAGTGGTGTGAACAGTCCTAGCAACCACTGGGTGAAATATTTGTTTTTTTAAGTGAAGCTTGAGTTTCTCACATTTATTATCCTACCACAAATTAGATCTTTTTAAAGAAATTAACTTATCTGTTGGGCTTTTAACTTCATGTTTCACAGGATTAATCTGATCCAAATATATTAATCTGTTAACTCCATAATGTACTTGCAGATTTGTACCTTTATAAAGGATGCTACCGTTGTTTGGATTGCAGACCAGTGTGTCCCTTATGCTTACAAAGGTTCTGAGTGGGTTGGATTTGACAACAAAATAAGCTTTGACTATAAAGTAAGGATATCTTTGTTAACTATTACCTGTTCTTTTATACAGTATTTTATTGCCCAGAGTGATATATTAAATGCCTAAATATTGGATAGATTTTTTACAGTTTGAAAATAGGAGTTGCCATTTACAGATCTCTCATTTATACAGTAGATCTAAGTGACCTGTAGACACTGTATCAACCATATGGGAGCTGGTATAGCTCTTGTATAGCTTGGAGAAAGTTTGTTTGTTTGCTTATTTAAAACATTGCATACTACCTCCGATCCAATATATTTCAGGGTGTTGAATTAAAAGTATAAATAATGTATTTAGCATATATAATATATTAAAATACACAATAGAACCCGAGCATTAACATTCACCGCATGGGTGGGGTCCGATTGCACAGGCTCTTCCCATGAATCAGCATTGTGGTATGGGTGCCAATTGCCTAGGAAAAGACTTCTAGCCATACGGCTGGGTCATTTAAATGTTCTCCCAGCCATGGGGAAAGGAAACAGTGTAGACATGGCTGGTAGAATGTTTAAAGAGTGTCAGCAGTGAAAGATAGTGTTGCATATTGTAGAAATGAATAGCCAATGTGGTACCCTCCAGATGTTGTTGGACTCCAAGTCTCATCAGCTACAGCCAGCATGCCCAATGGCCAGGGATGATAGGAATCTGAGTCCAGGAACGTCTGGAGGGCACTATGTTGGCTACCCCTGTCCTAAACTGCACAAACATCCAATCCATATACGCTAGTAGACCGATAGCTGATATAATTTTGTGGAGTACCCTATTTGGTAGTTTTCCTGGAGCTATATCAATGTTGAGTTAATGGGTTTTTTCAACAATGTGTACTGCTTGTTAGTGACCAGAGCTTGTCATAAAACTTTGTAATTTCGTTTATAGGCCCAATTTGTGAAGGACAACAAATTTGGTGGTGGCATGGTGTGGGCTATTGATCTGGATGACTTCAGTGGCTCTTTCTGTGGTGAAGGTCCTTACCCTCTGATAAATGAGCTGAAGAGCCAACTTGCAGGAAAGGGTAAGATGATGCAAAGGAGAATTTGTGGAGAAAATACCAAAGCAAATCAAAGCAGCTGTTTACATTTCACACCTGGCTCTTGCAGCAATGTTTTTAATAATGGAAAGGATGCTTATTTAGGTTGGCAATTAAGAAGATATGTTCAGTTTCCTTTTGTGCTATAACTACCTACCATAAATTAGGTACAAATTCTGTTTCTGTTGTAGGTGATGTCACAATTTCTAGTACAGTAATGGAGGATGAAACCTCAAAAACAAAGAATGTGTCTCATTCTTTAAATGCATATCAGTATCTGACCAACAATGTTTTCTTACACTGACTCTTTGCCTGTCCGGTTAGCTTACATGGTCACATCACCAGGCAGAAATAATGTTGTCATGATTGTCATACATCTACCAGAGCTTGGAAAAGTTACTTTTTTGAACTACAACTCTCACCAGCCCCAGCCAGCATGGCCACTGGATTGGGCTGATGGGAGTTGTAGTTCAAAAAAGTAACTTTTCAAAGCTCTGCATCTAGCATGAAGTGATCTTCCTTGATCTGAGCTCAGCCCAGTGGGTGTAAAATAGGACACATTTGTAAAGTGCCAGTGAAATGTCCAAAACAGAAACAGCAAAATAATTGAATAGTAACTATTTTAATGTCTCAGGCTGTTCAGGATATTAAAATCACTGCTTTGTGTGGTTCAGTTATAAGAAAGAGGCAGCCTGGAATCAGGTTTGTGTCTCTTGTGAAAAAGTTATTCACACAATGACTGTGTTCTGATCATCATATCTTGGCTTAATACACTGAGTTATAAACTAGCTTTGTGGGGGTGCATGCAGCCTTTTTCCCCAAGTGTTGACAAGGTCAGAGACTGGGGATGTCATGGGAGAAAATGGCCCCTTCCTTCCTGAGATGCATTATAGTCTTTCCTTTCCCACTTTCCAGTAAACTTGAAGAGATGAGGCCATCTTGTCCCTCCATCCTGTGTTGCTCCACCCTTTCTATGAGCAAACAAGCCAGGAAGTCTTTAGTTAACTACAACCAAATGGTGCAACTATAGAAAATGGCTTTGGAAAAAGTCAGGAAATGAACAGTGGTTTGAAGTTGGCTTTATATCCTGGCTTATTCCAAAGCTATTAACGATAGTTTCCCAACTGAGATGTAATGGGAAATTGAAGACTTAACTACACTCACAAGGGTTGTTTATATAATTTAATTGTCCAAACCAAGCCAATGCCAAATGTTTTGGGACCAGCATGTGGTGTTTAAAAGCATATCTGTACATTTTTTAAAAAAATGAGGAAGGGGCAGTTGAACATATTGCATGCAGGCAGCATCTAAAAGCCAGTAAGCAGTTGTCCCGATTTTTACTAGGGCATACAGTAAAATAGTTTTCACAAAGTCACTTCATTTGGCATTTGTTTTACCTCCTTTGTAGTTTGGTATGTATTTATTTGTTTAATTTATATCCTGCCCTTCCTCCCAGAAGGAGCCTGGGGTGGCAAACAAAACACTAAAAGCACTTTAAAACATCTTAAAAACAGACTTTAAAACATATTAAAACAAAGCATCTTTGAAAACATATTAAAACAGATCATCTTTAAAAAATCTTAAAAAGCAATTCCAACACAGACATAGACTGGCATAAGGTCTCTACTTGTGGAAATAAGGTCTCTACTTGTCTGGGCTTGTGGAAAGACAAAAGTCTTCAGTAGGCACTGAAAAGATAGCAGAGGTGGCACCTGTCTAATGTTTAAGGGGAGGGAATTCTAAAGGGTAGGTGCCACAACACTAAAGGTCCACTTCCTATGTTGTGAGGAACAGGCCTCCTCATAAGATAGTAACTGCAGGAGGCCCTCACCTGCACAACGCAGTGATCGACTGGGTATATAAGGGGTAAGACAGTCTTTCAGGTATCCTAGTCCCAAGCTGTATATGGCTGTTTATAAAACTCCCTTAAGAGCATGCATTATCTAGAATGTCCAATGGCTGCTGAATAGCTTAAAATATTATTTAGCAAAGAATTTCATTGTATGAGTGTGACAGGTTCTGGGAGGAGGGGCATGTGGAAGCACCTAGGATCCCTCCTATACCCAGCCAAATAAAGCAAAGTGACAATTATACTCTACAAATGTTCCTTTATTGTCTATGCATTACATTTTAGGATCTAACCCCTAGAGGCCCTTGGCATCCCATTCACTTCACGGAACCCACCTCTGTGGTCCTCACACAGCTTCCAAAGTCTATGTTTTATGGCCCTCCTCATGGCAGAGAGTTCCTCTGGCTCAGCCTGGCGGGCACTACCCTATTACTTGCCTTCCTCTTGGCTTGTGGGCAGCATCCTCGATCTATCCGGTGGTCACATTCCTTTCTCCACGAGCTTTGCTCATGTGGCAGCACCTCTCCTTGCCCTCTGGTAGCTCGGAAAAAGGCTGAGGTTCCTGCCTGTTGCTCTGTCCTGCCTCTCTTCGGCATCCCCATCAGCAAAGAGATGGATGGGGCAAAGGCGAGCCAAGGGGGAAAGCCACACACATCCCTTTCCTGGGCGGTTGCTACTTCCTGCAGCTCATCCTTTGCTGTGTCCCTGGAGAACAGCCCCTCTTTGCCCTTCTGAATTGCTTTTAAAGAGTTGGCCCTTGAATGAACCCAGCTGTGCTCCTCAGGGGGTCAGGCTGTTGGATCCTGCCAAAAGTCTTTTGCCTCTGCTCAGCTTCAGTGGTTGAATGACTTATACCTGCTGACAGAGGAGAAGGCAGAGGAACGTCTGCAGCTGCCTTTCTGGGAGGCTGACAATAAGTTTCTGAATGTTATTAGAAAATAATTTCTGCAGGGTAATGAGCTTTGCCTCCATGATATTTTACACAAACATATTCTATAAAGCTCTGATATTCAATTGCCTGTATTATACATGAAAATGATATTGCCATTATGGAAAGTGCAGCTTACTACCATTTCTCCTTCCTGAAGCAGCTGGTTTTTACACTTAATAGACTATAATAGTTGAAGGAAGAAGTTATTGGTGCATGAGAGAAAATATCTGATTCCTGATCTTGCATATTTCTTTCAGTTTGTGGTGACCCAGGAAGTATCATCATACCAACGACGACTCCTCCTGGACCTACCACCACTCCAGATCCAAATGCTCCCACCACTACTCCTGGAGATGAGACAGAATTTTGTGCAAACAAAGCTGATGGCATATATGCTAATAAAAATGATCCCAATAAATTCTACGTTTGTGCTGGAGGCAGGACATTCCCCATGTCTTGTGCAGCTGGCCTGGTCTTTGAAGACAGCTGTAAGTGTTGCAACTGGCCACCAAATTAAGGACTCGCAGAAACATTGTGCTTTCAACCATCTCTTCTTACAATGTCTGTAGCACCTCCCTTCCCCTTCATACGGAGCAATAAAATTTATTCATATATCTTGGTGCTTTGATGTTTTGTTTATTCTTTGGGGAGGCAGTGGTCAATTTTGCCCAATTACAAGTGCACTAATATAACTTGTGTAGAGAGAGAAATTCAGCACAAAGATTTCATGACATTTGAACCTATGTGTGTTTGAATGTCACACTCTTTCTGCATGTGTATATCTGCCCACACAGAACACCCACTTTCTCACTAGATCCCTATATACTATTTTTAGTGGCCCATTTTTATTGAGGGATGAATGGAAGAATGCAAGTTGGAACCTTGGAGAGCAGGCACTAATTTTATTTTATTTTATTAAAAATATTTCTAAACTGCCCTTCATCCATTGACCTCCAGGCAGCGTACACTTACTCATTGTCAGACATTGCTTAATCTTCACCCTCACCCAAGGGACCCTCAGATCTCCACCACAGATCCTTACTTCAGCTACTGGCTATAGTGGATCTTAACTCCATGGTGAGAGAAGGACCCACCTCATTCTAGGGTCCCCTTCTGTGTATAGCAGGTGCCTAGTCTTACATTCATGCACAGTTAATTGATCCCAATTTTTAAGCAAACTGACCTAATCCGCACCTCCTGGACTATTAAACTGGAACATAATTGTCCTTTGGATTTTGCACTTTGCCAATTGCAACACAGTAAAAAATGTGCCAAATTGCTTATTTCAGGATAAAATACATTTAGAAATGCATTCATTGAGATAAAACACTTATTTAAATATGAAGGTGTGTGTGTGTGTATGTTTCAGTGGCAGGTTAATTCTGAAATGGAATTGAACATTCTCATGAATACACATATGTCAAATTGACATGGACCAGAAATAGACTGATCTGTTCATACATATACATATAATAAAACAGTAGCCTTTGTAACAATTTATTATTAATAATTAGTTATTGTTGTTATTTATTGAATTTATATCTCACCTTTCCTTCTGAAGGAGCCCAAACACTAGCAAAATGATTTAACAAGAAAAAGGAAAGCATACTAAAAACAGTTACAAACATTCCCCAACCTTGTGCAATTACAATTAAAAACATTCTAAGACACAGCTAAAAACATTATTTCATTAGTGATCCTAAGGGTGCCAGGAACAGTCCCCTTCAGCATCAAATGCCTTGGTTAACAGAACATCTGCTTTCCTCAATCTCTTCATGTCTTTTGCTGATGTAAATACCAACATGGCAGTGTTGATTTAGTTAAAGATATATTAGAAAAGCATAATTTGTCTGATTATTTTCTATTACTATTCAAAGTATACCTCAGCATTTGCCATGAGTGAAATGGCAAGCTGTGCCCTACTTGATGCCCTAGAGTTCATGTGCATTTATTTATCTGGACATGCCCTAGTAGCAAGAGGCATCCAAGTCAACAAAGTCACAAGCTTTAACTTCCACCAGCCCCAAGGAAGGGAGCTGAGAACTCTAGCAAATGACTTGAACAAAAACTGATCAAAACATTCCCCAAAGGTAAAAAGGGTCAGGGATAAATGAGAAAATCTCAGGGATTGTCCTTGGTAAACCGGGACAGATGGCATATAGAGTACATTTGCCAGGAAGTCAGGGTTATTGATGGACATGGTCAAGGATCCACTGGGTGGGTTTTTATTTTTTATTTTTTGTCTGGAAAGATTAGTATATATGTGGCATTATATATCCTTCCTGAAAGTCAGGTTGGCTGAGCGCTCCATTCCTCCTCCTCGTTCAAGGGGGAGTTTCTCATCAGTAAGCAGTTACCAGGCAACAGCTAGAAATGGAGGAATATGTCAATGTCAGTTTCTCTTGGTTTCTCATTTTCCCAATCCTAAATTCAGTTTACCATTTCCACAGCAGGTTAATTCACAAAAATTAATCAAAATTTAGTGTGCATTTCTCCAAATATACACATTTTTAATGCAAATTTGCTTAATACACACATTTTTGCTATCTTCCCTAGTATAATGCATTTTTTCAGTGTTATTTTTACTAATGTGCATTTTTATGAATACTCCTAATATGCACAGTTCTGCACGTGTTTCTTGGTTGAAGACTGCATCACGAAATTTGGAGAAGTGTGAATTTCAAAGGACAGCTATGTTTTGATTCACGCATTGCTTTCAGAAGTACAATTTAGATAGGTTTGCACTAAAATGTGGACTGAACTGAACCCTCCCCTGACCATAGCAACAGTATATTTTTTTACACCTCCAGTGCCCCCTGAAAGCCTGTATCCATAGAATGCTATACTAGGCCTAGTAAGTTTTTTGTGTGCTGTTTATTTCTGGGCATAGCCAGAAGTATTGAATGCATAGCTATGACTGTCAGGCTACAACCCACAGAACATGTGTGGGCCTTTCACAGCTATGCACCCAAGGAAAGGGATACACCTCTGGGTATTCCTGCTTTCTCTAGCAGGCTGGTGAGGGGTGGAAGGAAGAGGAGCTAAGTTAGAGCTGCACACTTTTTCATAGCTGCTGAACTGGCAAAGGGTAATGCATTTGCTCTGCACTGCTTGATAGACAACCCTATTAGAACTCTCAGGCTTGTAGTGTTTGCCTCAGAGTTGCCCCCTTGGCTAGCAGATGGTCTGCTGGCTACCACCACAAAAGAGAGAAATGTTATGAATTGGCTGAGGTCTGAAAAAAGTTCCAGTTACTATGCAGAGCTGTTTCTAATAAATGATGCTGTGACTGCAAGATCCTCTTCTTAATAGCGGAAGTGAAGCATGGATGGGGAAACTTGGAGAGTGATCTGTGATGACATCACACCAGGTGGAGCTTTTTCACTGCTCTTTACCAGTGGGGAGAGAGGAGGAAGAGATGGGAAGTGACTGGTTTCAGCAACAGAAGCCAGGTGTCTCCCATAATGTCTAGCCTGCCTAAAGATTACTGTGAATATTTTTTCTGTATTTTGCCCATGAATTATGCATCTGCTATTGAAGATGCAATTATGAAAAACACCGTCCATATCAACTCAGCACATTCTTTTATATCAGTTTTGAAGCTGAACACAGTGGCCTTCTTTCAAACCTGGGAGTCTCGCGTTCCCATCATTTACACCTGAGAAAACAAAGTTCATTTTTTGCAATGCAGTTATAGCCCAAATGCAAAATCTTTAATTCAGACGATCTAGGCCAGGTCCACACAACTTATCTAAGCCAAGTCTGTTGTCTCATTGCATTTCTCGGCAATAGTATTTTATGACAGAATTTTTCATGTCAGCACTAATGCATTTAAGTAGTTTTTGGCACTTTAATTCAATAATAGAAACATGCTGTCTTATACCTTGATTTCCCATATATTTATTTATTTAACAAAAATGCATATGCTGCTTGATTGTAATAAAACCTCAAAGCGGTTTATTGAAACAAACAGAATAATAGAGTTGTAAGGGACCTTGGAAGTCCAACTCTCTGCTCAATGAAGGCTCTGCAATGCAGGATGCAACTATAGTATTCCTGACAGATGGCTGTCCAGCCTCTGCTTATACCTCCAGTGAAGAAGAGTTCACTATCGCCTGAGACAGTCTATTTTATCGTTGAACAGCTTTTAGCTTTAGGATGTCTCTCCTGATATTTAGCTAAAATCTGCTCCCCTACAATTCCCACCCATTTGTTCCAGTCTTGCCCTCTGGAGATTCAGAGAACAGTCGGTCATATCCACACCATTCACTTAAAGCACACTTATGCAACTTTAATAATAATAATAATAATAATTTAATAAAGGACAAGACTACAAATAATAAATAAGAAACATATGGGAGAAGCCCAGAAGTAAAAATAAATGAAATATAAAAGTATTTAGTCTGATTATTCTGTCTCTCTTCACAAGTTCCATAGTGTTGCAGCATAGAGTTCCCAAGATACTGGTCACTGATCCTCTATGACAATAGTCTTTTAGCTTTTGAGAGTTCTATAAACTTGCATATCTTGCTAGTGTATTTGATGCCTCTGCTCCCCCATTTATATTTATTTATTATTTGATTTATATCCTGCCCTTCCTCCCAGCAGAATTAAGTCAAACCAGACTGGATAAAAGTTTTTTTTTCTTCATCTCTCTTATTCAATGAACTTTTTGTGCCAGCTTTTCAAACATGGCCAGAAGCCAGACTTCGTCATAGCACATTTATACCTGTTATACCACTTCAACAGTCATGGCTTCTTCCAAAGAATTCTGGGAACTGTAGTATGTCAAAGGTGCTGGGTACTGCAGCTCTGTGAGAGGTCTCCCTAGGAACTCTCAGCACCCTTAACAAACTACAGTTCCTAGGATCCTTTGGGGTAAACCATGACTATTAAAGTGGTATAAGAGTGCTTTCAATGTATGTTGTGGATGTAATGCAGATTGGTCCCTCATTAAACACTGAAGTTTTTTTTATTGTTTCAGCTGCTCCCACAACATAATGCAGCCCACTGGCTATTTATGGTGGCAGGCCAGGGAAACAATAAACTTCCTGTATTTTTGCTACCAGCAAAAACAGGAGAGATGTCAAATGCCTACCAGGTCACAGTGTGCGGCTGCTGGGCTCAGTCAGGACCATTGCCAGCCTTCCTTATTAGATGGGCTGGTGGTCACATCTAGGTGGAGCTTCAGAGAAATGAACTGTGGTCTCTCTTGTGCTTTTGAAGAACCAGGGAGGGAGCTGGAACCTTAACATTCACAACTTTAAAAAGGCATCTCTTTCCAAAAGGCAAAACAGAAACAAAGGGACCAGAAAACAGAGACTGTAAATGACAGTTAAAGCATATGGACCAGTAACAAAATTATTACAGTGCAGAGGTTGCCAAGGCAGTCCTATTTTAAGGTGTCACTAGGGAAATGCCAGGTCCCCTTGTTGGTTTTCAAACAGCTGATCTCTCTCCCTGGCAGAATTGGCGGATTCGGAGCAGGGCAGAGTCAACTGCCTTGACTGATTAAAGTGATTAGGCACACAGGTGATTTATGGGCCATTGATCATGGTCTGAAGGGCATGCTCACTCTTTTGACACCTTGCAGGCTTGGAACCTATCAAGCCCAGAAACTAGGACAGCTAATCACTCCTATCAATACCCTGTGGGTTTTTTGTTTCTTATCAACATGGTTGCAAGGCTAGTTCAGTGGACAGGAGCCAAGGAGATCAAAGTTTTTGTGACTGGCTGAGTCACTAAACTTATGTAACTCACAGGGCAAGCTGATATGCATCTGCTCAGAGGTAAATTCCATTGAGTTCAATGGGACTTACTCCTAGGTAAGTGGGCACAGAATCACAGCTTTTTGTTTGCAACATAGCTTTTGTTAAGAAGTTGCCTTAGGCTGCAATCCTATGCATACTTAATAACTGATGTGTTGGCCACATCATGTGTGATGTAAGTGCTGTGTTGGGCACATCAAGCCTTAACAGAGGTTTTATCCTTCCTTCTAGCTAGCCAGTCAGCTATGCCCTCCTCTGGAATACTCCAATCCATTCCAATTCCCACTAGAGACGGAAGAATCTGTCAATTTCATTTCACTCAGTTTCCCATTTTTCCAGCTTAAATTTAGTTCTCCACATTTCTGCACCAGCCTGTGATTAAAAAAAACCTAATGAAAATTATTTAGCCTTTGTGTGAATTTCTCCCAATAAACACATTTTGTATACAGTTTTGACAAATGCATACACTTTTGCAAGGAATTTCTCCTAATATAATACTTTTTGTATGTTATTTTCACTAATATATTCATTTTTATAAACACTTTGCCATAATATATATATATTTGTAAATATTTTTTGATTGGACAACTGCATCACCAAATCTGGATATATGTGAATTTCAAAGGCTGTGTTTCAGTTCTCATATTGTTTCAGAAAGTGCAAATTGGATAGATTTGGCTACAAATATGAATTGTGTTGAATTTCTCACCCATCCCTATCTTCCACCTAGCTTTTAATTCCCCCCACCAAGGGCTCATCTACATGGGGGTTTACTGTGTGTCTGGTGCTACTCACATCCCCTTTTAATGTGCATGGTTCACATGATGTTACTGGCAAACAGAAGCTATCAAGCAGTTTTTTCTCTGTAAGTCTGTACTAACCCAATCCTCTGATGATACGAAAAGAGAAGGGAAAAACATCTTCACTCCAGATCTCTAGGGCTTGCAGACTCCGTGCACCGATGCTTTTAGGTAAATGTGTCAATCATTCCCCTCTCCATGAACATAAGAACATAAGAAGAGCCTGCTGGATCAGGCCAGTGGCCCATCCAGTCCAGCATCCTGTTCTCACAGTGGCCAACCAGGTGCCTGGGGGAAGCCCGCAAGCAGGACCTGAGTGCAAGAACACTCTCCCCTCTTCAGGCTTCCGGCAACTGGTTTTCAGAAGCATGTTGCCTCTGACTAGGGTGGCAGAGCACAGCCATCACGGCTAGTAGCCATTGAGCCCTGTCCTCCATGAATTTGTCTAATCTTCTTTTAAAGCCATCCAAGCTGGTGGCCATTACTTCGTCTTGTGGGAGCAAATTCCATAGTTTAACAATGCGCTGAGTAAAGAAGTACTTCCGTTTGTCTGTCCTGAATCTTCCAACATTCAGCTTCTTTGAATGTCCACTCCCTTCTCCTCCCTTCTTTCATTTCATTTCCTGTGGGCTGAAGAGAAAGTTCTGGCTGCTCTCTCCTGCTCTGCTGGCATTTTTATGTTGCTGAAAATGGCACCTTTGTTTTCATTTCCCCCTAACTTGTGTGAAAAGCAAAACACTGCTCAAACGAAGGTTTGTATTTCAGCTGTATTGTACCACTGAAAATACAAATAATCACACTTCTGGGTTGTTGTTGTTTTTAAAATGAAGCTAACTGGTAGAACAAACTGTGCATACTCTGTTGCCAGGTAACTAGAGGGAATGGAAATGTTAAATTAGAGGGCGTGGTCATTAGGAAACTGCGTGATTGAGCCTTCCCCTCAATGTGAACAGAAAACACTGTGTTTGCAGCTGATATTGAGCCCTTACTGTGGACAGTACAAATAGAAAAAGGAGTTAAAATGTCTTTAGTTCGAAGTAATGCTCCCATGTAGATAAGCCCCAACAGTCAGTCAACATTATGTGGCCACTGAGAATGCTGAGCCTTCATTGCACTGTTTGGGAGAGTTCTCCTCCCTAGAGATTTTTTCCTGAAAGTCCCCCCCCCGCCATACTTCTGCAAACCTCAGTGTTCTCTCAGTGTTCCCTGAATCTGTTGGTACCTCTCTCTTGTCTGTGAGCTTTTTGGTTTGGCTGCATAACCACTGGCACTATCCCCTGAAGACTGGAAAAAGAATAAGCTCCAAAATCCACAGTTGGGCAATATCTATATCAGAAAGACCAACCAAAATGGCACCAAAGTGTGGCAAGCTTTTGAGTTCTCCAGGATTCTTAATGTGGTAAGATGTTACGCAAAGCAGGGTGGGACTGGGGTGAGGGACAGCTTCCTCCCTCTGGTCTGCTCCTGGGCTATAACTTAAAGGTCTGGGCTTCAGCATTACTGTTGCTGACCTCCCTGTCTATGTTCCCTACTTAAGTGGCTTGCCACTGCTGTGAATGGAGGACAGTCATTAGATGACAGGAATTGGAAGGAATTTTACCCATATGTATGACTGGGCCTTGGTGTGGTGCATTTTTACTTTATAGCCATACTGTGGTTGCGAACTAGAAGCTAGAATTTGTCACAGATTTCGTTGCAGCTAGAAGATGATCTAGTTGCCCCATGGGCAATTAGACTCCATTGTGATTCTTCAGAGGACTTAGGCTTGGGAGACTTTATAGTGGTGAAGACTTCTGAGCAGTTGTTGACTTTGACTAAATGAGATTTTCTGCCTGTGATGTTTGTTTTGATTGTATCTGAATTATTTGGAAGTCTATCTCCCTCATTGCAGGTGCCTGGATCCCACACTGATAAGTGGGTTTTTGTCCTCTACATAAAGCACCTCTTGCCCTGGGAGCTGGGCAGTCACCATTGGGGAAAAAAAAGATGGGGAAGGGTCTGCTGTGGTTTGGTGAGTTTGTCTTTCAGTTTTCACCCCTCTTGCTGCAACTTTCAGGAAGGACAGAAGTTATCTACAGAGTTGACCTTACAATCTATAGGGCGAATGTTTTTTATAATACAAGATTGTCTTCTGAGAATGGGCAATAGTGTTCAAAATGGAGTTACATGCTTTGGACATATGTCCTATAGGGTTGTGCTAAATTTTTGCCTATGTAGAAATTTAGGGGGAAATGAGGAGTTATTGAGAGTGGGATTTTTAAAAGAACACCCCTTGCTTATCTTTTGCTGATCTCAACCTCAGCACATTTTCAAAAGAAGGCATCTTCCTGATGTGACCCCAGCCAATCAGAAATCACTTGAAGATGAATTGAACTTTGTGGTAACAGGGTAAAGGGAATAGGTCAGCTAATCAATTGTAAAGTGTGATTTCCTGAATGCATGGAATAAATTATTAAAGTAATTTAACACACTGCGATTTTCCAAATGAATAGGGGGAAAACCTTTGATTATGTATACGGAACTATGTTCTATCTGCTCCAGACTGTAATTTATAGTTTGCAAATTAATTCAGTTTAGCTCTGTTTGTTTTTCTTTTCACAATTTCCCCCCCTTTTCAATTTAATCTGTTCTAGTTGGATCTTAATGAATTATAATGTTGAAATAATGAAATAAAAATCTTTAAAAAGAGAAAGAAATCACTTAGAAAACACCATTATATCATGCCATTGTGTGGCCAATCAGATCTGGCTATGTGATGATGATGCCATGAAGCCAAATCAGAGAGAGGGCTGGAAGTACAGGGTACCTGGTGATGCTTAGTAATCAAACTGATTTGGCGACATAAGGATTAGGCGACACAATGACATTCCAAAGCCAAATAAAAGTAAAGGCAATACTTTTTGTGAACATTTTTGCCCTAGCACACAGCCACCAAATAACCCCAGAAATGGACATGGGATGATGGTGGTGCATTTCACAGGGGGAAATTTTGTGTAAGACATGACCCCTCCATTTTGGTTCAACTCTACTTTCAAATACCGATAATAATATTTTTAGTTGTTTCTGACATACTCACTTTTCTTTTGCAGGTTTGGCTGTTTTGCTGCAGCTGCAGCTTGGTAAGAAACCTTTCCCTCACGGTTAATGAGAATAAAGTAAGGCAGTTATATTCATTATGCTGTTATCATCCACAAAGGGTCACACAATGAATATGACTGCCTTAGGTAATAATGACTATTCCAGCATTGAGGTTTCTGGAATGGATAACACTCTTAAAAAGTATAATTCATTGATATTTTAAGATAAGGAGTTCATAGGGACACAAGTTTGGAAACTCAATAGGACCAACAAAAGGAAGACCAGACTTCCTGGAAGGAAAGTGGGATTATTTTTAACTGTGTGGTATCATTTGTATGATTCTTTCTTCCATTGTGTTTTTTTTAGCAAAACAGCTGCAGAGAGCATAGGGCACAGACAGTGAGAAAAGGGGCTGCTACTGAGCTCTTTCCCTTCCAGCTGTTAATTTGTCAAATGGTCCTGCCCAGCTGCTTTCCTATGGGTTAAAGGGCACCCATGAATATGTTTCCCCAACTTTGTGCAACATTTTAAAATCTTCCAATTCTGAAACAAAGTAGACCTTCCCCAATCCATGCATTTGAAGGGGAGCATCTGTAAAGGAGAGCAGAGTCTATACACACAAGCTCTCCCTGTGATTTGGAACTCTGATCTAGGGTTGGAGTTCACTTGCTGGAGCCGTTTTGAATCTCTTTTTGCCTGACCTGCAGGGGGTACTGTTCCATTCCCCCCTCCCCTGATTTCTTTTGCTTTTACCAATCCGTTTTTTCTCCTAAAAAAATAGCTTAATTCATACCAGTATATCATCACTCTTCTAGTAGATGCTCTATTTGTTTTTGTATTTAAATGTAGATGAGACAGTTAATTACTCATCAAATCTGTCTCTTGTCTCAGGTTTACTGTCTTTCTGCAGGCTGTCAACAAATTCCCCACTCCCACCCCGCCATTAAACTAGCCTCCTTCTTATGAATTTATCTTTGTTTCAGTTATCTGATGTAAATTTGAAAGTTGAAAACTGAACCACTGCTGAGTTAAACTTCATTTGGTACATTTAGTCTGTCTGAAGAGTTAAACAATCAAAATTAACCAGCAAAAACTTGATATTGCTGGATTCACAGCACAGCAATGAATGATCACTTAAAAAAAATATTAAAATACCTTCCTTCTATTCCCATGCTCCCAGTTTGTCCTTTAAAAACAAAAACAGCATAAAGAATGAAGTTCCGAACCACAGAATGAAGTTCCGAACCACATGTTTAAACGCAAAGCTGATGATTTCAAATACTCAAAATTTCAGGCGGGGGGGGGAGCCTTATTATAAACTGATCAGTTAATTTAATTTTTATATTATTTCTGCCAGTGTGAGCCAGTGTGCTCTGAGGGACTGGATGGAGTAGTAATTAGAGTACCAGGCCCAGGACTAGTTAGTCCTAGAGCACACTGCCTATTTTACTAGCTATAATGGTTTTTATAGCTGGATTGAATGGCAAATGAAAGTAAGAAATGAAAGTGAACCTCACAAAAGTTCATCTTGGCTTTCCAGGTACTGCCTACAAACTAGTGTGCTATTTCACTAATTGGGCCCAGTATCGGCCAGAACCAGCCAAATACTTCCCGAACAACATTGATCCAAATCTCTGTACTCATTTGACCTATGCCTTTGCCACTATGAATCAACATAAGATTGCCCCTTATGAATGGAATGATGAAGACAGGCTCTTCCCAGAGTTTCAGGCACTTAAGAAAAGGTCAGTACTTACTTTTTCTAGAATGATTTGGAAATGGGTGGTATTCCAACTAAGTCATACTCAGAGAGCACACCCACTGATTTCAGTGTGTCTACTTTGAATATGACTTAGTTGGATATCACCCTTTAGTTATATGTATCTGTCTGTCTATGGGTGCCACCAGACTGTCAGTATTTTGCAGCCGGGATTAAAGTGCATACTAGACATTTAGGTTTGTGCAATTAAAGAAGATTAAAGCACTCTATCACAGCAATCCACTCCCCCCCCTAAAATGGACTTTTACAGTTAGGAAAGTGATGTGGAAATGCACTGAATAGTGTGGGATGAACAATTTATTAACAGAAAGACATGTTAACAGCCCACAATCAAATCAGGATGAATTCAGGACAAATGCTAATTGTTGGATAGTGTCCCCACAGACTAATCAGGAGGAATGCTATATAAAGGCTGGCCGCAGGTTCCCTCCAGACTGGCTTTTTAAAAATGTATGCAACATGTCATTGATGCAATAATAGTGCATTAGTTGTGAATTTATAGTGGACTGTCCACACATAATTCCTCTTTATTGGTTTTGTAATGCTTCCTCAGTATTCCCACCTGAGGTGCACTCTTGCATTTTAGCACAGGAAAAACAGGACACACACACCCTGGAATATTTGTGCTATGAAAAGTTACAGGATTTCTGGAGGAAGCTGTGGGACATGCACTGATTGGAAACGAAGCAGTATGCACATCCCAAAACTGTTGCCAGCTCAAACAGTATTGAAAATGGGATTATGTATAACTGCCCTGGTAACATCTGGAGGAGCCCTATCTATCTGCACATGTAGTCTTAACAAAAATCCTTTAATTTTTTTATAGCATTGATCCTCTTTCTATTTTTTTAAATAGCAAAAAAAACCTTATTAATTAATTTCAAGGAACTGAAAGGGTCTTGAAATGACACTAACGATAATAATAAATAATTCTGTGGCTTTTTGTATGTGTTCGACATCTTAACATTCTATTAAAATTTCATTTTGATTCTGAAGTTACAAAGCAAGTTTCCAGACTGATATTCCCTTACATGTTTTACAGCAACCCGAATCTTGTCACCGTGCTAGCTATTGGAGGCTGGAATTTTGGCACACAGAAGTGAGTATCCTTTGTTTCCACATTCACTATTAATGGTGACAGTATGAAAACTTTGAACTTACAGAGTGTGTTCCTGTTGAGTGTTTAAAATGGAAGCTGTTATGAGATTCAGGCCACAGTGATAGTTTTGAACATAAAGCAATGACCTGAAGTTAAATTCTAACAGTAGTCAAGGATTAAGATATGGATTCTGATAATAAATTACTGCAGCAGGGTAAAAGTAACTTTTGATGAGGGGTTCTGGTGCACAGGTTATTTAGCAATAGGACTAATGAAAGTGATGACCATTGACATTATACATGGAGAGATTATAGGCAGGCTTGTGTATGCTGTGAGCTAAATAAACACACACAAGCAACAAATCACTATTTTGTGGCAAGGTAATCTAGTTCTATGCCAAAAATTCTGGGAGCTGTATAAATTATGCAAAATGAACCTATTTGCATGCATTTCTTTCATTTGCATGATTTATTCTGATTCTGATAACCAGGGGGAACTGTCCAGGGTACTGAAACCTCACTTTCCTGGATTACTCCTACTTAGTCCTCCTTCTGGCTTCTTCTAAGCACAACACAATGCCCACATTGTCATACTTCTTGTCTTGGGTGCCTTTTACATGTCACCCAAGCCACCTGTCCACGAGCAGTGTCTGCATGGTTGGAGTGCTATTTAAATCACTCATCCGTAAGAGTGGGGACTGATTGCATGGGTTCCAGCCAAGGAATCAACGTTTTCTAGGAGGGACTGCCAGTTACATGGGAAAGATCCATAGGATCAGACCTTCTCAAATGATTGGGTCATTTAAACATTACCACAATTGTACTGAACTTACAAGTTCTGAATAGTGTGGTTCAGGACAGATGCTCTTGGAGGTCACTGATTCATAGGGTCGCCATAAGTCGTAATTGACTTGAAGGCACATAACAACAACAAAAACAATTGTACTGAAGATTGTTTTGAATAAGTGGCCCCAACATGGTTCTGATGATGTTTACAGAGCATCCTGCATCATGCATTAAGTCAGGCAAGAAGTTAGCTGCAATTCTTAAGAGTGTAAATTGTGCATTCATTACCAGCTGCTACTTTTGCACAATGTGATAGTAGATTACACACAATTCTGATTATGGGGCTGTATGACAACAGTCGGTGTAATAGAAAGAGAATGATATCTAAACTGCATGTAAGGGCATGTGGGAGATTGTCTATGACTGTTCTCTTCCTAGGTTCACTGAAATGGTTGCCACAGCTGCCAATCGTAAAATCTTCATTGATTCAGTGAGTGAATATCTCTGTAAGTTTGATTTTGATGGGATTGACCTGGACTTTGAATACCCAGGATCCAGGGGCAGCCCTCCTGAAGACAAACAACGCTTCACCATCCTGATTCAGGTGAGAAACCAATGCACTAGCATTGATAATCACTGATAATAAGTTCAGGAGAGAATCAGTACTAATTATTGATTCCCAAAACATATTTGAAACCACCCTTTCCTATGTCCCACACTTGCACATAAAAGCTGTGTACAGCTATTTACTATGGGACTTACGTACTGCATGAAAATTTAAATAACTGGGACAAAGCACTTCTGGTGTAATTGGGAAGGTTAAACAACATAATAGTTAGGTGAGCACTGCTACAATGGAGATGTACACCATACAGCAGGTGAAATCCTGTCTTCAAAGATTTAAGAGAATAGCAGCGACAACAGCTAAAATATAAGCAGCAGGACATGAACAGTAATTTAATAATAAAAGCAACTTTAAAAGGGGTAGGCATGTTAGTCACTTGCAGAAAACAACAAAAGAGAGTACTATGGCATCATATTCCCCTAAATACTGTTGTATTGTGGCATAAACATTCTCTGAAATCTTATGCTACAATAAATATGTTAGTCTTTAAGGCAGGACTAGGAAAATGCTGGTCCCTGGGCTGGATGTGGCCTCTGGCAGGTTCTCATCTGGCCATGTTCCCTCCTCTCCAGCCTTGCCCACACAGCAAGGTACTGATAGAGGAGGAGATAGATGAAGGAAGAGAGGTGCCACAAGACTCTGCCATTATTAATATATAATAGCTATAACAGCAGCCTTTTAAAAGTGCACAAAATTGTCTGGGTGGGTGTTGCTCATCACTAATTGTGCAAAAAAAAAATCCCATAGGTATGACTATTGCACTTTTCACACACTAAAAAACACAACTAAAGTTCTTGGGGCAAGAATTCAATTTTTATCACATACAAAAATATTGTGCAGGAAAAATGCAAACAGCACGGCCTTGAGATAAGAGATGTGTACAAATGTGCAACAGACTATTGGTGGGGAAAGTCTCTTACATTTGGAAGATGTCTGTAGTGTAGTAGATCAAACCTATTGTTTGGCAAGGATCTCACTTTTTTATATATTTACCAATTAAGGTGGCTGGTGAATTAACCCTAAATTTAAGGTGTATTGTAGAGGAATTTTTTTAACTTGCAAGAGTTTATGAGGGATATTAAGAAGGAGTGGTTTCAAAGAAATTTGAGGAATTGATAATTAATTCTGAAAATGTCTGCTTTAGAAATGTGTGGGCAACAAATGCTCATGGTTCTCGAACTCTCTCTGTAGGAAATGCTGGCTGCTTTTGAGAACAATAAATGTGACGGTAAAAGGCTTTTGATCACAGCAGCAGTTTCTGCTGGCAAAGGGACCATTGATGCAGGATATGAAATTGCTGAGATAGGACAGTAAGTAGCGTGAAGTTCTACTGAGGTTTCAAAAAGCAATTTGGTGGTTCCTAGCTCACTGCTTGAGAAACAATGGTCTATGTACTAACTATAACATTTTGTTTTGTTTGATTTACGCCAGACTTTTAGATATCATCAGTGTAATGTGTTATGACTTCCATGGAGGCTGGGACACCTGTACAGGACATAACAGCCCACTGTATTTGGGATCCAAAGACCAAGGCGATTTGAAGTATTTCAACTGTGTAAGGAAAGCATCCTGATCCTATAAATACCATCATTGTGGTGTTTTTTCAAGAGACGGATGAAAACACTGAGTATTAATTCCCCCCTTTCCCCTCCTTCTCAGGATTACGCCATGCAATACTGGAAAGACAATGGTGCCCCAGTTGAGAAGCTCATGATGGGATTCCCCACCTATGGACGCACCTTCAGGCTTACTACGTCAGATACAGGTGTCTGTGCACCTGTTTCTGGGGCTGGCTCAGCTGGAACTTACACCCGTGAGGCAGGCTTCTGGGCCTATTATGAGGTAAAGATCACAGCCTGATCTTGTAAACTCTCCAGTTCTGCTTCACTTGCCAGACATTTCTTGTGTACCAAATAGGATTACAACCACTTGCCTACTTCCACAGGAGAGCCTCCTAGCACTACTGAGGCAATGCTTTTCTGTAAATAGTTGGAAGAAGAATTAAAAAGAAGTTCCCACTCAGCATTTAATATGTGCTATATCTGCTAGCAATGCCCTTCCCCATGGTTAATAGTCTTCTCTAACTATCACAATGCAAACTGCCTGCATTGACTTGGCCACTAACTCAGAGTGTCAGGTTCAACAGCACCATTCATAAAAGCACCACATCTAGGCCAAGACACTGAGACCAAGTCCAGCCACCAGGGACTATTGAAGGCTTAGACTCCCAAACTTGAAAACCCCCAAACTGCAGCCCCTCAGCTGGACCATGCAGAGGGGCCAGCATTCTTGCTCACAAAGGTCTCCCAAAGGTCTCCTCACTTCTACAGTCAGCCTATTCAGCAAGAGGCAATTGAAAGAATACCAGGCTCCAGGCCAGAGACCAGTTTCTTTAAGGATTTTGGTTCTCCAGCAAGGGGGAAGAGTTTGGGAGAGGTAGCTAGGCTGAATATGTAAGAACTCAGTAAGCTCTTTTCAGAACAAGTCATCTTTTCTCTCAGATTTGTTCAGGATCCTGAATGACCTGTCTCTGACCACTCTTGTGTTTTGACCTGTGACTTTTGAGTGGAGAACAGCTCCTTGCCTTTCAATTTCATTCCAGTTATCTGCACCAAGCCTGTGCCTGACCAGATTCCTCCACACTCCACCATGGGCTTATCCTGGCCAGAACTAGACATTATTGCTTTGTCAGTTTGGCTCATTTTATTGATTCCAGCTAGGCCAATTAATGAGTAATTTCTCCTTGAATAGCCCCTTTGTGAATTGTTCCATGTCAGTTTTGCTTCCTATGAGGTGTAGGCCTTTAATTACTCATTTCCTTTCAATGATTTTTCTTTTTTAAATAGTGAAATAGTGAACTTCAGAGAGCCTGTTTATCACCAATTCAACAGTAAGCCATATAATAGGCTACACTCACAGAAAGGATGATATAATGGCATGAGCACCTAAAAAGCTTTAATAGCACTTTGTCTGTACTGGACAGGCTGGAACAATTGTGTTTTATTACAAAAACACACAACCCCATTACAAATTAGGTATAAAGTGACCAAAGCAGGGGAAAACAGAAACTATGTGAAAGTCTGTGCTTTGAAGATACCACTATCTGAATGAATGGATGAATGAATGAATGAAAAATAAATGGCAATTCTAGAGAAAAGGGTAAATGCGGAAATATCTTTGGCTGGAGCTGAAAGACTTAGAATTCCATGTCCTGTCACCTTTTTATCTGCTCTGTACTCTTTCCACATTGCTTAATTAATTGGGGGAAACGATTATGTTGGTCTTCCTCTGTTAGTCAGTCAGTCCAGGATCATTTGAACAGTCCTAACCTCTTGGAACTGTGGCTTAATATTGTAGAAGGACAATCTGACCTCACCGAATGTATTCTGACTATTTTAATTATATTAAAAAACATTGCTTAATGGCAATAGTTCTGCAAACCACTAATGTGCTACACAAGTTGAGAGGATTACCAGATGGCACAGTTAGCACTGACTAAGGGTGCTGAATTAGTGGATTGTTCCAAGTGTTTTCACAGTGCTAGTGCAGGTCCCCAGGCTATTAGGAGCTCCTCCCCACATGCTAGTCTTACATTGTTTAAGTACCTAAATTAGTTTTTGCCATAAATGTTTCTATATATAGCTATGATACTTGTGCTAGCATTTCAAACAGTATAAGCTGTTTTAGCTTATCAAATGCTATTTCTTGTCTTCAGTAGATACTTATTGACGGCTTGTTTTTGCTGTCCTCTGTTTCCAGGTTCATGCTCTCTCTTAGGTAAGATTTGACCTAGAAAGCCAGTTTGGTGCATTAATGGTTTACTCTGTCCAGAGTTTCAGATCGAACCCTTAAAAATATGTGATCATTCAGAGATATGTGATTGTCAGGAGATATATATGTTTATTAGATTTTAGCTTGCTGAATCAGCACAAAACATTCACTGGAGGCCAAGATAAACCTACATTGACTTCCTCTTGCATTAAGAATTGCAGAATCTTTTTAATGTTTTCAACAGATTTGCACATTTTTAAAGACTGCCACAATAAAATGGATTGATGACCAGAAAGTTCCATATGCCTACAAGGATAACGAATGGGTTGGATATGACAACACTTGCAGCTATCAATACAAAGTAAGACTTTAACACCCCCCCTAATATTAGGTTATACTTGGACTGCATGTATGAACAGAAGTATGATTTAGCAGAGATGTGATTACCACTCTCCAAATAATAAGTAATTTTACTTATTATACATGAAATGGAAAGGAAAGATGCTGTGGAATTCTTATTAAATAGTGTTTACTTATTTATTTGGTTAGGTCAAATACCTGAAGGACAATCATTTTGGAGGTGCCATGGTTTGGGCGATTGATCTGGATGATTTTCTGGGCACTTTCTGTAATGAGGGAAAATATCCTTTAATAAGTGAGCTGAAGAGACTTCTTGAAACAAATGGTAAGATATTTCCAGGGGGATATCCATGCTAGGGTCAAGTGGCACCTTAAAGACTAACAAATTTACTATGGCAAAAGTCTCCATAGGATACAGTTCATGTCATCAGATGCATGAAGAGGAATCCTAAATTGGCAAGCATATATACACATGAAGGGTGGGTGTTGCTGTAGAGGAGTGAGGTCAGAGGAAAATGAAATGCAGAAAGAACAGACTGTTGATTACCTGAAAGCAAAAAGCTGCAGTGACCAATTAACAAGGCAGCATTGATGATGACACAAACATCTCAGCATTAACACATGTAGTGTGATAAATGTAATCTCAGTTTAAGCACTGGTGACAAAATTAAATTGTCTGATAAATTGTAATTCAGTGGTTTCCCGCTAGAGTTTCCATTTATAACTCCTATGCTCAATGATCTATGTCACAAGGAGAATAAGCAAGTTTTTCCTGCTCAGCTGTGGTAAAATTCCCCTTTATACTGAAAGGCATTGTTAAGTAAATAGACAATTTGACTTGCTATTTCAAAAATAAATATGGCTCCAAGACTAGCAATGGCTGTATACTGCTAGTAAATCACCAGCAAAAAAACACGAATCCTTTAGCGCTTGGTCATAACTGGTGACCTTGCACTGCAGCAAGGGCATGTTCCCAGAAAAATTGCTATGCCATTGCTTGTCTCACAAGAGCAATTATATTCAACACTGGCAGGGTGGAATGGAGCAAGACTTTCTTTGATTTCTTTGTGCTGTGTTTGCAGGGCATCTCATACTGAGAATAATCAAATCCTGTGATTATTTTAGCCTCAGATATGTTTCCACACAATCGTAGTATTGCAAAGCATTTGAGAGTTTTTTCAGGAATTCACAGCTAGTGCCTAAACTTTGACCTGGTTCAGACATTTAGGCCTATGTGGGAGTCTTCATGTAATGCAACAATGCTTGTGCCCCCTCCTCTGCATGACACAGATAATGTCACACATGACACGGTTATTCCATGTGGATACTCAGTTGTGCAGGTGCCCAAGTCCCCTCTCAGAAAGGGATCCTTATAGAATGCTTGCTTTGTACCAGTGGAGACTGGTGGCTCCAATGTTGGTGGGGCAGTGAATCTGCTCCAGAGTTTAGTCTGAACTTTCAAGAAGCTATCCAAGCACCCTGGACAGCTCCTTGAAAGTTCAGACTAAAGCCCAGAGTAGATTCACTGCCCCACTGACATTGGAGCCACCAGTCTCCACTGCTTAGTACATGAGGTTATCAGCTTGCTGCAGGAGAGGGACATGGATGTTCCTCCACTATGCAAAGACTTTTGCTGGCCTGCTAATGTCCATCAGACCTGAGATTTAGCTTTATGCCAGGCTGACCAGAAGCAGAAGATGTGACCACAAACACATTGGAGGGTCAGGTGCCAGATCAGGTAAACAAAGGCCAAGGGCCTGGGTCAGAGATGGAGTCAAAAGACATGCTGGTGAATGAGCAGATAAAACCAAAAGGCTGGAGGCAGGAACGTAGTCAAAGATGCATCAGAGGACAGTTGCCAGATGAGGTGAAGCAAAGCAAGGTAAGGCAGTTTGTGTTACTCTGTCTGACAGGTTACTCAGGCTAAGAATGCAGCTTGGAATAAGAGTTGCAGACTGTCACCTAGGCCCCTGTTAGTTCCTCTACTCACATGATCTTGGGTGGACGGAAGAATTGCAGCTCCACCCAACATATGGATGGTGCAGCAGCAATGTAGAGATTGGACTGGTAATTCCTTAGTTTGAGGGCTATCATGGTGACTCAGGGAGTAAGGTGACAGGGCTCTGCTGCCTGAGTCACTTAGTGCCTTCCACTGGGCTCTGTTGACATAAATGTGAGGGTCCGAATGTGGGAGGGTGCAATGATAGGATCTGGAATTTGAACTGTCTCTCAGTATACATACACTACAGTGACATTGGTCATGTCGCCACTTTCCAAATGGCAGAAACAGAAAGCATATGCCAATGCTGGCCCTAGGGATGGAGATTTCAAAATCACTACGTAGTAGGAGTTGAATTTGCTGTTCTGAGCTTGGGACCAATTCACAATTTATGCAGCAGAGGCATTTATCACTTGTACACAATATTCCAAGGTGTGAATTCTCTAAAGTAGGGCTGTCACCCAATTAAAGAAATCTTAGCGTAGCCATGTTTAGCTTAGTTATGAGCTTCAGAGGATTGACCCATAGATAGAGCTTAAATATGAATGGAGTAAAAACAACAGGTGGTATCCCACAAAGTAGTTCAAGGACGCAAGGACTTCTGACTCCCCAATGGAACTTCCCCTTCCTCTCGTCTCCCCATACACCCCTAGATATGTTCTGGGGTTTTTCCCAAACCTCTGGAGCAGATTTGGGGAGGTTTATGGAAGGAATGCAGCGAGAAGAGAAGGAGGGAAGTTCTGTTACACAAGCAAAAATGCTTGCGCTAACAGAACTACTTTGTTAGATAGTTCTGAAACAAGAAGTACAATTTCTGTGATTTTTTTAGATGATGCACCTATATGTAATCATATTATTTATGATTATAACTTTGTTTATGTATTGGCTTATACTACACAGATTCAAGGTGATTTACACAGCACAGAAATATTGTTGTTGTTGTTGTTGTTGTTATTATTACTATTATTATCATCATCATCCCTAGTGACTTACACCATGTTAAAACAATGACAAATAAAACAAATAAAACATAACAATAACAAGGGAAGTAATAGTCCCACTATATTCTGCATTAGTCAGGCCTCATCTGGAATACTGTGTTCAGTTCTGGGTGCCTCATTTTAAGTAAGATATAGACAAGTTAGAGCGGGTTCAGAAGAGGGCGACGAGGATGATAGCCGGTATGGAGAACAAGTCTTATGAGGAAAGGTTGAAGGAACTTGGCATGTTCAGTCTGGTGAAGAGAAGGCTGAGGGGCGACATGATTATACTCTTTAAGTACCTGAAGGGCTGTCACATAGAGGAGGGTACAGATTTGTTCTCTGCTGCCCCAGAGGGTAGGACTAGGTCTAATGGTTTTAAATTGCAGGAGCGTAGATTCAGATTGGACATTAGAAGGAACTTCTTGACAGTAAGGGCAGTTCGGCAATGGAACCGACTGCCTAGGGAGTTGGTGGGATCCCCTTCGCTGGATGTTTTTAAGCAGAGGCTGGACAGCTATCTGTGGGAGATGCTCTAGCTGTGGATTTCCTGCTGTGAGCAGGGGGTTGGACTCGATGGCCTACAAGGCCCCTTCCAACTCTATGATTCTATAAACAACAAAAACAATAGCAATAAAAATAAAAAATGCAATTAAAATTACATATAAAAGACTAAAAGTGATCTTGCATGAATTAAAACAATTCAAAACTTCCAACTACTACAACAAACATTAGTACACTTGCCAATATACTAGTAGTAGACATCACCTTTGAAATGGGAAAGAGGATATGCCTGTTTTAAGATGGTGCTTACCATCTTTGTTTTTTAAAATAAATATTTGTATAATACATTCTCTCTATGTATATTTTAAAATAATCTGCTGCTGATTCATTGGAGTACTTTTTTAGTTGGTTAAAATATTTACTTGCTTATTTTAATCAATTAATCTGCTAAACATTGCAGCCCTTTTCTAATATATGAAGAGGCAGATGCCTGTAACCAAGTGGTGGAAGGAAGAAGCACTGATTTGTGGCTTCCTCACTGCATGCCAACCATATGATCCCACATAATTTGCCAACAAACATCACTGCTTCGCAGGGTCCTATGTTCACTAGGGGTCACAGAGTATCCAAGCAGCAGACCAGACTTCTATGTAAAATGTAAAACCAATCCCTAGATGCCCATAAGCATCAATGAAATTAATTGCATTTGCAAGAATGCAAGGAGATCGGATGTCTTTGGTTGATGTATGCACCCAATGAGCATTCCTTGGGAGCTATTTATTTGTTTCTAGATCTATATGCCTGCACATCTTCCTTGGGTAGCTTAGAAATGTGGGAGTCTTCTAGCATGATTTAGTATGGATATAGTTTTCTTATTATGTTATTAAATATTCATTCTAGAGCCCATTGTGCCAGACTGCCATGATGGTGAAACTACTACCCCAACTACTACTACAACTAATGGAGATACAGACACTACTACTACTACAACTGTTGGCCCCCCAGTGCCTGGTAACTTTTGTGCCAACCAACCAGATGGTATCCACGCTGACCCAGAAGACAATACCAAATTCTACATGTGTGATAACAAGGTGACTTACAGCTTCAGCTGTACATCTGGGTTGGTTTTTGATGACAGCTGCAAGTGCTGCAACTTCCCTTAGATATTAACAAAAGTATTCCAACAAGGAGAGATGATTAAAAACATGTAGCTATATGGTCCGCAGCAGACCCTTTTCTTTACAATAAAACCCTACAGGCATGACTCAATTATGTTTGTGCTGATTTTTTTTGTAAAATGTGTTGGCTGGGTGTCTTTACTTTAATTCGTTATATATATATATATAAACACAACAGTTCATATTATCTTCTATGTTCCCCAACACAATGTCACAGACCTGAATGTGGCTCAGTCTGCACTGGCCCATTGTGCATGGGATGGGATCCCCAAAGGGGCTTAAAAATGCAGAAGGCTTGATCCAAAGGTATATGATGCAGCAATCTTGTTATAGCTAAGCTCAGGAACATTAGAAGCTGCCTTCTTTGACCATCTAGCCCGGTTTTATCTACTCTGACTGGCAATGACTCTTCAGATTTCCAGGCAGATAGTATTTCATAAAGTATTTCCTGCTACCTGATCCTTTTAACTGGAAATGCTAGTGATTAAATCTTGGACCTGCAGCATGGTAAGCATGTGCTCTGCTACATTCCTTTCCAACCTGGTATAGGTGTGGTCATTGCTTAGACGGGAAACTGTTACCTCTAGTTGGATCATGGAAGAAAAAACAAGTCATATTCTTAATATGGGCTGGATCCTGTCTAATAATATTTACCTATTTAAAAATTGCAACCTACCTTTTAATTAGTCACAATACCCTAGTTGACATCCTGATTAAATTAACAAAATGACACAACATGGCCAGAGCACTCCTAATCTATCACTCCTGCTGCTGAGACTCTATGGAGCAGTGGAGATACCACAGCATATGCAGCCTGGCAGTGGCCGTTGGTGGCACAATGTCAGCGGGGCAGTGGAATCTGCTCTGGGTTTTAATCTGAGCTTTTAAAGAAGCTGTCCAAGGTGCTTTACCTTTACCTTGGACAGCTCCTTGAAAGTTTAGACTAAAACACTAAAAATTGTCTTATTTTCTGGAACCAAATGTATCAGGAGAATAAGTATCCATACAAACTATTTTCTTTACTTCGGTTTATCTAATATATGCAAATAAATTATTTTTTAAACCTGGCTCCTAAGATGAAGAGCATTTTTGGTCTCTAGGCCCCATTGTTCAACTTTTGGTTTCTTTAGTTTTAATTACTTTTGTAGCCCATGTCATGATTTTTTTGGTAAGCTGCCTGGAGCCCCAATCTGGAGAAAAGGCAGGGTAAGGGCTGTGTGCAATGCTGGTTCTACTCAGAGGAGACTCATTGAAATTAAGGGACTTGACTAAGGTCCCATAATTTCAGTAGATCTACTCTAAATAATCCCTGTCATGTAAGATATAAGATTGCATTTGCATGTATCTGTACATCTGTTTTATTCGTGTCATATATAGGCAAATAAAAAAGTTTGTTACCTTTAACTAAAATGAGCCTTTACAATTTAAAAATAATGTGGTAACATCAAGAAATTGAATTGTGTGCCAACATCTGGTGGGCCAGTGTTAAACAGAGTCAACAGTAGATGACAGCCTTAGTATGTTACTCCTAACCCATTAGTTCAAATTATCGCTTTTCTCTCTTTTATTCAGTGACCACCCAATGACATTTTAATTGATAAATTAGAACACTGTAGGACAGGGGTGGGGAACTAGATTTGACTGGTGGGCTGGATCTGCTGCACCCTCCATGAGCCATTTTTGACAAGTGGGCCAGGCTACCTACTTGTCAAGAATCTCCCATCATATGACATTGTCAGGTGATTTGAACTTGAAAAGAAGTCTAAGAGTGCTCCCATTTCTTCCCTTCTTTTGTAATGTTTAATTTAAGAGACAGTTGCAAAGATTCCTGCTGAAAGTTAGGCTTGCAACCAGTGCTGAATTTAAAATTCAGCTTTTAACAGGAATCTTTGCAGCCCTGTTCAAATTGGGAGCTCCCAAGTGAAATCAGTCCTAGTGGGGCTTGCATTTGGCATCAAATTTAGAAGGTGCTGAATGCAAGCCTTGCTTGCTGAGAAGTATTTGGGCTTGCACTGTAAGGCTCCTGGTTGTTTCTTTGCTTTCATAGCAGGAGCCTTACAGTGTAATCCCAATACCTCAGCAAGGTGGCATTGCTAAATTCAAGTAAGTGCGAATTTCGAACGATGGCTGTGTTTTGGTCCTCATATTGTTTTGGAAAGTGCAAATTTCTTGCCCATTCCTACACCTGACATAAAAAATAGCTGGGGGGGGGGAAGGCCTCATGGGCAAATCAGGACTACTAGTCTACAGGTTAGAGCTTGCTTCTACAGTTCCTGCTGTAAGCGGTTAGCGAAAAATGAATCTATATATCGAATACCTGAAAGATTTTACTTCAAACATTAAATATTTCCCTTTTTGTCATTAACAACAAAAAAGGCAAAATAAACAATGTGTTAATACTTGCAAATCTCATGATGCTTATTTGTTTTGGTTTGGTGATTTCATGACCACTGATATTGTAAAAAAATCCCCACAAATTAAGAAAGAAGAAAATTAACACACTACTGATCATGCTGGTCAGTGTTGCCTGCTTTGGAAATGAAGATGAAGAGTTTATTCTCTCTGTTTCAGCCATTAGATAATTGAACAGATAGCTTGCGACAGGTGCTCCCCCAAACCCAGTGCCCTGGGTTGTTTCCTGGCTCTCCTGTCTCTAAATCTGGCCTGGACATCCCTGTGGCAGGAGTTCCATCTCTGGAGTGCCACCATGGAGAAGGATATATTCTGAGTTGCATCCACTTGCAACATGAGGTATCCAGAGCTGGGTCTTCAATGAAGATTACAATGTCTGGGCAGATAAAGAAATTTGCTCCCATAATGTAAACGTCTTTATTCATATGTTGCAGGGTGACTTAATCATGAATGGAGGGGAAACTAGTCTTCCGTTTTCATTAAAAAAATGCCCCAGTATCCCTCTAAAATATTCCATTAGAGCACAATCCAGTCAGACTTAAGCACTTCGAGTCCCACCGATTTCAACAGAAACAGCGCAACCCAAATGGTGGGATGCTGGTGGAGGGGGGGGGGGAGCTGGCAGAGGAGGAGCCAGTGGAAAGCTCTGCTTTTATTTTCCACAAACAGCTGAGTGGAATTATTCACACACAGCAAAGAAAAAGCAGGAAGACATCAGTTGTAGGTCTCCTTCCTTCCCTTTCCCCTCACAGTAATTGTGAACACCATGCTCCTTTGACGGCATTTTCTGCCCATTGTTCTTGAGCACTTTGGGCTGGCTGAGGTTCCCCACCATAAATATTGGACTGGTGTCAGGGTTCAGCTCTGCCCAGATCTTGAAGCTGAGGTCTCCTCAGATAAGGAGCAATGGGAGCAAGATCTCCACATTGCCAATGATCCTATGGAGCTCAACATTACTGCCCCAGGACTGGAGGTCTCTGCATCAGCTATCTGGGTTCCTGACCAGCTTTTAGACCATCCTCCCTGCCTGTCACCTCCCCCAGGACCACAGGGAACACAGGAGATGGTGAGTCAGGCAGAAACCTCAGAGCACTCAGTGAAGTGCCTGACTAGTGTGAGGCAACTCAGGAGGAGATGGAAGTGCATGGAAACACCTCCTTGGATCAGGATCTGGCTCCTAGATAAAACTGCCAGTCTAACCTTACTTCACTGCTGAAAAAACATTCCAGCTCTATCCTGACCCGCGGAAACAGACAGCCTACTCCACATCTAGCTCAGTCCCAAGCACCTATCACCTGTCCCATCCCTAGCTCTCTAATCCAAGTCCCCCCCATTTGTCCTGCACACTCTCCTTCCAACATTACCCTTTATAAGAGTGCTTTGTGAATTAACAAGGACTGGAGATAGATGAGCAGAACTTGGCTTGAGCAGTGGAGTTTTATTGGCTCCTCCCCCTACTATATCCCCCCAAAAGTCCCCCCAAAGGTTGAGGGGCTCTCTGAATGGCATGTATGCAGTAAGGCATGGGTGTGGAGACTGCAGTGGGATGAAGAAATCAGGAGAATTTAGTGGGGCTGCTGTGCCCAAGCAGAAGTGCCTTTTCACTTGTGCAAGACATCTCTGAATCTAGTCCCCCCAATACACTGCAAATTTAGCATAACTAATTCTGAAACCTCTCATGCATGTACAGAAGAAATGTTTGCAGGGTTGTATTCAATGTAAAAGTGCTAAGTCATATTTAAGCATCTTGTGAAAATTAGCTTATTTTGAGGGTGGTATCCAACTAACGTGTCTCACTAGCGCAAAGATATCTACTTGTGCAACAGGATGCCCCCCTCTCCTCCTCCTGTGACCCCCTCAAATCTGTTCTAGAGGTTTCCCCAACCTTCTAGGTCAGATTATGGGGATGTGCATGAGGAACGAGGGGGGAGTCCTTTGTGCAAGTAATTATGATCAAGTATGGTCATGGGTACCTAAGTACTAAGGACTTCACTGGACCAATAGGCTGGGAGGGGACTCACAGATATAATCCAGATCAACCCCACAATCCTATAACTCTGTTGTCTTTAACAAAACAAGCAACTTTTTATGTTGCAAGCCACTTATCAATCAGACAAAAATAACTAAAACCACAGATTGAACACTGGTTGAATGTAAATGTGTGAACATCTCTTCTGTATTGTCTTGCTAAGTACTGAGGAGAATCTTTCCATGCTCCTGATCAGAGGATTGTACAGACATTATGATGGTTGCATGTAGACTGGGCAGCGTATTGAGGAAATGGCAGCTGCATCCAGCTCTAACAATGGGACAGCATCCTCCGCCACACCTGAGGCAGGAGGCTAATTTAAGGGCCCCAAGACAGGCCATGTGGCATATAGGAGCCTCAGAAGGAACAGCAAGGGGGCTACTGCTATTCCCCAGCATCTGCCCCCTGAGGCAGTTGCCTCACTCTGCCTAATGGTAGTCCTGATAAAGACTTGAGGGGGTGAATTTGCATCTTGCAAGAGACATAGAGCCATCACCATTTTCTGACCTCCTGGTAATTTGTAGCAGTTTATCACAATGAATGACATGCAGGATGAGTCCGTACTTTACATGACAGATATGCTTACTGCAGGTACACCAGTGTTCACTGATGTTACCCACAGCAAATGTACAGTGTGGGTGACATGTCTGTTCTTTTAAGCCCAACCATACTTGTTAGGAGCATGAACACAGGCATTGAAAGATGTAGGTATATTGTCCATAGATAGCGTACTTGCTGCAGAACACATTGGTGTCACTCACCGATCACCATATCAAATGGAGCCACCAAGGGATGTTGCAAAATGGATTGTGTTAGCATCATACCTAGAAGTCCCAAGTTCATATGTAGCCATTTCAAAAAATTCACTGGGTAGCCCTAGATAAATAAATACACCTCAGATGCACAAAACTGTGAGTAAGCTCCATTGAATAAAGTGGGTTTTACTTTTAAGTACACACACATAGTATTGCTCTGTACATTCCCAATCTGTAAGTGTGAATAGTGCTATTGGGTTGGTTCACTTAATTCAATTCTTTACCCTAAGGATATTCATTTAAAAGACAGTTGCATGAAACCTCTGGTAAAAATAAAAATCAGTATGGAAGAAAACTCTTACACTCATTAGACATCATCTACACTTCTGTAAAGTCATTCCTTATTTGAATCCTTCTCCGCAGACCATCACAATCTCCATGGTCATATCATGTGATCGTCAATAAAATTGCTTTCTGGTCTCATGAAAATATTCTCCAACTTTTTCCTATCTTGTGCTATGGCTTTTGTGTTCACTTCAGTTCTCCAAAAGAAATGTGAGCAATGTAACCTTTTATGTATTGAGTATATAAACACATTTCCATCTGAATAATTGCTGCTGAAGAATCTCTTTGGCTGTGCAAATCAATGAATGCAAACCACCAACTCAGTTTTAAAGGAAAGGCGGTGTTTTTAAAACAATAGGAACTGTTGTGCTGTGGATGTGGCAGGAAGAGTACAAATACAGAGAGTTGGCTAGTGAGGCAAGAATAAATAGCCGTCATTTTTGGAGCTATTATATGAAGCCCAGGCTATTTATCACTTTCTGAAGGTTAAGCTGACACCATGCCCAGATATAACATTTGAGTTTGCTCAAAGGTTTATTACACTCTTGTCAACATTTCTCTTTGTTCAAGGTGAACTCAGCAGATGGATGCCAAAAGGAGCAAGGTTATTTGAGAAGTACTGAGTCATTACACCTCTATCCTTATATCCAAGAAAGCAAACCTGAGAAACTCAGAGGCAAACGTGGTTCTTGGTGAACATCTGAGTTACTATACTTCTGACTCAACAAAAAGCACCAGAATGGAACCAGTTTATTAAATCAGGGCTGGGGAACCTGTGGCCCTCCAGATGTTACTAGCCATGATGGCTATGCTCTGACCCCACTGTCAGAGGCAATATGCTTCTGAATGCCAGTTGTTGGAAACTGCAGGAGGAAAGAGCGCTCTTGCATTCAGATCCTGCTTGCAGGCTTCCCATAAACATCTGGTTGGCATCTGTGAGAACAGGATCCTGGACTAGATGAGCCACTGGCCTGATCCAGCAGGGTCTTCTTATATATTCTTAGACTACAACCCCTATCATCCCTGACCACTGCCCATGCTGGTGAGCACTCATGGAACTTGGAGTCTAACAACATCTGGAAGGCCAAAGGTTCCCCATCCCTGCTTTAAACCTTCGGTACTGGTTCTGTACCTTTCAACATCAGTACTGCATGTCATTTTCTGACTTCCCTGTGCATGGAGAGCATCATCCACTGATTTAAAATTGATTAAAAACCCTGTGGTGCTAATCCTGGATGTAGAAAGAATCAACTATATCTGAAATATATCTGAACACACATAAAAATAGAAACCAGTGACATAATGTTCTGTAGCATTTTTCAAATGCATGCAAAAACTGGCCTTCACTATTTTCGTCATGGACATTAGTTATGTGGAAATAACTGCAAACAATAAGAGAATTTGCTGCCAGCTGAAATGCACACACATTTTTGCATAGGCTCCTCTATTTCTTATGTTAAGTGTGAGATGAAGGCACCTTCAGTTTTATTTATTATTTTCATTCCATGTATATCCTATGTTTCCTCCAAGGAGCTCAGGGAGTATAGATAGTTCTTTCTCCTATTTTATTCTCACAATAAACCTGTGTAGTAGGTAAGGCAGAGAGGTAGTGACTGTCCCAGCACCAGTCTGACAGTCTAATCCCTATATCAAATGGGCCTTCTTTAGGTCTTTGCCAGGGTAGGGACTTTTGAAGTAAGAATTAGATGCCCAAGCTGCTGTTGACCTTGAATGCATGAGATTTTATTTACAGTATTTGTTCTCTTTGGCTGGGTATTATGTAATCTGGTGGGCACACTGCCTCTCGTTTGCAGGTGTGTGGGTTCCACAGTGATAGCTGGTATTTTTGCCTCCCATATAAAGTGCTTGTTCATCTCTTGATCTGGACTTCCATTTGAAGTCAGGAGGAAAGATGGGGAAGGTTCTGCTGTGGGTTGGTAAGTAATTCTTGCATCTTGAGACCTGTTGACTGTTGAAGCTGAAATAAAAAATATCCCTGAAAAGCTTCACGTTGATTGCATCTTTCCTAGCACTTTTTGCAGTAATACATGAGCTTTACTAAAACATTCTACTATGGGCATATTCAGTTGATGAGGGTTTTTGTTATGATCCCAATTTGGGTTCAGAAAGCATCGTTGCTGGCTACTCACTTTCCCAAGGGTTGAGAAGTCCAGAGGCATCATGGGATTTAGCTTCCGTTGGATGAGTAAATACTGGTGATTTTATAATATTCAGTTACAAATATAAAAGTAGAGCATAGTGGTACAGACAGGACAGCTGCTCATATTGCATCAGGCCCTCAAAGGCTACAATTGCAGCATAAGGATGCTTCCACTTCTGCAAGCTCCCTCTCTCTAAAGTCAAATGGCCAAACTATGTTCAAATCATTTCACTGTCTTTTCCCTTAGCTCAAGGGTATTGCTTAACCCAAACTCCAATGGATATTACATGCCAAGCCTGGAGAGAAATTCCCAACTATCAAGGAACATCAATATCCTTTTGTTAAATCCCTGACCATTGACTCAGCTATGTATTAGGCAAAATGATAGCTGTGAAGGAGGGATGGGAAACCTATGGCCCTTGTAATGATGTTGGACTACAACTTCCATTCACAGCCAGCATGTCCAGTGGTTAGGGATGATGGGCGGTGTAGTCCAACTACATCTGGAGGGCCACTGGTTCCTCATACCTTGTATAGATAGTTTCTCAGTAACCAAGAGAACCAAACTCACCACAGGCTGGATTGGCTAGTGACATTGGGATCACCTGCCTTTTTTTTTAACCCTCTTAAATAATCTAAAGTAGTCATTTTAAGATTTATTCTTCTTTGTTTTCTGCTTGACATACTATGGTCTGGATATGTGGATCAAAATGTAGGAAGTTACCAAATGCAGGAGGATCCTGCCTTGAGATTAGGGCTAACCCCCCACTCCTCTGTGCTGGACGGGGTTTGGGTGGAGCAGAGGTATCCCTCTGCTCAGCCCTGTCTGACTCCACCAGCTGTTCACTATTTTCTAAGGCATTCTTATTCTTATTCTGTTGTTTTCTTTTGTAGGTCTCGCCATTTTGTTGCACTTGCAGCTGGGTAAGCATCTTGTTCATTTGCTTTTTGATCGAGACATTAAATGACTTTTCTGCTGATTTACCCTTCAGCATAGAAGCAGCAGGGCTAAATGCAACAGTATACTTTACTCACAAACTTGTTTAAGAATTTACTTACTAATTTTTGTTTCCCAACCAGTCTTTTTTTTTGTAAATTACCTACAGCCAGTACTATGGTGGTACAAAGCACCTCTTAAGGCTTAGCCCAGAATATGAAACCCACTTCAAACTGTAGTTTCAGATCCTGGGCAAACGGTAATCCTGGTTAACCTTATTGATGGATAACACTGGTGCCATCAAACTGCTTAACAGGGGTTAAGGGAAGGGCTCCTGCTGGAAGGGCGGGATATAAATCAAATCATAAACAAACAAACAAACAAACTTGCTTCAAGGAGAGGTGGAAAGACAGCAGGGTCAGCACCAAGTCAGCATGGTCAGGCATGTGCCAAGGACTCAAATCCCAGCAGTGAGCCCACTGGTAAGAGCCCCCTGGACTTGCTCTTCTTCTCCTCCATTGCAACCTGCTTACTTATTTACCCATTTATTCACCCATCCTGGCCCAGACAACAGCAGTGGCAAGAAAGAGGAACAGTAGATGCCACTGTTTGCTCGTTGGCTCTCTGCCTGGCAAACAAGCAGGTAGTCGCAATGATGAGCAAGAGGAGCAGCAACAGGGGTGATAATGTTAGCAAGAAGGTAGTAGAGTTCTCCAAAATCTACAGAAGACAATGGAAGGGAGCACGGCTTTCAGTTTGTTAACTGTGGCTCGCAGGAATTCTGTACTAGTTTGGCAAACCTAAAAAAAAAAAGATTTTTGTATTCTGATAGGATTCTTGTTTGACTCCTTGCTACTGGATTGGGAACCATAGTTGAGACAGTTATAAATGCATCTAGTCTGGTTCTGTGGTATCAGTTTCAACTCTTGAGACATGAGGAAGCAGGCAAGGGTCTTGGAGCTGTTCATCCAACCATGCACTCTCTCAACCCTTGCCCTTCTTGGTTGATTCATGCTAGTGGGGGGGCATGATTAGTTAGGCATTCTTGCCTAAGAGGGTGGTGTTCGCTGCCCTTCAAGAGGTGGTAGTGTGACTACTCCTCAAGAAACCCACACTGAAAAGAGTGCAATAGCTAATGCCTGGTCAAATGTCCCCTTTTCAAGGAAAGTATTCAAGAGGGTGACAGCAGTTCAGCTCCAAACACTCTTGGAGGAATTGGGTTATCTGGATCCATTCCGTTCTGGGTTCAGGCCTGGGTTCAAGTCAGACCTGGTTTTGGGACCAAATCAGCCTTGGACCATACCAGGTGAAGTGTAACTCTGCTGGTTCTCCTTGATCCTTCTATGTACCATCTTGCTGGATTGGCTCTGTGAGCATTTCATCCTTCCAGCATTCTAACAGATGAAAACAGGGACACCTTTGTATTCTTGTAATGCTCCTAGTTTCCCGCCAAGGATGAATAGCTACAGCCCCTTGTGTTACTCCAAACTGTTGCTGGAAGTTCTTCACTGCCTACTGTTCAATAACTTCAGCCACATTTACTAACTAGATAGCCAGTTTGGTAGGGGTAGAGGTGGTTGTATAAAGGAAACAGAGTGCAGAAGGAACGTGGTGCTCAAGTGTGTGCATTTACATGTATGCGTACTAAAGCTAAGTTGCATCATGATTTGACCCTCACTTCTACAGACTCATGGAGGAAGCTGAAACCTGATAAAGCAAGTCACACTAATGAAAAATGCAGAAGACATTCCCCACATCTCTCAAAAAGCAAAGATAGGGACAAGTAACAGAAAAGAAGGTTGTTACTAGTACAATGAAAAGGACAGAGAGTTTATGACAAGCATGGAGATAACTGAGTTCAAAGTTAGAATGACACAATGCTGTAGTTGACAGAGGGAACTGGGGAAAAAAGCATGGGAATACCTCAGCATAAAATACCCCCCATTGATCTATAGAATCTAAACCAAAGTACTATTGCCAAAATCCTTAATTTAGCCTTATTATTGCTGAAGAAAGAACATGTGAGAACAAATCCTGTGCAACTTGAATGAATTGTTTTGGAGAGATCCAAGCCATTTTGGATCCCCCCCGTCTAATTATGATTGTTTTTCTTCCATCTAGGCTCTGCTTATAAGCTTTTGTGCTACTTCACTAACTGGTCGCAGTATAGGCCAGACCCTATGACATATTTCCCAGGTAATATCGATCCACACCTTTGCACCCACTTGGCTTATGCCTTTGTTACCATGAAAAATAACGAGATAGCCCCTTATGAATGGAATGATGAAGAACTCTTCCCTCTGTTACAAGCACTGAAAGAGAGGTCAGAATTACTAAGTTACGTTAAGGGCAGCTTATCCAAATCCTGCTGATAAATATAGGGTAATAGCCAGTGTTGTACTCAGGGTAAACCCACTAAAATCAATAGACGTAAATGAAGCAAGTCCATTGATGCCAAATGGTCTACTCTGAGTATGACTTGGTCCACTATTACCCACACACTACAATTATCTGAGTAGCATCTTGCATCTTATAAGTAATTATGAGGGGCTGGGGAATATCGGTTTTTAATCTAACAATGAAGTTTCAACCCTAACATTGACTCAAACAAGCATCAGTTTGAGCTCCCATCTTGTGCTATTTGTGTACACATGTGCATGTTGCTTAATGCAGCAAAGAAGTAGAGTCATTTTAAAATCAAATGTATGTTTCTAGTCAATGTAGGTTTTACATTCAACTCACAGATGAGGGCAAAGCAAAAAGTGCTTGTAGTGTCAAGTATGAAAAACTCCTAGCAGCAGCACTTTTCCTGGGCACATTGATAATTTGGATAGGATTAAGCTCTCACAGCACCCCCCCCCATCTCCTCATTTATTAGTAGTGGAATCAACGTCCATAGACTGACTAAATAAAACAAAACAAAACAAAACCTGACTGAATGAGAGAAGACGGTGCTCTCTCCCTGAGGTTGGGACGGGAGCTGCGGCTTTCCCCCAGCAGTCAGAGTAGGAAACTCTCAAGGAACGCCAGATAGTAACTAAGACACACAAGCCAAGGGATGCCATTGTTGGTGCTGCATCTGCTTCAGGGGTGGGGAACAGACTGTTATCTTGCCAACCCTACGAGGACCAAGTGGGCAGGACCAAAGGCCAAGTGGACGGGGCCAAAGGATGGCACTAAATATAAAGTTCTTACCTCTCCTACAGAGATGGAGAGTATTTGTATGGCCTCCACTTTCCCTTCCGGCCACCCCTAACCTCCAGTTATGATAATGTTTCTCTAGTACAATGGCCAAGCCTGCTCTTGCTTTATGAGCCTTGCCAAGTCTGGCTCTACTTCAATTTCAGTTTTTTTCTTAGAGCTGATTTCTGTTAAAGATTGAGGGCAATACAGAAATACACTCCAGAAACATGCCATTGTATTTATGATTATACATATGACTGTAGGCACTGACTGCAGAGCAAACAAACTGGATGGCTGGTGCAATTAATGTATCATTTTTCTGTTCTGTGTCAGGATCTGAATTGCTGTTCCATGCCACACTGTTCCTGATTTAAGAGGCCAAATGCATCTTTAAAGCCTTTATCTGGCTCCCTGAAGCATTGAACCTGTGGTGCAGAGACTAGTGCTGTGCTAAAACCCATTCTCCAGTTTCTTGAATGTCTTCTTCCCCTGCAAAAGATTCCTCTGGTTTTTCTACTTCATTTCCAAGGCTCTTTAGAATTTCAATGGGTGCTAGCTGGGTTGAGCTTACCTTTTTGTTGTAGGGTGTATGTTTTCTTTCCCTTAAACATTTCTCCAGTCCTCTGCAGCATTCCTGACTGCTTGTGCCTGTGCTTCCTGATCTGAAAATGTCAGTGGGAGGAGTTATCTCCTGACATCTTCCCAAGGGCTTTGACTGAAGTGTTGGAAGTTGGTAAGGCTGGCTACCAAATGCAACACTTGCTGATTTTGCATTAAGGAAGACTTTCCTTCTACCTTAAAAAAATCTCTCTGCACTGTTTTCTTTAAAAGCAAAGAACAACAGCCAATAGCTGACAGGCACATGGCAGGTTGCCTTCCCATCTTCCCATACTTTCAGGAGAGCCCAGGCAAGGATGGTGTGGATATTTTAGGAACTGGAAGCACTTGGGAAGGCTGCAAAGTACAGACCGCTAAAGAAACAATTTGTAGAATGAAAGAAAGGGCATTCCCCAAACCCCTCCGCCACATCAAAAATCAGGTGAGCAATGCAAGAACCCTTCATTCCCTCCTGAGAATTTCACTGATTTTCTCTCTCTCTCCACTTTGATAATTTTGAATGCAGGTTCCTACTAATTGACAGAATGGTAGCAGCAAGAACAACAAATGCAGAAGAAATGTTTAGCACAGCACTAGTGTAGAGTAGACTAGTGTTCTTGCATTTGTGGTGCAGCACAATTTGGTCCCTGTTGCTTCTTCTCTGTGGTACTGTGAATACAGAGATAAAGCAACATTTTGAATTTCCTCAACTATTCCACTTTTATAATTCTGTTGTTCGCTTGTTGTTACATCTGATTTTGGTAGAAGCAGAAGCTGCTCTTGTGTCTGCAATGACTCTGCATACATGGGAGCAAGATACTGTGTAAAAAGGTGGGGGGAACCTCATGGATTTCTCCTGCTGTCAGATCTTTGGTCTTCAATGCTACACTACATATGTTGTATAATTCCTGTTTATAGCAACCACTGGTATGAGCAAATGGCTACCACTAGCAGTGTGGTCTGAACAACAACATAATTGTATTGTTTGTCCTGCATCTATCCTTTTTTTCTCCCAGCAATTCTAAACTGGTTACACTGCTGTCTATTGGAGGATGGAACTTTGGCACTGAATTGTGAGTGTTTTTCTATTCATTTTGTACAGGTGTTATTGGTGGTGAGAATATTTCTTGTAACAACATACATAGCCTGATTCCACCTCATTGGATAGAATGGGTTTTTTGCTACATGCACAGATTTCATTGAATTCTGATGAAATGCGATTCTTCTTTTGGTACATTTACAAAATCATACTCTGCAGTGTTTTAGTGATCATGCCCAAATGAATGGTTGTGAGGCTAATAATTAGAAAGCGTTATTGGTCAGATAACTAATGAAACTCAATGGACTGATGACCACAGGACTTGGAAAATACATTTTTCCATGTGCAACATTTTTATTTATTTATCTATGCTGTTCTAGATTTTAAAATGTTTTTATAAGGTCATAATTATATTTAAAATGTTTGAAAGTGCAACCTCAGTATTTCCATGACTATACTGAATGGGAAGCAAGGTAGAGGGCATCCATTATATGTTCTCCTCTTTAGTTGAGAAGCATGAGAAATAACACTAATTATCATCACAATGCTCATATCCTGTTTTGGGGGACTGTTGTAGAGAAGTCCTCTGCCCAGAGTCAAAGGCTTTTGTCAGCATCTTAGGAAACAAGCAGTTTATGCATATGATGAAAAAAATCCCAGATTCTGGCTCCTGCTAATCTGCCTTGAGTGAAGCCAAGCTCACCTGCAGGATGACTGTACAATAATACTTAAGAGACTAGAAACACTTTTGGACAGTATTTATAATTTATGTTCAATAGAGAAATAGGATGATGATTACAATAGTGAATCACATCTTTATCTGGTGGTGAAGCCATTGGGGCCAATGGGAGTCTTTTTGGAGCCTAACTGCAGCTCAGGGGCTTTGGTTTTCACTGAGATTGCAGTGGAGAAATTAATCAATTAAATGAAGAAAAACAATAATAATTGAAATGTGTATGCTGCTTTTCCATATGATCAAAGTGGCTCACAACAGAACAAAAATGCAAATCACTATATCAAACCAATCAAATACTAAATCATTTCAAAACAAAACAATCCAGCAGATAACTCAGTTTGATTACATGAACATTATAACATTGAAAGTCATTGTAAAACAAGCTATCAATCAATTAAAACATAAACATATTAGTGACAAATTTAATAAACATTCCAGTACAAAAACACAAGAAAGCAGTCTGTCACCCCAGCTCAGGTGTTACAGTCGCTGCTGGTGATGGTGGTGGTTACCATTGCTGCTGCCACCACAAAAGAGTTCACAGTAGTGCTTCTTTTTATCCCTGTCCCAAACACTAGCCAGAGCCCTCCCAAGCAAGTCCTCATAGCTGGCTCAGGTGTTGCTGGTCTGGAAATCAGGGTTAGCATAATCTCTCTTCATCTGCACTCTTGAGTTGCCAGAAAAGTTCCCATTGCACTTAAAGTGCCACTAGTCTTCAGCATGGCAGATGTCCCAGGAGCACTGGTGGTGGTGGGGAATACAAGAAAGCAGTCTGTCACCCCAGCTCAGATGTTACAATCTCTGTTGGTTGCTGTCAATGTTGCTGCTGCCAAACAAACATTGTGATTGCAGGTAATGCAATTAGCATCCTGTGTAGTTAAACCCTCAGTCTATTAGAATTAGGTGTCGTTTGTGAGAATGAGAATTCTCATGTAATCCTATTCGCATGAAAAGAAGCTTGTAACATGGGACAAACTTACGACTGAAAATGAATTGAGTTAACACGAAGAAGACAGAGAAGAGAAAGGATGATGGAAATGTACTTTACAGTGTTGCAATGGCAAAATATATGAGAGATCAATAAATGGATTGTACACAAATGCACGTATTATAGTCAGCCAGATACTTAGCTGTTAAACATATGTTAAAACCCCAATCTGATTGTATCTAGCTAGCTATCTGAGTGCATAGCATGTTAGTGAAAACCTCGTAGGGTTTTTGTTTGCATGATGAGCCAAGGTTTCTTGTAATGGATAGCAGATGATGCCATAATGCAATAAGAAGCAATAATGAGTACAACACATAGTGATGAAGGCAAAAATGGGTTGTGAAAAGTATTGACATCACTTATTTGGAATGGTGTGATCCAGCATGATTATGTTTATTAAGCAGAAAGTCTCAAAGAAAGTCTCTCACCAAACTGAAGCACTTTTAAGTCCCAATTATTTCTGAAAATAGAATGAATGAAAAGTGCTTAACTCTGGCTGAGTTGTGCCCTAAAGTTTGCTGTGGTCTTCACTGGCAGAAAAAAGAATTCATATTTAAGAGGGGACTTCTCCACAGGTTCACCATCATGGTCTCCACACCTGATAATCGCAAGAACTTCATTAATTCAGTGATTGCATACCTCCGTAAATATGATTTCGATGGGATTGACCTAGACTTTGAATACCCAGGCTCTAGGGGCAGTCCCGCTGAGGACAAACAACGCTTTACCACCCTGGTTCAGGTAGGAATCTAATACATGATAAATGCACTTTGTCACCTAGATATTCCAGTTGTCCCAGTTGCCTGCAAATATTCTTGACGCATCTGCTTTACGCATGACTTTTATTTTAATATGTGGGTGCATAGGAATGGCGGGGAAACTTTATTTCCATGTAGTCTGTCTTGTATTAGGAGAACACACACCTGCAGTTTGATGCACATCTACCACGGGGGTCTTGCTTAAATACTGAAACAGTTTATTCATACACATTTGGGTTTAAACTTTATTTAAAAAGTAGAAATAAATCAAATCTGTCTTGTGTCAGAGCATTCTAAAGATCTTAGAAATTTAGAAAACATCCTAATGTTGCTCAAACCCTGTGATCACCCTGAACATTTCTGGGCATTTTCTGGCACTTTAAAAGCCTCAAGGTTTTTTTTGAGGTTAGGGATGGAGGAGAAATTTAATTCAGTTTGTGTGTAAAGGTGAATTTACCTAATTTGCACATTCTGAAACAAGATACAAAGTGAAACAGCTATCCTTTGAAATGCACACTTCTCTGAATTTGGCAATGCAGTTCCCCCAGTCAAGAAATTTGTACAAGAATGCATATCTTTAAGGGGAAAGTGTGCATTCATATACTAATGAAAATAACATGCAAACTGAACTGTATTAGGAAAAATTACTTTGCAAAATGTTTATGTGAGGCAAAATTGCATTAAAATGTGTATATTAGAAGAATTTCACACTAAAATGTTGATGAATTTTCATGAGGCCTTAAAAAAGTCACAAACTGATGTGGAAATGTGGAGAACTGATCTTAAGACTGGAAAAAATGGAAAACTGGGAGAAACCAGCATTGACATATTCACCCATCCCTAATTTTTTTTTCAATTAATTTTTATTCCAATTTTCAAAACCAAAACAATACAAAAAGAAAACAACACAAATCAATACAAAAAGAAAGAAAAAAATATATATATATATATAAAAGAAAGAATATTGACTTCCGATTTGTCATAGTTCAGCTATGAATCTATAATATATAACAAACCTATCTCTTAATAGATTATAAAATCACCTTCCTCCAACGGTTATCTTAGTTGGTTTCAAATCTCATTAACATCATATCATTTTAATCTTTCACAAAAAGTCAAAGAGAAGTTTCCAATCCTTGAGATACATGTCAATCATTTTTTTTTTCTAAATAAACATGCCAATTAATCCAACTCATCAAATCTACTAAGTCCAGTAATTTTAAATCGCTCTTCTGTCATTATCCATATTGGGTCCATCTTCCATCTTCCATCTTTACGCACCCAAAAATCTTGCTGTCATAGTCATATAATAAAAGTCCGATAGGAATTTCCTCCATCACAGATATTTTCTTGCCATCAAATCCAAACGTATCACTGAAGTATTGTTGCAAAGCCGCATCTCTGTTCCTCTTTTCCACATGATACACTAGTACATCTCTTGAAGGTTTTTCCATTGACACAAAACAGGGATTAATTCTGTTAACTTTCTCCATTTCAAGTTCCATCAAATCCTTCCAGTCCAAGAATTTTTTTGAACCAATAATATCTTTATCTCCAATCTCTTCAATTCCTTCAGGGACAGCGCTGAATTCCAAACTGTAATATTTGTCTCCAGGATCCATCACAGCCAGGAAATCCAAATCTTTTTTCATGTCCATAATTAAGCCAATCTCCATAGTTTGAACCTTGCCTTTAATTTCTCTTTCATCCTTTTTTTGTTTTCCAGATCTATCTTTATTCTCCTTTCTCATAGAATCCTGAGTTTCTTTCAGCTCCTGTCTCATTTCGTGAAATTCAATTCTCCACGCTTGTCTATTATTTCTCAGTTCTTGTTTTATTGAGTTAATCCCATTCATTATTTTCTGAAACATGTCTAGAGATAAAGTCCCTTCTTGTACATCCATGATCTTCTTAATTGTCATTCTTAAAGCCAAAGGAACAAAACTCCTTCAATTTTCAATGTTCCAAACAAAGAGCAGCTTATTTCTTTAACCAGTTACAAAGGAGTTAATCTTTCCAACAAACTAACGTCACACGCTAGACAGCCCTTATCTCTTATCTGCCTGGAAGTGTAAGAACGGCTTTAGTTCACAGCGTCGAAATAGCTAGTAGCAGAGAGAATGAGCAGATTCGTCAAAAAAAAAGTAGATCAGGAAATAGTCCCAGCCATAAATCAAAAAGATTTCTTATCTCTTCCAATCAGAAATCTCTCGTCCGTTGTAATCTTTAAAATGCTATTTTCCATGTCAGCTTTTTGCAATAAAAAAAGATAAGCTATTTATATTTTCTTCCCCCTTAGTTCCATGAATAAAAAAAGGAAAGTCTTACCTCACCTAGGTTATCTCAATTGCTGTTACTTTGACAAATCTCTTTAGCTGTATAGATAAGAAAATGATGAATGTAGACAGGAGGATGTTTGCCTGTTAATCCGTATAAATAAAAAAAAACACGGGTCACTTATCCAGCTGAGCTAGCATAAAAATCCTCGCTCTGTCTGAGCTGCTGGAAGACAGACAATTCTGACGAATTCCAGACTCCAACAATCAAAACAAAGCTATGTGGGAAATCTCACGTTTCTTCTTTAACCGGAAGAAATTATTCCCAGTCAGAAAAGAGCCTTCTGACTGAATTTAAACTGGATAAGTTTCATCCAAGACGGAACTCGTCTCAGAGGCTGCACAGGCGTAGGGATTCTCCTGGGAAGTCATTCACCCATCCCTAATTGAGATACAATCAAAATTCCAACATTGCAGCCTCTCCAACGTTCCCAAGAGAAAAAAGTCATACTTTGAGGAGGGAAACGAGGTAGCAGATGGCAGAAGTCTCTCTTACTGTTGAAGAGATCCTAAACTATAGCAAGGGTAGGAAACCTGTGGCTCTGCAGATGTTGCTGGGCTACAGCTCTCGTGCTGGATGATGGGAGCTGTTGTTCAACAACATCTGGAGGACCAAATGTTCCCCATCCCTGTCCCTATAGAGTTTTCTTCTCTGCAGCAAATGATTGGGTGAAGACTCTTTTCCTGCCAGGACTCATGGAGTTACTTGTAAAGTCCCATGATTCCTGATGGGAAAGGATGCTCAGCCCCACAGGACCTCTCCTGCATTGAGGGAGAACGTCACTACCTGGTACTCCCTTCCTCTTTCCCAAGATAAAGCTTTGGTGGCTGTGGGGAGGGTGAGGCAAGGCAGGGAGCAGCAGAGGTGGGATTTGAAGACAGACCTTCTTGAGGTGGGGAGACTGTACCCATCTTGCATTGGATTGGCTCTAACTTAAGCAAGGGTGTAATCTCCCACTTCTAGCTTCTAATAATGCTCTCACTCCACAATAAAACTTGAACGAAAGGATTCAAAGATATTATTTGCAGTAGATCCATCAGTCCTTTCACTCTGTGTAACTCCACATTTGAATCTACAGTTAATGGATTAATCAGCACATGAATTAATTCATTTATTCTTTTAATAAACATTGCTCATGATTCTTATATCATAGGAAATGCGGGATGCCTTTACAGCAGAAGTTGCAAAAACTGGGAAATCTAGACTACTGATCACAGCTGCGGTGTCTGCTGGTGTAGAAACTATTGATGCTGGATATGAAATTGCTAAGCTAGGGCAGTAAGTAGAATTCTCAAGATGCTGTGGGTCTAATTTACTGTGATCTTGCACAATAATTGTATACAGAATGTACACCCTCTCCAGTTCAACAACATTCAGAGATGTTTATACTTCTTATGATCACAGGAAAAGGTTGAAATCATGATGACAGTGTTTCCTAAATACTGAGAGCATATTACATATTTAATATATGAGTATCAGTGAAATAAAATGCATAATTGTAAAAACCCTTTGTAAAAACACACATTAAATATATTTCAACTGTTTCATTAATAATAATAATATTCCCAAGGGGCTCCTCAAAATACAATTATCTTGAAATGAATGGGACTTCCAAACCAATGTGTTTAGGATCAGGGTTTTAAGCCCTATTATTAAAGATCCTAGGTGTATAGGAGCTGAAATCAGTGGGACTTCCAAATAAATATGGTTAGGATTGGGCTGTTACTGTTAGGAATGAAATGGTTCTAGATTGCCAAAATGAACATTTTAATAAAGGTAAAGGTAATTGAAGAATATCTGATTTAGGAGAGAAATGGACACCTTTTATTTAGAACTGTTATTTATACTGTAAAGATGTAACATGCGAAAGGTTTGTTTTTTGTAACTGGTTTTCTTTCTTAATAAAAACAATAAGGATTAAGATGGGGTATAAGTGGTTTGTATTCAGTTGTGTCCCTCGGCTGATGGAAGGCTCTTTGATCTAGCAGAAACTGCTGTTAATGGAAATGGAGGACACAATTTTTGCTGTTTTCCTCTTCCCTCTACAGCCCCCTGCACCCCTCTTCAAATCTACTCAAAAGATTTGGTAGACTCTTTGTAACAGCATAGTAGGTGGCACGGGGGTCTGCAACAGAAAGGAAGATTTTGTGAAGATCACTTCCCTGCCCCAATCAAATCACACACCCCACTCCCATTGAATCAGAGAACCTTCTGTCAGCAGAGCTGGGTACAACCCAGTGGGCCTTATTTCTGATCCATAGTATGGAACTGCATATCTTCTGTATCTTACAACAGCAAGTGAATGTCCATGTAAGGCAGGATGGCCATTCCCCATATATGCCTACTCAACTGCTTCAATCTGTGGAATTGGCAGTATTACAGCTGCCACATAATATCTGTTCTGCACTTGTAAGAATTTGCTTTTAGTGTGGTAGCACCTACACTTTGGAACCCCCTGCCTATTGTCATCAGGCAAGCGCCTTCACAGTATTCTTTTTGGTGCCTGCCTGCTTAAAACATTTGTGTTTAGGCAAACCTATCTAGACACATAGCTTTTAATGTGTTTTAATCTCATTTTAGTCTACTGTTGTTTTTAATCATTTAAAAAAAGTTTTTAATTACTTGTTTTTAACTGTTTTTATTGATAATTTTAATGTTTTTGTAAATTGCTTAGAGGTTTTTCACAATCAAGTAGTATATAAATTTTGTTAAATAATAATAAAAAATCAGTAAGTGCAAAGTGATAACACCTTTGCTTGGTAGCATCTTAGCTCACTTTTCTACAAGAGCAAATCATGACACAGTGGACAAGGTGGTTGAAATCAGTGTCTGGTGATCCATTGCTTCATAACTCATTATTACTGATTTGCATCAGACTCATGGATATCATCAGCGTGATGACGTATGACTTCCATGGTGACTGGGATACTACTACTGGATGCAACAGTCCCCTGTACTCAGGTTCCGCCTGGTGTGATGTTGACTATTTCAACTGTGTGAGTAAAGATCCCTTAAACCTTCTTTCTTATCTGTGTAGTAAAATGAGAATATATTGTAAAAGATGTTCCTCTTTGGGTTTTGTTAGGCCTATGCTATGGAGTATTGGAGGGATCAAGGTGCCCCAGCTGAGAAGCTCCTCATGGGTTTCCCCACCTACGGACGCTCCTTCAGGCTTAGTAGCAGCAGTAGCACAGATCTCTGTGCTTCAGTTTCTGGTGCTGGTCCCCCAGGGCCGTATACAGAAGAGGCTGGATATTGGGCTTACTTTGAGGTATGAAACCTGAGAACACTATCCTTTGTAATAGTGCATCTTATGATTACATATATTAATATTTGTGGACTGTTGCTGTTACTGAGAATATTTGTTGTCCCCATTCCTCACAAACCATTATCTTTCATCATTTCTGAATAGTGGGCCTGTCTTCTCCCCTCCCCATGCTTGTAGCATTGTTGCAGCACTGAATCAGATAGAAGAGCACAATGTTAGATGGTTCATTAATCAGTTGTAAGAACATAAGAAGAGCCTGCTTAATCAGGCCAGTGGCCCATCTAGTCCAGCATCCTGTTCTCACAGTGGCCACTGCATCTGACTATGGTGGCAGAGCACAGCCATCATGGCTGGCAGCCATTGATAGCCTTTTCCTCCATGAATTTTACTGATTTAAAACTTGGGATATTTCCACATAATGTGCTTTAATGTGGAATTGCCCCTCTTTGCCCTGTAAAAAGTGAGAGAACATTAGCATGACAAAAGACAGGTGGATGAAACTGCCAAAGTGTAGAAAGTTATGTAGCCTACAGTGGGAGAATAACAAACTGGCAGTGCTAAAAACCCTCAGTCTGGAAGATCCTACCATTGTACATCTGTTATCTTCATCTTCGTGCTCAGTTACATTCAAGACTCCTTTCAGTGGTCTCTTCTCTATATAATGGCATATCTAGAATTGGCTTAGCTGCCAAACTCAATATTTCTTCTTATTCTGCATACTAGGAAAATTTCCTCAAATGATGAGTACTTTAGAAAGAACCAATTGGAGTAGTGAGAGTGAAATTATTGAAGAGTAACAGAAATATGAATCTGTGGTACCCTTTAATGGGCTTAACAAAATTTCTATGTGGGTTGGCAATTGCATGTCCTTGAATATTTTGATTGTGGTGACCTTCATTCAGCGCTAGGGAATATGGGTCAGATGATGTCTTTATGCTTTTTCATATCTTAGACTAGACATTTATTTTTTTTGATAGGTCTGCAGTTTCCTAAAGGATGCTAAAGTACGGTGGTTGGAGGACCAGAAAGTCCCATACGCCTACAAGGGAGATGTATGGGTTACATATGATGACATTTGTAGTTACAGGCACAAAGTAAGACATTCTGGGGTTTTAAAACTTTTTTTTATTTCTACTATTAAAATATTTATTTCTGTTATTGAGAAATACTTGATTATATGTTATTGAAGGGATGTTGTACTATATGAGGGAGGATGATTGAACTTTCCCCCTCAATCATCTCACCATACAGTTTTATAAATGTTGAACATGTCTCCCTATTATTAAATTAACAGAGGAGAGACCTGTTAGTTAGACATTTATAAAATTGCATGGTGAGAAGATAGATGGAGGAGAACTTTGTCTGCTCCACATTTTCAGCAAACTGGTCCAATTTGCACCTCCTGGGCTGCTTTTGTGCTGCACTTTATTCTGTTATTCTGACAGCTTCTTACCTGGTAACATGTACATTATATTTGATCTTTCACACTATGTACAAGCTAGCTCCGGAATTCTAGTGGAATATAGTTCAAGTTTAGTGCAAATGCCTGTGATAAATGATACCAGAAATAATCCATTAGCATGGCTGGGAGCCCAGAAAATCGTGGGAGTTTTTCACTAGCTGCAGCCGCTCATGTGACAGGCATCCCAGCATGCAGTGTGTTCCTGTCCTTTGGTTGCGCAGGTTTTTTTGCCTGACGAAAATTATACCAGAATTCTGGCATTGGCGCAGATAGCAGCAGCATTTCCTACACACGCTCCTGTGTCGATACAACTAAAATAATTGAAAAAGGGAGATCCTAAAGGGAGAGGACTTGTATGGCAACAGAATGAGAACTTGGACCTCCTACATAGTGGGGAACAGAGCACATGTGTATAATGGGCGAGGGATGAAAACAAGCAGTGAGAAAGACAGCAGCGTGAAATGCCGGTATATCAGATGAAAAAACTGCTCTTCCTTAACACAACAGGTACTACAGTGTGAAAGGGATTTTAGAAATTGGGACAGAAGCTACCTTTTTAATCCGTTAAACTAACACAATCAGCCCCATGTGTGAAAGCAGCCCTGGACTAATATACAGACTGGAAGGTAATTATCCTTCAGATTTCACACATTTCCAAATGTTGTGATAGAGCCCTTGGCTCAAATAGCATACCAAAATGCATTAAAATAGATTTATAAGATAAAATACATATTTAAATATGCATTTTGTGATAAAATATGTATTTAAATACAGATTTTAATGTAGACTTTTTTAAAAAAAACCACAGATTAATGCGGAACAGGGTGAAATAGGCTTATGAGTGAAAACGTGCAAAATGGACATGGAATGGAGACAGGCTAATCCATTCATGCATACCCTTAATCTCTCCTTTCTAAACTGAAAATTCCCTAAACCCTGGATGCTCTAAAGAATGTGTAAAAAATAGCCATGACAACTGGTTTTAATTTATTATTGTTAGGGGGGTAACAATACTCTAGTTATTCTATAATTTATTCCTGCCATTCTTTGTGTGGTTCCATTGCTCGTATTTACATTTGATGATGAAACAGAAGATGTTGTCAATTTTTACATTTTTAAACAATTTAGGCCAGATACCTGAAGGAGAAGAAATTTGGAGGTGCCATGGTTTGGGCCATTGATTTGGACGACTTTCTTGGTACTGAGTGTAATCAAGGAATAAATCCTTTAATAAATGAGCTGAAGAGATTGCTTGAAACAAATGGTAAGAGAGAGTAATAGAGTCCAACTTTTTCATCCTCTATAGGATTATGATGGAAACACAAGGGTATAATACACATTTTGAACAGGCCTGAATGGTTGGTTTCTGTCTTGCTCGCTTTCCCTTCCCAATGATCACAAGAATGACTACCTATACCACTGTTCTGGTGCAGCAGTCTCTCTCTACAGGAAAACTTTTTTTTCTTATCAGCTGACAGGATTGGTGCTTGAGAAGCTCACTCTCTCACCTACACTAGGGGTTCTCAAATGTTCTATACCCAGGGGCTACTTGAGTGGGCTAAAAATTACTGAAGCCTACCAGTTGCAAAATGATGATGCAAGGGAAGAGCCAGTCACAAAATGGTGGAGGATTGAGACAGAGGTTGGCATTATCAGATGGCAGTTACTGACATCATTTTCTATTGACACCTAATTCCTCTTTGGAAATGGTTTCTTCTTTTCCTCTCCCTGAGTCCATCTGTCTCTTTTGTCTTCCTCTTTCCTACTCTCTTTTTCTCTTCCTTCCCTCAGACTTGGCTGGCCACTCTTTCTATTTCCTCTGTTCCTCTCTCCTTCCTTTCCTCCCCTCCAACTTAGCATGATACTCACACACATGCTTATGGACTGCACATGCAGAGGGCTGCTGCTGCTGCTGAGGTGCTGAGGCCCATCTAAAAGCAGGCTGAGGCCCATCTAAAAGCAGGCTGAGGCCCACTAGTTTGAGAAATGTTGGCCTAGACCTGCTGGAGAGAAGCCTGACATCTGAGAGAGGGTTATCATTGCCTGATGCTTGTATTTGGACATCAGTCTTAGTAGGGAACTGAAAGACTCTATATAGCGAGGCCCCCACTTTCCCCTCAGTTGTATCAATCAAGCCAGTGCAGTGGGACTGAAGAAGTAGTGGAGGATCGGGAAAAGCGGAAACACTGTATGTGTGTGTGTGCATGTAGGAAATGGTCTACATGCTAGATTTCATTACTGCATGCACTACAGGTTAATTAAATTGTTTACGCAGATTATTCCTTTTTCCGAATCATATTTTCTAAAGCACCATCAGCTTCACCTGCTCAGCCTAGCTTCATGTTAGTGCTATAAAACCTGCTAGTTATTTTCCATTGCATCTGAATGGAATGCACATTTACAAGACATACAATACAGATCATATTTGTGATCCATCCCCCTTAGTACTATTCTTATTTTCAAGGTAGTCTCTCTGAGGCCTTTTCTTTGTTGTTCAACCAGGAGCCATAACTGAAATTCACAAAGTTCTAAGGTCCAAGGGTTTCTTTCTTTTTATTTATTTAAACATTTATATATTGCATAATCATTTGCACTTCTGAGTCCCTTGTCCCGGGTCTTACCTGGGACTGAATTTGTGGCTCTGCAGTTCCCGGGGGAGGTGGAGGATTGGTGCGCCGGGAGGTGGCCCCAGTGCCAGGCTGGTGGGTGGGGCGGAGTTCCCTCCAGAGCCAACCAGCTGGTTGCTTGACTCTTGTGAGAGTTAGGTGTGCAAGTGGACCAGAGGGAGAACTAGCTTCTGTCTGGTCCATCTGTGGCCTATTTAAAGGAGACTGTTCCACCCACAGCAGTCAGTCCAGGCAAAGTCTTTCCCGGCCACCCTTCTCTGTTTTGGTGTTTGCTTTGCGTTGGTTCCTTCCTGCGATGGACTTAGTTGCTGATTGACGGGGCTGGGAAGGAATTTTGCCCCAGATTGATTGGCCGTTCCTGGTGGTGTCTGTCTTCCTCATAGCAAGGGGTTTCTTCATCATTGTCACAACTTCATTGGCAGGAGTTGGCATTGGGCAAGATCCATTTTCTGGGTAACAGAGGAGGGGGTCTCTCCAGTTTCCCACTTTAGGGATCTCCTTAAGGGATGTAAGATGCAGTCATATACCCAAAAGCTCAAACTTGGGGGCTAGAGGGGAGGCTGTACCCTAGTTGGTAAAGGCCTCCACAACAATGGTCCATGTGAGGAGGCCTCAGTCCCCCCTCTCACCTTTATACCCGAGGTGGGGATGCCAACCCCCTAGGTTTTCCCTTACCAGCATTTGGGCTAGGAGTGGTGGCAGGGGCACATCTTACAGCAATTGGGCTGCATTATGCCAGGATCCTGCACCTATGCTATGCTAAACCCTTCATGTCACTGTAATCAATAAAGAAGTTGTGGCCTTGCTTTACCCCATAATAGTTTCTTGTCTTGTTACCTCTCTGCCTTGGCTCCAGGGGTTCATGGCACTTTCTGCTAAAAGTTCAGAGCTTCCAAATTAATGTTAAAAGGCTTGTGTATGAAAGCTCATCATTTTTAGAATGGTTTCTTGCCCCTCGCAATCTGTAAGGGCTTCAGTGAACAGATAAGAATGAAAATGTCACAACTGTCAGCACTAGTTGCTCAATTTTGTTTCAGAGCCCATTGTACCAGACTGCCCTTCCGATGATCCTACAGTTACTCCTTCAGAAGATCCCATTGTTACCACACCAAGGGATGAAACTTTTTGTGTTGGGAAAGTCGATGGCATCCATGCGGACCCCAAAGACAAGACAAAATTCTACATGTGTGCGGGAAACCAAACTTTTCAAATGAGTTGTGCAACTGGCCTAGTCTTCAATGATAGCTGCAAGTGCTGTGACTACCCATAATATTTACACCAGCCCAAACAAACAAGAATGATCAGGCTCACTGTGGAATTTCCTTCTCCTAAATAAAATTGTGAAACTGCCACGGTGTTGGATTTAATGGGAAAAACACAGCAAACTTTGTGTTAGTACTCAATCATTGTACAAGTGTCTAGATTTCAAAATGCTTTATAAACAAGAAATAATATTAGTAGTATGAATCTAAACAAGATGTGAGTCACATATGATCTTTCTAAGGCATCTTAGAACCATTTTGTTGCTTTTAAAATATAGGGCATGCTATATGTTCAGGATTCACATAAGCACTGTTCAAACATTATTCTGAACATAACTTCCCCTTATGTTCATTCTGTCAAATGTCTGAAAGAGCCTTTGTGCTTAAAAACTGTATATGCATAGGTTCTGCCTGCAAAATTGGGGAAGCTGCCTGTTCAAAGGTTTCCTGAATGTGCAGATTTGCAGGGGTTTGGACATTGTACCAAATCTCATAGCAGACAGGACCAGTAGTCATGAGTGGGCAGAATACTGAGACATGTCAGATGAATGTCTGAATAGTGCTATACAGTAACTTAATGGCCAATTGCAAGGTGCATCTTTAATCTATGAAACGTAAACTGAAAAATCTGCACAGATTGAATACCAAGCAAAATCTGGCAATGATTTGCCAGTTGGTAATAACAGCCCCCCCCATTGCTGATACATTCCATCTCGCATGAGTGTTACAGAGAGTAGGTTGTAGTGTCTGACTTAAATTGGAATGGAAACCATGACAAGAGGAGCAGGTATAATTGTAAAAATATGCAGAAGCAAGCAACCTTTAGAAACATGAAATTAGCTAGAGAGGATGAAGAACCAAGGGCCTTGGCTCAGTGACAGAGCATCTGCTTTACATGCAGAAGGTCCTATGATCATTCCCCAGCATCTCCAGATAGGTTAGGAATGTCTCCATTCTGAAACCCAAGAGAGCTGCTGCCAGTCTTTGTAGACAATACTGAACTAGATGGACCAATGGTCTGACTCGATATAAGGTGGCTTCCATATAGGATGTTCTCCCCACAATATTGTGCGGTTTACACTGCAGTGCTTTAAATTTTCACCCAGCTACTGGTACTGCTGCTGCTGCTGCTACATTATATCATATATGATATATATTGATGTTCTGAGCCTGGAACAGAGAAAAGGATAACTCAACTCTTTCAAGGTAGGAGTGCTTTGAGTACAGCAGGGACTCTGATATGATTAGGGCTCTGATGTCTAGCAAAATGTAGAACAACAGACTGAAACACAGGAAGCTGTTTTATTTCAGGTCAGACTGTTTGTACATCTAGCCTAGTATTGGCTGTGACTCTGTTGCGTCTCAGGCACACATAGGTCTTTCTCATCATTTGCTACCCAATCCTTTTATTTTTAAGTAGAGATGCCACGGACTGAACCTGAGATTTTCTGTATGCAACTGATGTGGTCTGCCCCTGAACCAGGGCTGTAGCTGGGGTGTGTGTGTGGCAAATAGGAGTGCCCCTCAGTGACGGGTTTTGCCCCCCCCTAGGATTTTTTGAGAAAATTATCTTCTTTTTAATTTGTGACATGACACACAATGACAATATACATTTAAAGAATGGTAGCTTGTTTTAAGAACAGGAACAATTTAAGAACAGGACCTTCTGAAAAATTCAGTGAATAAGGCAGGACAAATGCCCAACAAAAGCCTCATCTAAAAGAGCCTCCAAAAGTCTGCTCAGTCAAGATTTTCCATGAGTGAGGGTGGATTTTTCATGATCACAATCACCCTATAATTACTTAAGTGATTCTGGAAAAAAAGTAACAAGACGCTTGAAGAGTTAACTATTCAAACTCGGACCCTTGGACTTTCCTTTGCTCTGATTTTCAGTTTCAGTTATGCTGTCTACCAAGTGAGCAGTAAAGAAGCATGTTTGTTTGCCTGCAGTAAGAAATAAGAGTTTGTTATTATAATGGGTTATTGTTGTTTTGTGCCTTCAAGTCGATTTCAACTTATGGCGACCCTATGAATCAGCGACCTCCAAGAGCATCTGTCATGAACCACCCTGTTCAGATATTGTATGTTCAGGTCTGTGGCTTCCTTTATGGAATCAATCCATCTCTTCTTTGGCCTTCCTCTTTTTCTACTCCCTTCTGTTTTTCCCAGCATTATTGTCTTTTCTAGTGAATCCGCTCTTCTCATTATGTGTCCAAAGTATGATAACCTCAGTTTCATCATTTCAGCTTCTAGTGATAGTTCTGGTTTAATTTGTTCTAACACCCAATTATTGGTCTTTTTCACGGCCCATGGTATGTGCAAAGCTCTCTTCCAACACCACATTTCAAATGAGTTGATTTTTCTCTTATCCACTTTTTTCTCTGTCCAACTTTCACATCCATACATAGAGATTGGGAATACCATGGTCTGAATGATCCTGACTTTAGTGTTCAGTGATACATCTTTGCATTTGAGGAACTTTTCTAGTTCTCTCATAGCTACCCTTGCTAGTCCTAGCCTTCTTCTGTTTTCTTGACTATTGTCTCTGTTTTGGTTAATGACTGTGCCAAGGTATTGATAATCCTTGACAAGTTCAATGTCCTTTTCAACTTTAAAGTTACATAACTCTTCTGTTGTCGTTACTTTAGTCTTCTTGACATTCAGCTGTAGTCCTGCTTTTGTGCTTTCCTCTTTAACTTTCATCAGGATTCGTTTCAAATCATTACTGGTTTCTGCTAGTAGTATGGTATCTTCTGCATATCTTAAATTATTGATATAATTATTGATAGATTAAACAAGTAGGGTGATAAAATACACCTCTGTCTCATATCATTTCCGATTGAGAACCAATCGATTTGTCCATATTCTGTCCTTACAGTAGCTTCTTGTCCAGAGTATAGGTTGCACATCAGGACAATCAATTGCTTTCCACAACTAGTTTCCAATTGTTTAGTTTATCCTTTATATAGCAGCTAGTTATAAAGTTTTCCCTTGATTATCCAACAGGAAGGAAAATCTAAAGATCAGGAACAAGACTAGAAGGAGGGACTCTCAAGGAGGAGTTAACAACACATCCCATAGTATTAATTTCTCTCTACCTTTCCCTAAACTTATAGTATGGACACGCTTGTTTTTCAGGTGGATTCCCAAACTGAGATACCTAATGCAGCATCAAAGCCAAGAACAGGAGTTCACTGTCTTTACCAAAGTAGTTGAGTTCATGAAGAATCAGAACAGGGACAGATCACAGGTGAAAGGGGACTGTAGTTATAGGCAAACAGGGCTGGCACCAGGCATGCCGGGGCCCTTGGGCACATGCACACAGGCCCCACGTACCTGTTTCTCCTGTCTTTTGTGGCTGCACGCACTGCATGTGCAGGGCTGCCATTAACCAAGATGGTGGCTGAGGTTTCCCTAAGGGGCTGAAGCCTCCGCCGTCATCTTGGTTGATGGCATGCATGGTGCTATGTGCTTGCATCCCTGACATCAACCAAGATGGCGGCAGGAGCATCAGCACCTTAGGGAAACCTTGCCTACCATCTTGGTTAATGGTAGCCCTGCACATGCAGTGCGGACAGCCGCAAAAGACAGGAAAGTCAGGTAAGTGGAGCCAGCAAACAGGTGGGTGGCTTGCAAGCTCCCTCCATGCGATCCGTGGCAGCTGGCCTACTGTGGATCGTGGAAGGGGAGCGCTACTCCTCCTTCACCCTATTGAGGGGCCCCTGTGGCCTCAGGGTACCTTGGCCAGGGCCCGACCTGGCCACCCTTTGGCACCAGCCCTGTAGGGAAAATCAAGCTTTTGAGTCTGGTATTCCTGGGGATCTCTCAAAAAGGGGTAAGACAATGTAAGTTAACACATCCTCTGGATGGAGGAGTGATGGGGAAGGTCACTGCCTTTCCCTTCCCCAGGCCTGGCCTTCACATCCTCTCCACCAGTGAAGGGGAGGGGTGAATGGATGGTGATGTGTGCTTCTCTCCCTGCCCCCAATGCCCGACCTAGATATATGGCTGCCCCACATAGAAATGTGGCTGCCCCACCTAACAAGGAAGGCTGGCTATAGGGCTGCCCTGAACTATAGTCCTTCTTTATTTGAACTCTTTTATTACTCAGCATGTTTACCTAAATTGTTTTCTGTCAGCAGTGTATTTGTGAAGGATATCTTGGGAAAGATTTCTTCCTTTGGTGTTTCACAGCTCACAAGGCAGAAAATACTGGATGCGTATCCATTCCCAGAGATCAAGAATCCAAGGCTGAATACAATAGGGCCTCTTATGGTTTAAGCCAAGCAAAATGAAAATGGGAAGTTGCTCCATCCTCCAGGCATCTTACGAGAAATATTACTGCAGCTTTAAGGCTTGAGATTTCAGACACACATGACAATTTCCCCACCACAGTCATTGCAATGGGGATCCACATGGAATCTGATCTATGCATAAGTTGACTGCCTCCATATTTGCTGCTGGAACACTGGAATGGCTGCCTGCCGTAAAGAGTGGGATTCTTTACATTGATCCATTAACACAAATCTTTCCACTGTGAGATAGTTGAAACAAATGGAAAAACTAGTGTGATATGAATGCAAGCTAAGTTGTCATTTGTTCTCATATGGTCGGAGGCAATATATTTCTGAATACCAGACAATAGACAGGCTAAGAATCTTAATGGGGAACAGGATCTGTTGGAGAGTTAATGCTGTGAACCTTCCACTTATACTCAGCCTATCTCATCTCATGGACTGCCTTCAAGTCGATCCTGACTTATGGCTACCCTATGAATAGGGTTTTCATGGTAAGCGGTATTCAGAGGGGGTTTACCATTGCCTCCCTCTGTGGCTAGTCCTCCCCAGCTGGCTAGGGCCTGCTCAGCTTGCCACAGCTGCACAAGCCAGCCCTTTCCTGTCTGCAACTGCCAGCTGGGGGGCAATTGGGCTCCTTGGGGCAGTGCAGCTTGCCCACGGCTGCACAGGTGGCAGGGCACATAACCCCTGAGCCACTCACTGTGGGGGTGATCTTTAGCTGGCCCTTTATACCCAGGAGACACAAGTGGGGATTTGAACTCACAGACTCTGGACTCCCAGCCAGGCTCTCCTGCCCACTGTGCTATACCAGCTGTGTACTCAGTCTATACATATGTGTAAATAAACTACATATCACAAGAATGCCAGAAGCTCCTCTAGTACCTTATTCAAAGAATACAGAACCTTGGTACTTGCTTAGCTCCTTGGAGTTCTTGACACTCAGACAATTGGAGTGACCATGAGCAGGGCTGGCCAAAGGCACATGCTACTGCCTTCAGTTAAGTTTAAGACAGCACCCCCTCCCTATTCCAGGTACAGAAGCTGGCAGGACCAGACACTGAATCTTATCTCAACACTAGTAATGTGATAGTATCTTTCACTGTACCTGAGGCAGCAGACAAGTTTAGGAGGGCCAGGCCATACACAATAGGGCTGTGCATGGACTGCCCCCCCCCAATCCAATTTGTAGCTCCAGTTTGTAAATTCAGATCCAGTCCAATCTGGTCTAGGTAGATTCAGACCCCTTCCAACCCAATGTGGATCCGGATCATGATCTGAATATTACAAATCTCCAGAAATCCAATTCACTTGCACTGCAAAACCAAAATGGCCATAACTTTCCACTATAGAGAGAATTACCCCTGGTAAATTTCAAGCGAGTAGCTCCTGGGGTTTCAGGCTAGCCACTTTTAAGTTATAAAAAGTTTTAAAATTAAAATGCATAACTTTCTTGATTTTTGTCAGAGGGACATGTTAAGGCAGTAACATGTGCCTTTGGCCAGCCCTGCTCGTGGTCACTCCAATTGTCTTGAATGTTGAGATCTCCAAGAGGCTAAGCAAAACATTTGGTGGCATGGTAGGCCCTACAGAAGGGATTAACCATGTCAAAAATAAAGTGGGTAGCTCTAGGGGTTTACCTAGAGCCACCTTGCAAGTTTGATTTTTCCAAAAAAGTTGTTTTTTTTAAAAAAGACTGAGTGCTCAGCCATGGCAGAGCTTGGAAAAGTTACTTTTTTGAACTACAACTCCCATCACCCCAATCCAGTGGCCATGCTGGCTGGGGCTGATGGGAGTTGTAGTTCAAAAAAGTCACTTTTCCAAGCCATGGCTATTCTCATGCTCCTGTGTTTACCCTGTCCCTTCCTTTGAAGTCTTGAATTTTTAAAGGATTTTTAAAAAATAGATCCGCAATACTAGTTACCGGTGCATAACATCAGCCAGAACAGCTAATGTTTACATAACTGAACAGGCAAGGGGAGTTGGGTATTAAAGAAAATGAATGGAAGTAAAGTTTAGGAAAAATCACATTTAAAATAGCTGCATGAATACGCACGCTCGCACACCCTAGAAAAAACAGAGCCAAAATGGGGGTGGGTGGAATCATGTCACTGCCTACTTAGTTATAAAGTTTATAATTAATATTATAATTACATAAAGCCCACACATAAACAATTAAAAAGAAATAGGAATATGAAAGAGGAAACAAAAATAGGTATCTTGCACTGCTAGAAGGGAATTAGCCAGAACAGCTAGTCTCAGAAGCCTACCACCTACCAATAAAACACAACCTCCCCTTCTATCCCCCATGGTGTGTGAAATTTACAGCCTGTAGATGCTTACTTTATTAACTCCAAATTGCCCTGTGTTTGTAATGGAAGCTCTGAGAATGGGCTGTCTAACCCATATGAGGAAGGGGCTGATGTAGCCTGCCTTGTACTATTATAAATAACTCCAGAGGCACCTCAATTTGGCTTGGGGCTCAATTGAATATGGTGTATAGCCCTAATACACAGCTCTGTGCTCCAGAAGAATGGAATGGGTGGGGGGTTAGGAGGAACAACCAGGGGGCTACCACTGCTGTCCCCCAGCATCTGCCACCTGAGTCGATCACTTTCTCTAATGATATGGCCAGGTGTGCAGATCCTGTGAAAGACACTTTGTCTGACACACCTTTAGTAGTTTACTCAACTATTACGAAGCTCCAATAAAAGCTGTCCAGTCCCCTAGAATTATTCCACATGATTACTCCTAATGTGATAATGAATGGACAATGCCAAGAAGAGCTGAAACTTGTAATGGGACTTGTTTTGTAATGGGACTTGTTTCGCTTCTGAGGTAAAACGTTCAAAATGGAAAATTGTACACTGTGAAGCAGGATATTTGGATGGAACAACTGACAAGTGAAAAGAGCATCTTAAGATCAAGACTCAAGTTGTCAGTTGCCCTGTGGGTCATGTGGGAAGAAGGACAGAATGGCTGTAGTTATTAGCCAGAGGATCAAGTACATCTGATAGGTTGCCCACTGGCTGCCCATTTGCTACCGGGCCAAGTTCAAGGTTCAAGTTTTCATGTACAAAGCCCTATACAGCTTGGGACCAGAATACCTGAAAGACCGTCTTATCCCTTATATATCCGGTCGATCACTGTGCTCTGCAGGCGAGGGCCTCCTGCAGATACCATCTTATCAGGAGATCCGTTCTGCACAACATAGGAAATGGACCTTTAGTGGGTGGCACCTACCCTGTAGAATTCCCTCCCTTAAATATTAGGCAGGTGCCGTCTCTGTTATCTTTTCGGCGCCTTTTGAAGACTTTCCTCTTTCAACAAGACTTTTAAGTTGAGACCTACCCCAGTCTGCGTCTGTGTTGGAATTGCTTTTTAATATGTTTTTTTAAAATCGTTTTAAAAAACAACCAATATTTTTTAACCCTTTAAAAAAAGATGTTTTTAAAGCTTTTTAAAAAAATGTTTTTAAAGTTGTTTTGTTTTAATGTATTTTAAGGTCTGTTTTTATGATGTTTTAAAGTGTTTTTGGTGCTTTTGTTTGCCGCCTTGGACTCCAGCTCGGAGGAAGGGCGGGATATAAATCAAATAATAAATAAATAGGTTGCATCCTCTACCTCTCAGCAAGAATGATAGCAAAGAGAAGATGTGCCTGGCCTAGCCATTGTCCAAAGGACCCTAAGCGTTGAGAAGCTTGCCTTCACTATAGTATAGATTCATAGAATAGTAGAGTTGGAAGGAGCCTATAAGGCCATCAAGTCCAACCCCCTGCTCAATGCAGGAATCCAAATCAAAGCATTCCCGACAGATGGCTGTCCAGCTGCCTCTTGAACGTCTCCAGTGTCGGAGAGCCCACTACCTCTCTAGGTAATTGGTTCCATTGTTGTATGGGTCTAACAGTTAGGAAGTTTTTCCTGATGTCCAGTCAAAATCCAGCTTCCTGCAACTTGAGCCCATTATTCCGTGTCCTGCACTCTGGGACAATTGAGAAAAGATCCTGGCCCTCCTCTATGTGACAACCTTTCATATACTTGAAGAGTGCTATCATATCTCCCCTCAGTCTTCTCTTCTCCAGGCTAAACATGCCCAGTTCTTTCACTCTCTCCTCATAGCGCTTTGTTTCCAGTCCTCTGATCATCCTTATTGCCCTCCTCTGAACCTGTTCCAGTTTGTCTGCATCCTTCTTGAAGTGCAGAGACCAGAACTGGACACATTATTCAAGATGAGGCCTAACCAGTGCTGAATAGAGGGGAACTAATACTTCACACGATTTTGAAACTATACTTCTGTTAATGCAGCCTAATAATGCAGCCTCTAGTATATCTATACTATAGATTTCTATAGTATAGAAATCTACTATAACAGTTGCCCTTTGGCTAGAGAGAGTGTATTGGTTCCAGCCACTATCCAAGGGCTGTAGGAGGTTGCACCCTTTTTCTCTTAGCAAGATCATGCATTTATGTTGATGTCAGAATCACTGCCATAAGGTAATACCTGTTTGGGGTGTTTGTTGAATATTTAAGAAAATTCATTTTTGAGAGAGTCTACTCCATTTTTTAAGAAACAAAAATGGTACCAGGGTTAAAGATTTGAGGCTACACTTATGACACTTAGGAGGATGATCTAATGCCCTTCCTAGATATACCATATTAAAGTGGTCACAAAAGGCTAAACACAGATGAGGAAAATGTGGCCTGCCAGATGCTGTTGGACAACTTCCACCACCCCTGGCTATTGCCGGCTGAAGCTGATGGGAATTGGAGTTCACCAATAGGGATGTCAAAGAATTAAAACAAAAACAGAAACAGGAGCAGAAACTGCCAATGTTCACTTATTGGTCTCATGTCTGGAATGGAAATCAATCCAATGAATAGAATCGGTGTTCACCGTTATTGTTGCTTTCCATCTGCAAACAACACGCAATTGATTATCCCTCCCTTTGCATTGTGTTGCCTTTGCACTGAAATGAATGGAGTGGAATAACATAATAATAATGTAACTTATATACTTACTTATGTAAATCATGGAAGTTATATAATTTCACCACAATAGACAGTGAAATTCTTGTGGAACACAAATTGCAGCAGAATAGAAGCAGTGCTATTTGCAATGAATACAGTGTGGAATGGAAAACAACGCCTTTTTGCATCCCTATTCACCAACAACTGGAGGGCCACAGGCTCCCTGTTGCTTGGCTAGCACATGCAACACTGCTGATGGCTGCTGCTGTGGGATGGTTGAATTCATTATGCCAGAGCATGAGTGCTGAGAGGTTAGTGTCTGATCCTGTGTTCTGAATGCAGCAGACATATGTTGTATGTAAAGTAGGGAATTATATGCAACTGTGTAACACAGGACAGTTCCTACTTTTTTGCTACCACCACTAGGCAGAGTGAAGTGGCTGCCTCAGGTAGTGGATGGTTGGGGGGGTGGGAAGTGATAGGAAGGAATTGTTGTAGGACAGAACTGTGTTTGCCATGTGGTCTGCCCTGCTCTCCCACGCTAGCCTGCAGTCCTTGGGCCCAAGTGGAGGATGCTATATCACTGCAGCCTGATTGGCTTTGAATGAGACCTGCCATCTCAGACAGCAAAATGTTTGTTTGTTAAAATGTTTGTTAAAATGCCTTGAGCTGGATCTGCTCAGCAATATGTAATTGGGATGGAGGTGTGCAAGCAGTTATCCTTGGTGTGAAAGCAGGGGAAAGAGGTGATTTATTAAGGTATAAACTTTTGTGAACCAGAGGCTACCACATGCATCTGATGAAAAGGTCTAGTTCATGAAAGCTTATGCTACACTCTACAGCAATTTTGATGGTCTCTCAAAATTCTCCATGCTATATGTGGGATAGAAAATGGAAAGGGAGGCATTTTGCAGAATATTGTTTGAGTGTGCGTTTGTGTGTGTATGTGTGTGTGTATGAGAAATGAAACTCTCCAACAAGTACAGCTCATTTGATGGTGAATAAAACCCTATTGTTAATATTGGCCATATTGTTGGATGAAGGAGGCCATGGACAAAGAAAGGAGGACTGGAAGGAGTCAGGTTCCAGGCCTCAGTGCCTCTAAATTCTTTTAAACAATGTTAAAACTGGATCCACAGTTGCATCCAAAACACATGGATGGGTCTGTGTGTGCCAATTTGGAGAATTTTGTCAAAGGAAGGCTGAAATTCTGCAACAGTTTAGGGGGAGCTCAAAAAAGAACATTTTCAAAATTTACCATGACATTCTTTTAGGAGAAATTTCAACTCAACCCTGAGTGTTCATATGAGCTCTGGCAGGGACGTCTCACTTGGTCCGTGTGCTGGGCTTGTAATTTCTTGTGCTTGTACAGGGCTAATGTAACCTTACAAAGCTGTGCTTCCACGACTCATGTGAGGGGAAGAAATTTGTTATCTTGCTTTATATCTGCTGCTTTATTTGCTTTCTGAGTGCCAGCCACTTGCCTTCATTGTATTATGTTCCTGCAGATCCTACACTGTGTCTCAGAAGGTGCTTTGTGTAGAAGAGTTTGACAAAAGAGAGAGGCTTCCTGCTCCTTGCAGAGCAGTAAGATTATTTCATGCTAGGTCAGGTTTTGAGGATCTTATTGTCCTTTAACAATGTTCTATATTGAAAGTGTGAGCTATGCCAGTGTATGTGTGTGTGAGTGAGTGAGAGAGCTGCCCAACATTCCTATGTACCATTCTTCCATTCTTGAAACTTATTTTCAGACAATATATTTTCCATTGTATAGCTGGCCAGTAGCAGACTATTATTGAGAGTGAGCAGATGCAAAGGAGGATCAGCATCTTGTACCTTTAATAGATGTATATAAGATGGAATGTTCAGCAGATGCAACCTTGCTTCACCCTGCATAACAAGCTGCAACAATCAAAATTCCCTCTTCTGGATAGGAACACGTATGGTTAACAAATGAAAAATGGGTCCCATGCCATGTTGCAGGCTGTAGTTAAAGGTGGGTCCCCTGAGTCTCAAAAAGTTGAAGATCTCTGGACTAGATGATGCTGGAATATATTTGCATGTCACTCTCTGATGGAACAATCTCAGATGACGGATGCAAATAGTTTAAATTTACTTTATTGGACAATAACATTGTGGGAAACATGGGCATATCTATGGGGGATCAACAGTCTCTTCCTGGATCAGCTGCATAACTAGCAGAGAGAGATATAACTTTCTCTGTCGACAGTTCTTTCATAACATGTTTTATCATATGTTTCCTATTCTGTAACTTTATTCTTTTCTTTTAGGTATTGCCTCAGAGTATAGAAAATTCCTGAAAAGAGAAGAATGCAGGGTGTGGTGAGCGAGGAAGCATAATGTATAAGAAGGTGCCTCCCAATGCATGTGATAGGCAGAAGTTCAATACTACAGGGAGTTGTGCTGTTTGAACTGCAAGATTTTGCCAGGTCTGTAGTTATACGAAGAGCCTATTTTGGTGTTCGGGCTTTATTTTGTGGGCTGAATCTCATGTTGAATGGGTGCAAGTTGGAATTTATGAGAACGCAAATTACTTACAAGGCATGAGCTATTGAATGAATGAATGTTGGCAAAACATTTGGAGTGAACAGTGGTAAATTGTCACATAATTGCTCACATTAAGTTTTTAATTACTACAGTAGGTTGCAGAACTCCCTAGATTCTAATAAGTTGTTTGTTGTTAAAGTCTGGAGGGTTGTGCTATCTATCTCAGGTTGTCACCTGTCCTGGGGTTCCATACCCTGGGTTCTCCTATTTTTTAATTTGTTGAAATTAATTAATGATAAGCAATATCTTTAAATTATTGTAGGCTTGCAACTGTCTTCCTTTAACCTATGTACAGTACTTAGTTTCCTGAAGCACTATATAAACTGTTGTTGTTGTTGCTGTTGCAGTTTTAAAAATTTGTCCTTTGGTAATGTTGAGGCTCAGACAATAAATTAGCCAGGTAGAAATCCTGCTATCTTTATCAGAGGTTCAACTCAAGATGGGCAACTGACTGCTACTGGGGACAGAGGTGGCCCATGGGAACATGGAAGGGCTGTAGGTTAGTGGTTACAGAGGTTCCCAAATGGTGGTCAGCAAGCTTCACTCAGGTGGTCCATGGTGTGTCTGTGAACAACACTTGAATTGAATTCAAATTGTAATGCAATGAAATACAATAAAAGAAATAAAAAATAAGAAAATAAAAATCATGCAGCATCTAGCACAGTGCATTACAATTGCTACAACAGGCAGAAAAATTCATTAAGTAGTCCTCCAAGACCCTCAGGAATTTTCAAGTGGTCCATGGGGAGAAAAAGTGTGGGAACCACTGGTAGAGCACATCTTTTGTGTGCAGAAAATCATGCATGCAAAAGGTTCAGTCTCTGGTAGGGCTGTGAAAGACTCCTGCCTGCAACCTGGACAGCTGCTGCCAGTCAGTGTGCTGAGCTGAAAGGACCAATGATCTAACCTGGTATAAGGTAGCTTTCTGTGTTCCTATTTACCAAAGAATTGTTAACACTTTGCTGTTTATATGAAGCTACTAAAGATGCTGATATTTTTTTAACTACTTTGCATTAATATGATGGTATGGAACAATGTTAGCTGTTGTAATATATTTGGGGCAAGCCCATGGGGGAAAAGACCACTGATTTCTTTGGAATGCTGAGGCAGCATCTACCATCTGATAGCCATCTGTTCAAATATTCCATAACATTGCATTAGCATTTCTACTAACCAGGCCCAAAGCAGCTGTCTGCTAAAGCAGGGGTGGGGAACTATGGCAGACCTTCTTGACTTAAGAAGTTAGACACCCCTATTGTAAGTAATTCATTGGCCAGCCCCCCTTCCCTTTTGAGTTTTGAAAGGCAGTGGGGAAAAAAGGTTCTTCATATATAGCATTACTTGCTGGACCATGGATTTAGAGGTGATTGGTACCTAGAAGTAGAATCTGTTGCCTTGAATAGGGATAGAAAGAAGTGGTAATTAATTCTGTAGATGCCACTGTAAGGCAATTACTGATAATAATCACATTGACGGAAAGAGAAAGGAATACACAGAAGGTTGGGTTCGTAAGAAAGCAATTCTAATGTGTACAGGGTTGCCAGGTTCATGGCCTGAGACTGATCCTGTATCTTTAGGAGAAGAGAAAGTCAGCCAAGTGCAGGTGTTCTTGCAACACTGTAATGAGAAAAACCACAAGGTGGTATTCTCCCTTCCCCTTGCACAACTTTTAAAGATACAGAAGACCTCTTGGAGGCCGGGTCTGGCAACCAAGAGGTCTTCTGTATCTTTAAAAGGTGTGCAGGGGGAAGGGAGAATTCCACCTTGTGGTTTTTCTCATTATAGTGTTGCAAGAACACCTGCACTTGGCTGACTTTCTCTTCTCCTAAAGATACAGGATCAGTCTCAGGTCCTGAGCCTGGCAACCCTAACTGTGTAACAAACACAAACTTGCAAAATTAGTGGATACTATGAGCAGTATTCAACTAAATAGATCTGCTAGTGCAAGGATATTTGCCTGTGCAAGAGTTTCTCTTTCCTTGCCCAATGTGCCCCCTAAACCTGTTCTGGGTTTTCCTCCAACCCTCTGAAGATTTGGGGAAGGTGTGGGGGCACACCAGGAGAGGGGGGGAGTTCTGTTGGCCAAATGGAAATCCTTGTGCTAGCAGATCTGTTTAGTTGGATACTTCCCTATAGACAGGGGTGTAGTCATCCATTGTCTTGTGGGGGTCTTAGACCCCTTATTGTTTTGGGAGCAGGGTACCAGCAGGGTCCCTATGTTTCTAGCATCCTATGAGCTAATCAGAGTGAAAGTAGGTGAGTCATCCCCTGAAAATTTATTTATTTATTTAATTTCATTTATAAACTGCCCATAGCCAATGGCTCCCTGGGCGGTGTACAACATACAATAATACAATAAATGAACAAAATCACAGATAAAAATACAAATTCATAATAACACTAAATGATATTAGCATAGCTAAAACATTAAAACAGTAAAATACATAGAAATATATTAAAATGCCTGGGAGAATAGGAAGGTTTTAGCCTGGCGCCGAAAGGATAGCAGTGTAGGCACCAGGCGTACCTCCTCGAGGAGACTGTTCCACAATTCGGGGGCCACCACCGAAAAGGCCCTAGATCTTGTCATTACCCTCCGAGCCTCTCGGTGAGACGGTACTCGGAGGAGGGCCTTAGATGTCGAACGAAGCGTACGGTTAGGTTCATAGCGGGAGAGGCGTTCCATCAGATATTGCGGGCCCACACAGTGTAAGGCTTTATAAGTCAATACTAGCACCTTGAATCTGGCCCGGAAACAAATCGGCAACCAGTGCAAACGGGCCAGAACAGGTGTAATATGTGAGGACCGCTTGGTCCTCGTCAATAGTCTGGCTGCTGCGTTTTGCACTAGCTGCAGCTTCCGAACCGTCTTCAAGGGCAGCCCCACGTAAAGTGCATTACAGTAATCCAATCTAGAGGTCACTAGAGCACGAACAACTGAGGCGAGGTCGTCACCGCCAAGATAGGGGCATAGTTGGGCTACCAAACGAAGATGGTAAAACGCATTCCGAGCCACCGAGGCTACCTGAGCCTCAAGTGACAAGGAAGGGTCGAAAAGAACCCCCAGACTACGAACCTGTTCCTTCAGGGGGAGTGTAACCCCATCCAGAACAGGATGAACATCCTCCATCTGAGCGGAAAAGGCACTCACCAACAGCGTCTCAGTCTTGTCTGGATTGAGTTTCAGTTTATTAGCTCCCATCCAGTCCATTATCGCGGCCAGGCAACGGTTCAGCACATCAACAGCCTCACCTGAAGCAGATGAAAAGGAGTAATAGAGTTGCGTGTCATCAGCATACTGATGGCAACGCACTCCAAAACTCCGGATGACCGCACCCAGAGGCTTCATGTAGATGTTGAAAAGCATGGGGGACAGAACCGATCCCTGAGGGACTCCACAATGGAGAGTCCAGGGTATCGAGCAATGTTCCCCAAGCACTACCTTCTGGAGACGATCCGCCAAGTAGGAGCAGAGCCACTGCCAAGCAGTATCCCCAACTCCCAACTCCGCAAGTCTCTCCAGAAGGATACCATGGTCAATGGTATCAAAAGCAGCTGGGAGATCAAGGAGAATCAACAGAGTTACACTCCCCCTGTCCCTCTCCTGACAAAGGTCATCGTACAGGGCGACCAAGGCTGTTTCTGTGCCAAAACCGGGCCTAAAACCGGATTGAAACGGATCTAGATAATCGGTTTCATCCAAGAGCGCCTGGAGCTGGCTGGCAACCACCCATTCCAAGACCTTGCCCAGAAATGGAACATTCGCTACCAGTCGATAGTTGTTCAAATTATCTGGGTCCAAGGACGACCTCTTCAAGAGAGGTCTCACTACAGCCTCCTTGAGACAACGAGGGACAACTCCCTCACTCAAGGAGGCATTGATCACTTCCTTGGCCCAGCCGGCAGTTCCAGCCCGGCTAGCTTTAACTAGCCAAGAAGGGCAAGGGTCGAGTACCGATGTGGTTGCACGCACTAGTCCAAGCATCTTGTCAACTTCCTCAAGCTGCACCGACTGAAACTCATCCAACAACTGAGGACAAGACCGTGATCTAGGTACCTCAATGGATTCAACTGTCCTAACATTAGAGTCGAGGTCCCTACGGATGCATGCGATTTTATTTTGGAAGTGCCCCGCAAACTCGTTGCAGCGGGCTTCAGATGACTCTGTAGTATCCTGAGGGCCAGAGTGTAAAAGCCCACGTACTACCTTAAAAAGCTCCGCTGGGCGGCATAAAGATGATCTAATAGTGGCAGCAAAATAACACTTTTTTGCTGCCCTTACCGCTTCTATGTACAACTTAGTGGAGGCACTTATCAAAGCATAATTGCATCCGTCAGGAGTTCTCAGTAGCTCCTTTCTCATTCTTATTGGCTCCTAGGGATATCTGTTGTTGTGGGAGAAGGCATAAGGGTCTCATTCTCAAACCTGCAGCACAATCACTCAATCACTCAATAGTGGGAGGGGATGCAACTGTGACTAACATGAAGGTACCCTGCACTTCTGAATTTGCCACTGTACAACTGTCTATAGATTCAGCATAACCAGCTACTCAGAGAAAAATAACTGCAAATTCAAGAAGACACATTCAAATACGTAACAGCCACTGTACACGAACCCTACATGCAATTGGCTAGGATGTTTGCTTCTGGCCCAGGTAAGAGAGTTTTTCTATGCAACAAGGAGAGATTGACATATATAGCATTCACTTCTACCAGGACTCAGAAATATGTTATTAAGCATGGACAGATTTTGTATATATGCAGTTCCATGCATTTTTCTATATCTCTTGTTTCCATCTCCACATTTTTGCCTAGGTGCAGGAGTCAGTATGGGGAAACTACTACTGTGGGCAGGTAAGTGTTGAATTTGTATTTGCATGTCACTGTAACTAATAAATAAAATGACTGCACAGAAATGAGGAGGGACAGAGTTTCTTGTTATATACAGTTCTATGATTCTTTCTTCAAGGGCTTACTTTTATCTGGTAAAAAAAACCAAAGGTACTTTCTTCCCAAGAGAAAAGGTGCAAGCCCCTGTGTCTTTGTTATTGTGGGGATAAAATAAAATGACACTGGAGAAAAGTGAATTCTAGTGACAACGCAATCCTTGTCTATGCATGTATGCCACTGTGAATTGATGTGTGGAGGTTGGACGCATGAGGATTGGGAATACAGGATGAGTAACTGGATCTGACCTTCCCCAACCCCTGAGGATAATTTTCACAGGTAGGAAGGACATCCACCTGTCAATCATCTGAAGTCACCATAACATCCAATGAAGCTCTTTCCTTTATAATTAATTAATTAAATATATATCCCACCCTTCCTCCCAAAAAATCACATGGGCAAAGACACAGGGCTTTGTAGGTACTGCCAATCAGCTGATCAGCACTACTTGCAAACCTCACTTTTGGCAGAGAACCACATCTTTGCTTGCCTCACAGCTGACATCATATATTACATCAGAGGTATAGCAGGTTGGTGTGGCTTGGGGAAAAAAGCAAACTCCATCTACACATGGAACAGACTGTCTGTGTAGGCTTATGTGTTCTGTTTCTATTTATTCTATTCTATTCTATTTATTACATTCAGAGCTTGGAAAAGTTACTTTTTTGAACTACAACTCCCATCAGCCCAATCCAGTGGCCATGCTGGCTGGGGCTGATGGGAGTTGTAGTTCAAAAAAGTAACTTTTCCAAGCTCTGATTACATTTATATCCTACCTTTCCTCCAAGGAGCTCAAGGTGGCATACAAACATGGTTCTCCCCTTCCCTATTTTATTCTCACAACGACCCTGTGAAGTAGGTTAGGCTGAGAGACAGTGACTGGCCCAAGGTTACCCAGTGTGGAACACTTAAGGTTCCCACCTTCCAGAATTACGATTCTTTTCAAAGTCAGGACTAAGCTAGACTTTACATTGAATGGACAGGTTTATTAAAATGTATATTGCATCAGCTGGGGGCAGGGACTGATGATTAACTACCAGAGCAGGTATGGAGGGGAAGTATAAAGTATAAAGTTTTCCTCCCCTGCTATGGTCTTGAAGAAAATTCATTCTCTTGGTGCCGTGTGTGTGTGTGGGAGGGATTTCAAATCAAATATCAGCTTCAGAAAAATATTGTGGCAGGGAACGACTGGGCTAAATTTCCTCCTCTCTGCCTGATGTGAGCCCATTAATTATGACCCATCCCTTGCTGATGCAATTTGCCTGCACTTTAAGTGCAGAAACACATTTAATGTCATTTTTCTAGTTAGGCCCTCACATGCATATTTTGTCAAGCTTTATGGTACTTCTTTGTCATCTGTCCACATTTTGGGTAGAATAAACAATAGTAGAAATGACCTCTTAACATCTACACCTTATGTTGATCATTCTTATTTTATTTCTTTTACTTGGCAGGCTTCACCATTGTGCTGAATCTGCAGCTTGGTATGACTATCTTCACTTCTGCTTGCTGGCTGGGGACTAGTTCTAAAAATCTAATTGATCAGTTCACTCCATAGCCTGATTTTTGGTCATTGCTTCTAGATGAGGCACCACCTATGGACCTTCTGGACTGAGTGAACTCTGCTGTCACACACATATAATTCCAAATCCCACTGAATGGTTTCCAAAGCTCATCCATACAAAGATGCCAAAAATATGCCTGTTGGAGAACTTGGCCATTTTTAGCTCACTATTTGCTTCTTTCCCTGTAACGGGTGACAGATAGTGCAGAGAATAAAAATAGAAAAGTAGGTGATTTTGAAGGGGGCTGAGACATGTGAATCCTTGAGGAGCAGCTATCTGGAAGAATGAATGGCATGCAGTTTTATTTTTTCCAGGCATTCTGATTTTGCCTGGTTAATAGCTAAAGTTTCCAAACATCCTGTGTTTGCAAGAAAAACTTCTTAGTCAGCTCCATATAAGAAGCCCCTTATTTTGAAATGCTAAAGCATTATAAAGTCCCTTTAGCCTGGCAACACTATCTCAGCAAAGCACAATCAAATCTACAGGATTTTTTTAAGTACACAGAAGTTCAAGCTGTTTATACTATCCACATGCCCAGAAATGGCAAGTTACTAGATCTAGATACCTTTTGTTATGTGGAGAGGTGCTGGTTCTGCCCTGGAAGAAAGTCAATCTTATGATGAGGATTTGAAGGAAACTATGGAAAACTGTGTGGATCAAATCCAGCGAAGTCACTACGTGAGTGGAAGGACATCTGCTCAGACAATGGAACTTCCACCCCCTACTTCCCTTGGAGCATCCCTCACACCTTCACAAGTTTGGGAGAACCTCCAGAGCAGATAAGGGGGATACAGAAGGGCCACAGGAGAGAAGAGAGGGGGAAATTCTATTGTACAAGCAGAAATTGTTCCACTTGTGCAATGACCTCATTGGATACAACTCTGTATTACAAAATGCATGCAGTGTTATCCTTTCCCAACATCATCTTTTGCCTTTCTTTGCAGGTTCTGCCTACAAACTTATATGTTATGTCACTCAGTGGGCTCAATATAGGGCAGGACCAGCCAGGTTCATGCCAGAGAATATAGACCCATTCCTGTGCACCCACTTGATCTTTGCTTTTGCTAGCATGGACAAAAACCAAATTACCACTATGGATCCGAGTGATGAAACACTCTACAAGCAACTTAATGCCTTAAAGGGCAGGCAAGTATCTTTCAAACTGAATGTGTGGTTAATGTACGGTCAAAAAGAATGTATGTTTGGTTCATGGCTGCTTCCAAACTTTGCCTTCCTGAGTGACTGACAGCAGTACCAAGCCCAGAAGCAAAACAGGAAGTGTCTCATGGGGCCTCTTTGCACATTATGTGTGTTTATTAATTCATTAATAAAAGTACTTTTAGTGACTTGTATCTCCTGGGTGTAAAGGGTCAGCTGAATATCACCCTCACAGTGAGTGGCTCAGGGGTTATGTGCCCTGCCACCTGTGCAGCCGTGGGCAAGCTGCGTAGTCCCAAGGAGCCCAGTTGCCCCCCAGCTGGCAGTTGAGGACGAGGGGCTGGCTTGTGCAGCTGTGGCAAGCTGAGCAGGCCCTAGCCAGCTGGGGAGGACTAGCCTCAGAGGAAGGCAATGGTAAACCCCCTCTGAATACCGTTTACCATGAAAACCCTATTCATAGGGTAGCTATAAGTTGGGATCCACTTGAAGGCAGTCCACTTCCATTTCCTTTCATCACACGTTCCCTGGATGGGGTACAATATAAGTTAAAATACAAGAAACACAATTCCAGTACAGTTAAAAAAGCAGGTTAAAAACACAATACACCATTAATAGTAAAATACACAAGGAAACTACCTGCATGCTCCTTCATTGCAGAACGAGTACACTAATACTGGTCTTAATGACTCACAAAAGAACAGGGAAATGGGTGAGTCTTTTCCTGGCACTGAAATGACAAAAGTCTCTATGCCAGCCATGCTTTCAGGGGGAAAGCATTTTATAATTGTGGTCCACCACAGCGAGGTCCCTTTACCATGTTCCCACATAACATACCCCCTTTGGTGGTGGGACAATGAGAAGCTCCTCCCTGATCAATGAACACAGAAAAGTGTTCCTGAAAACTAAGACTCGTGCAAAAATATAAAGTGTGAATGTGCCAAACAGGAGTTTGAAAAAGTGTTTTTCATATAGATACTTGTTGGACAGTCAGGAATGCCCATGGTTCCTGTACAGCACACACTTGGTGGCAAATCTGTACATGATGCTATAAAATGTGAGTAGGGATGGAAAAATCTGTCAGTTTTTGTTCTCTCAGTTTCTCATTTTCCCAGTCTGAAATTCAGTTCATCACATTTCTGCAGCCATTTGTGGTTTTTTTTTTAAATCCTCATGAACAATCTTCAGCATTTTGGATGAATTTCTCCTAATAAATACATTTCTATATGCAGTTATGACTAATGTACTCATTTTTGCAATCAATGTCTCTTAATATAATGCATTTTGTATGTTATTTCCACTAATTTACTCATTTTTATGCACACTTTCCTCTAATCTATGTAGTTTTGTAAACATTGGTTGGTTGGAGAACTGCATCACAACATTTGAAGAAGTGTGAATTTCTAAGGAAGGCTGTGTTTCGGTTCTCATATTGTTTCAGAGAGTGCAAATTTCATAGATTCGGCTTTAAATGAGAACTGAATTGAATTTTTCTTCCATCTGTAAATGTGAGAAATATCCATCTGGAGGCACTTGCTATTTAAGGGACAGGGTTGGCTGGGGCTATTGTAACTGGTTTGAAGTGATGGTTGCTGTTTCCCTGTGTTGATCATTACTAGTGTATTGGGATTCTGTAACTACGTCTCTTCGGAGACTTGAAAGTGGCATGATCACGTCAATAGTACATAAGCTTTTTTCCTGCCTTGCTATAGTCTCTGAAATAGAGTACTTTGTAGACTTTTGAAGCACTGTTCACAGCTGTGTATAACCCAGGAAATTGTGTCCCAACATCTTTTGTGACAATGCAAGGGATTCTAGAGTGCATTTCTTAAATTATACTTGCTTGTGTATTTGGGTTGATCCTGGAAAGAAGTCCTCCAGACAAACAAATCAGGGTGAATGCTCAATAAACAGGTTGTCTGGAAGCACCCTGTGAGAGTTGGCAGGGAAAGATGTTTATAACCTTTGACAATAATGCTTGCACATGCCTTAAGACATGAGCTCTCAGATGTCCATGGGAATAAAATTAATTTGGTAATGACTATGAAGAAGAAGAAAAAAGAATTCTCTGTTCCTCATTGGAATTGTTAGCAAGCCCAACAACAAGAAGAAGCTTTTATGTCCACTTTGGGCTCTATCACTGGTAGTTGCTTTAATTTCCCCATGGCACTGACAGAGGATATTTTGGGATTCCACCCAGACCTCTGAAAATGTATGAAGCTTGAGTATTTCCCAAAGGCTGTCCAGTTCTTAAAGCGGTATTCTACAATTGCAAAAGAAAAACTGGTGATGGGGTCTTGGATATTTTTAGGCAGAGAGGATTGAATTAATTTTTAATCATTGTGGAATACTTGTATATGTCAATCCGATTCCCAATATGTCTTTTTCTTTTTTCCCTAGGAATAAAAAGCTGCTCACATTGGTGTCTGTTGGAGGGGCACAAAGAAGGACGGAAACCCAGAAGTGAGACCCTTCTCTTTATTATGCTCATAGAAAGAGCAGAGATGTACCTTTTTCTAAGCAGTCTGTTATTTGGGATGCTCAGCTTAAGACATTTTGGAGAAGCTGGTGTTTGACATGAAGGGTATTTCTCCTCATTAGATATGCATGTCCTTCAAAAGAACATTTTCAATCTTTTATTTTTACTTATACTATTATTCAATGCTAGCACTGAAAAATGTCAGTGGTGGAAGAGACAGTGGCTTTAATAAGAGCCTTAAAAAGGGGGAGGAGGGTTAAAGAAAAGGGGGGAAGGTAAGAATCCCTCCTCCCATGAAAATTGTAAACCTTCTTTCCCCCCTGAATCATTTCATTCTGCTTGGGGAACTTGACTGAATAATCCCCCTAAATTTGGCCAAACCGCCAAAGCAAAACAAAAGGGGACTGGTCCTAATGAGTAGTGAGGGGATGGGAGAGTAAAATGGAAATGGACTCTGCCTTCAAGTCGAACCTGACTTATGGCTACCCTATGAATAGGGTTTTCATGGTAAGCGGTATTCAGAGGGGATTCATCATTGCCTCCCTCTGAGGCTAGTCCTCCCCAGCTGGCTAGGGCCTGCTCAGCTTGCCACAGCTGCATAAGCCAGCCCCTCGTGCTCAACTGCCAGCTGGGGGGTAACTGGGCTCCTTGGGACTATGCAGCTTGCCCACGGCTGCACAGGTGGCCAGGCACGTAACCCCTGAGCCACTCACTGTGGGGGTGATCTTTAGCTGGCCCTTTACACCCAGGAGACACGAGCGGGATTTGAACTCACAGATTCTGGACTCCTAGCCAGACTCTCCTGCCCACGGAGTACTGTGATATAAATTGGCTTCACTCCACTGATATCAGAGATCTTTTTTTTATACCAGCTCTTTGTGATGCAGCTGTCAAAGTAGAATTCATTTTTTCCAGGTTCACTGCCATGGCATCCTCTCCGGCAAATCGCCAGACATTTATCAAATCAGTGGTATGTTTTCTCCGCAAACATGACTTTGATGGTCTAGACCTTGATTGGGAATATCCAGGTTCCGGTGGCAGCCCCCCAGATGATAAACGTCGCTTCACAGTCTTGATTCAGGTGAGAAAATGGAAGCATATAGATTTTCATCCCAGGTTCACCAAACGGTTTTGGAATCCCCCTAGGTGATGTTGTGGATCATGCTTATCTTGACATTAAATTATCAAAATCATTCTTAAAAAACAACAGTGAATTATTGTAGTAAAATTTTATTTTATTTAAAATGATGATTCAGATTAATTGTTTGGAATATATACAGTGGACATAGAATATATGAGTAGAGACTAGCACAATTTAAGCATGTATAGAGTCCTTTTCTAATCACAACTAGCCTTCATATAGTTGCTTTTCCACATCTTGAACAATGGTAGCTTTTGAGTCCCAGCACCATATATTTTATGCATAGCAGGTTTTTCTTATTTATTATTTAATTATTTTCTGTAACTAACAGTGCAATCCTACACATACTCACTCAGAAGCAAGTTCCAGTGAATTCAATGGGACCTACTCCCAGATAAGTGGCTACACCTGGGGGTAAGTCCAATTGAACTTAAAATGAAATTTACTTCCGAGCACACATGTATAGGACAGCTCAGTAAATTACTGAATATAAAAAGAATAATCAACCATCAACAAGAATAATTAGTCTGTGCTGAATTACATGATCAGATGCAGCCAAATAAATAGAAATATATAGGCATACCTAATTCCATGTGTGGATATTTATCATTATAATCTGTATGGATGGAAATTTACAACCTGAAAAAGTCCGACTGTCCTTTGAAATGTGTTCTGTTCTATTGCACTGCATGAGCAACATCAACTGCTACTTCTGTTTTCCTCTTAAGGAACTATCAGCTGCTTTTATGAAAGAGGGCAAAAAAACAGGACACCCACAGCTTCTGCTTTCTGCTGCAGTATCAGCTGACAAAAAAACCATCGATGCTGGCTATGAAGTTGCTGCCCTGGGCAAGTAAGTGACATGGTTTCAGATGAGTGACCCACCCTGCATCAGTGTCTCTGTCGAATACCAGCTCTGAATGATCTGACTTCTAGTTACAAATTGCTAACAAGCTCAAGAGAAAGCAGTTAAAATGGAATGCCTGTTTTCTTCTTCTCTTCCTGCTCCCTTATTACATTAAGGATTCAAACCTCCATGCATGAGAAAGTTTTCTGTTTTACTGAACCAAGTGCAGGGACAGAGCCAAAGCCCAAATTGGGTGGGCATACTTCTCTCTTACACACACACTCCTTCACACCCATCCATCCCCAATTAGCTCTCTCTCTTTCTTCTTTCTTTCACTCTCCATACTTGGGAAAGTGCACCGAAGAAGGTGGAGGGCTGCATGTAGTCTCCAGGCCACAGTTTGCCCATCTGTGGTTTAAACTAACCAGAGTTCCCTGAGTTTGGATGTAATGGAGAACTGTGGTTTGTTCAAAAGTGGAAGCAGATGCTTCTGATCTCACTGCTGCACTTGGGGAGGGGAGGGAAGAGCACACAAGGCCAAGGCTTGCTGTGTCTCATGTACATAACATTAAACAACAGTTTAGCATTATATCTGGACCTATCCTGGCACCTAACCTGTGCAATTCCCTCCCCTTAAATATTAGACAGGTGCCATCTCTGTTATTTTTTTGGCGCCTATTAAAGACCTTCCTCTTTCAACAAGCCTTTTAAGTTGAGTCATATCCCAGTCTGTGTGTGTTGGAATTGCTTTTTAATATGTTCTTAAACCTTCTTTTTGAAAACGTTTTTAATCTTAGAAGATGTTTTGAAAGCTTTTTTTAAGAAACGTTTTTAAAGACATTTTGTTTTAATGTGTTTTAAAGTTTGTTTTTCTGATGTTTTAAAGTTTTTAGTGCTTTTGTTTGCCCCCCTGGGCTCCTGCTGGGAGGAAGGGTGGGATATAAATCAAATAATAAATAAATAAATAAAATAACTAATCTGCCCACTGGGGAGGTTCGAGGGGCCTTTGGCAGAATGCCCACTAGTGAGACCCTTTCTACATTGGTGGGCCTCCTCTTATACTGGTGGGTCCCTTTGGGCTTACCTGGAGGTAGTGGTCGGCTGCAAGTGGCAGCAGTGGGAAGGCAGCAACACTGCAATCAGCAATGGACAGCTGGGTTGGAGTAACCAGTTTAGTTTCCCATAATGCCTCACCAAAATCCCCTCTACACCAGCTCTCCAAAAGATCCTGCCCCACTTCAATACCCTCCTGGGGCCCGATACCCTGGTTTTGTAGCCCCTCACAAACTATGGTATGTAAGATGGTGTGAAGGAATTGGACTTTTTATAAGTCTTGTATGTAGTTTGGTTTGGGTATTAAGGGGTTAGTTTGCTTCCTGGAGCCAACCTTGTCTGGTAGGTTAACACTTCAGGAGGTGTTAAAATGATGAAGTAAAGTGTGCATTGCATGCAGTCTGGTCTGTAGAGAGGGTTAAGAGAAAAATATGCCTTTTTTGTTGTGTTTGTGGATTGAGTTTGATTGTGGACAGTTTATGTAGGACTAGCTGGATGTGTTTATCCTGTTTTATTTTCAGTCCCTTTTTGCTCCTTTGGGCTTGTTTTCTGTTAAATTAACATTTCAGCTGTTAAAACTTTTTCTTTAAAAATAATCATTTTAGTAAATGTTTAAACTTGGTTCATAAGGCCTTGTGGCCTGTTTTCCTGTGGGTGTATACCCACCCCATGCTTAAAAGTCACACTCCACACTACCAAAAGGTATTCTCAAGAAGACCCAGGGGAATTTAGACTGTTTGGTGGAAGCAGCTAGGGAAAATAAAGAATTCCACTTGGTGGCAGTGGAAGTTAAGGGCAAACATGAGGTGGACACTCTGTTTGGCCTGGTTACCCTTCCTCAAACAGGCCAAGGTGTAGCTGGGGACCCATGACAGGTGGTATTTATTTACCATTATGTCTACATAGCCACACTGTATTGTAGGCTTTAGATGAATCTGGGCCAGATTCTAGGGTTTTTCTGAGGCCATCATATGTACATAATCTAAAATTAAAAAGTGCCTATGAATTTATTATTATTATTATTATTACTGGTGAAACAAAGTACAAGCTAACATCGATCTGTACTCTCTGTTAGGATCTCTTTAGAGCTTAGGTTAAACTGTAAACAATATTATAAGTATCATTTTTTTGGTTTTTATGGTACACAAATCATATCATTGTTGTAGTATTATCATACCTTTTAAGTGAATATTTATGCTGCATACAGTATTTTTTGTGGGAAATTTCTAATAAAATACAATTAAAAATTATTATAGCTAATAGATTCTGTAATGTCTGAATAAATTATTCTTTATTCTTGCCATTTATTTTCATGTGCATTTAGGAGTCTTGATATTATCAACGTGATGACCTATGATTTCCATGGACCTTGGGCACCTGCAACAGGACACAACAGCCCCCTGCACAAGGGTTTAATTACTTATGACTCATCTCCCTTCCTCAACTGTGTAAGAACAAACAGCACACAACCCCATCCTAAACTCATTTAAATTCTAGTGGCAAGTTTTCCACTTGATGCAGTGAGAACTGAATCAAGCCCAAGCATGAAGGAGGCCACTTGTACACACCACCATGAAGAGAAAATGCATCAGCCAAAAAGACCAGAACATATTTGCATAAAATTTGCATGTTTATGTCTAGATGCAAATTTAGAAATAATGACTATAATTTAAATAGAAACACCAAGCATTTTACCAGAGTGGGGAAAGATGTGTCCAGGTGACCTGTGTGTCTGCTCAGTCTGCTGTCCAGGTGTGGTTAGTGGGCAAATTCCAGGCCCCTGAGCTCTCTTCTTAGGATTCCTTATCCTTAAACCAGGCCTGGACTGGACAGCTCTTCAAATAGAGGACCTGTTCAAAGAGAGCACTGACAGCTGTACAGTAGGACACATGGCCACCCTAACAAGCATATGGAGAATGAATGATAAGGCTCAAAATACATGTTTTGTGTGTTTGCATGAAAATGTTCCCCATTTTAAGATGAAGATTCAAAGGAGTCTTGACAGGCTATGTCTGAGCAAAAGGGAGGATAAGGGTAGACTACTTCACTTTTTTTTACTCCAGTGCCTTTTCAGCTCAAAAATCACCTTCCTAAAACAGCTTTTTTTTTTTTTTACAAAGATTTGTGGCAGACCTGGAGGACCTGACTTTTCTTCCTCTTCTCACTGATGAAAAAGCAGCTTGAGGAGGTTGATCCAGAGAGGGGGAAAAAAAGGTTAAGCAGACTCTCTGCCTGCCCTTCCTTTCAACTTGTCGGGCCTACTTTTAGGTTTTGAAGAAGCAAACTTGCAAAGGAAAGAATGAGAGATGTGTTTGTACAATGTGCTTATGTTGCAGGAATATGGCATGAAGTACTGGAAGGAAAATGGAGCACCACCTGAAAAACTCCTCATGGGCTTTCCAACGTATGGACGCGGTTTCAAGCTTGCTAGTTCAGATACTAAAGTTGGTGCCCCAGCCTCTGGTGCAAGTAGTCCTGGATACTACAGCAAAATGGCTGGTGTCCTGGCATATTATGAGGTTAATATCTCTCTGGCAATTTATTACAAATGTACAGGAAAGTACTGGACACAGAACTTTTGCAATATAGTGGATCTGATTGGAGAGACACTGATTAAGATTCCCACAGCTGTAACCCCCCCCTCCTGGGTGGACTAGGGCTGCTTTCACACTGCACTTTATTCCATTATTCTGATGGTTTCTTACCTGATAATTTGTGCATTATATTTGATCTTTCACATGACATACAAGCTTGTTCTGGTATTCTAGTGGAATATAGTGCAAGTTTAGCACAAATGTTCAAGATAAATGATACAAGAAACAATCCGTTTGCAAGCTTGGGAACCCAGAAAATCACTAGAGTTTTCCACTAGCTGCAGCTGCTCACGTGACAGGCATCCCAGCATGCAGTGTGTTCCCACCCTTTAGGTGCACTTTTTTTTGCCTGATGAGAATTGTACTGGTGTTCCGGCGTACATGTGGGTAGCAGCAGCATTTCCCACACACTCCCCTGTGTCTATACAACTAATAAAGATATAGATGTCAGATGCTAAAGGGAGAGGGGTTGCATGGCAATGGGATGAACAGTTAGACCTCCTACACAGTGGGGAACTACAGTGCACATGTGTGTAACAGGTGAGGAACTAAAACAAGATCTTCATTGCAGCTGTGTGAAAGACATTTGTACTAAATGCCGGTATATTGACTGATAAAGCCTTAACACAATAGGTGCTGCAGTGTGAAAGGAATTTTAAAAATTGGGACAGAAGTACTACCATATTAATCTGTTGAACTAACGCGATAAGCCCCATGTCTGAAAGCAGCCTTGGATATATCATTCTCTCTCAACTGAACTTATCTTATATGGTTTTTGTGAGGATAAAGGGGGGTAATTCTGTGCAAGGAGTCTAAGTTACCTGCAGGGACAAAAACAAGAAAAGTCTTAGGCTGCAATGCAATGAATATTGATTTGGAAGCAATGCCACAAGTAAACTCCTATTCAGGCATTGCCTGGCTGAGTTTGGACTAAAACTGGGGAAGGGATAGGGGTGTGCATGCAAGTCCCACTACTCAACATCCCCTCTATTTTAGACCTTTCCATATTGAGAAGGAAAATCTGAAGAGGGATTTGCAGCACATTCAAAGCACATGTCCCCTTCAAAAAATTCTGGGCATTGTAGTTTACCCCTCACAGAGTTACAGTTCCCAGTAACCCTTAAGCTGCAGTGTACAAAATTATTTGAGGGGAAAACATACTTTGAATATGCTTTAAAGGTGTAGTGTGTATGCAGCCTAGGTGCCTTCAGCTGAATGCGCTTGGGATCCCTGCCTTATCAGGGTTCCTGATGGCAAGGAAGAGTCTAAGAACCTGTGGGAACGTTTGGGATGGGACAAGCATGAGGGGAATGCTTGAATAGGGCTTCAGTGTTCAGTAAATATCCATAGGACCAGTTTGGATAGGACCAGCTTGTAAAACTGCAATCTTGAACACCATTCCTAGCAAGCAACTGCTATTGAATTCAGTGGGATTTACTTCTGAGTAAAAGCTCACATTGTTAATTTAAATTAGAACAATTCCAGGCTGAATACCTAGCCCACCTTTTTTGTTGTTGTTAACTGTACACCAGGGTGGCAAATCTTTTTCTGCCAGAGGACCACATTCTATTTTGAGCAGCCTTCTGGGGGCTACATGCCAGTAGTGGGCAGGGCCAGAGGCAAATATTGGCAGAGCAAAGGATGTGACTTACCTTTGCAAAGTAGGTCACTTTCCACTCACACAAAATCCAGCAGTTTCTACCCCCCACCATGTACTTCTCTCCATCCAGGTGAGCAAAAGGCATTCTCACACTTCAAGGACACGTTCGAGGCACGTAAAAGCACACAAGGAGGGCATGGAGCAGGGCTACTGAAAGGTATAGTTTGGGGAGATTCCTGAGGGCCAGACAGAGAGGCCTGAAGGACCTCATTTGGCCCCTCGGCCTGAGGTTCCCCACCCTTGCTATATACAGCAGAGGTTTCTTCTTGGAAATTGGGCTTCAAGCTCAAGGTGCAGTCCATAAAGTACAGTACTCTGTACTAGTCATGGAATAACCATTGACTCCATGGGGAAGCTTGGAATTATAAATGTGTAGGATTATAGATTTCTAGTTTTGTTTTTGCCCCCTTGAGTGTTTGCTCTTTGTCTAAACAGAGGCTCCCTTCCTTTTGACAGGTGTGTTCATTTTTAAAAGGAGCTATCATAGCATGGATTGAAGAACAGAAGGTTCCTTATGCTTTTAAAAATGGAGAATGGATTGGATATGACAATGAAAGGAGTTTTCAGATAAAAGTGTGTCACTGTCATATAAATTTATTACATCCTATGAGAATGAAAATCGTTTAGTATTTGGTGCCATTCTAGGCACTAACCAAATTTACAGTCACATTCTTAATTTACAGAGACATGGGCCGCTCCTAATGCTACTGTTCCACTAATGCAGCAGAATTGTGCTTGCACAATGGAACTTCCCTTCCTCTCCCCTGCAGCCCCCCACGCACCCGTAAAATCTGCTCTGAATGGTTGAAGGACGTTCTAGAACAGATTTTGAGGTTGTGTGGGGAGAGGAGGGGGAGGGGAAGATCCATCGCAGAAGTGGAAATGAGGTGTCGGATACAATCCCATATTCTTGAGTCATGTTCTTTTCCCAAGATGTGTGTATGTTATGTGCCTTCAAGTCAAGTACGAATTACGGCGACCCCATGAATCAGCGACCTCCAATAGCATCTGTCGTGATCTGTTCAGATCTTGTAAGTTCAGGTCTGTGGCTTCCTTTATGGCATCAACCCATCTCTTGTTTGGTCTTCCTCTTTTTCTACTCCCTTGTTTTTCCCAGCATTATAGTCTTTTCTAGTGAATCACCTGACACTGTGGCCTCTGAGCATTTTTTTTCCATTTTAGTTTTTTCTCCTTCTGAAAATTTGTTGTACTTCTGTAAACCCTGGGATCCCACAGGGCATATCTGCACCGTGCATTTACAGCAGTGTTATACCACTTTAAACATTTATGTCTTTCCCCAAAGAATCCTGGGAACTAGTTTCTTAAGGGTGCTGATAGTTGCAAGGAGACCCTCATTCCCTTCACAGAGCTACAATTTTTAGAGTGGTTTAACAATCACTCCCTCTTCCCAGGGAACTCTTCGGGAGAAGCCATGACTGTCTAAAGTGTTATATTGCTGCTTTAAATGTATAGTGGAGATGCACCTAAGAGGAATTGTTTGACTACAATCCTGTTTGGTAGTCACTAGTGAAAGGCGTGATTTTCATGCAGTGCACAAGCAGAAATAAAGTTCTGCTTCTCCCTGTAGGCAAAATCAAGAAGTACATTGTGATATTACCTTTAGTCAGTCTCGGTGGTTATCTCTCAGAAAGAGAGAGGATCTTATTTATGTCACCAGAGCGTGATGCATTCTAGATTCACAGAAGATGTGTTACTGAACCACTCACTGCACTCTGGCTGAATTTCTTTGAATGTTACTTAAATGTAAATTGTACATTCTGAATGTGCTGTAATGTCTGGAAGGAATTTGTAGTTGCCTGTTTATTAGCAAAAAGTAGAAGAGATATGTTGTGTAAGAACTATTATAGCACTGGTATATAAGTTCTAGCTTGTGGACTATTTACAAGGATATTTGTTTTAACTTCTTTGCAGGCCGAGTTCTTGAAGAAGGAAAGTTATGGAGGAGCTATGGTTTGGACTCTTGATTTTGATGATTTCTCTGGCAAATTCTGTAATCAAGGACACCATCCCCTTCTTAAAAGGCTCAAGGGTTCCCTGGGAAATTGAGTTAATAACAAATTAGGTAAAGATGGCAATAGGGCATATGAATCACTAAGCCACCAATCCAATGCCCAATAAAGTTAGAATTAGGTAGACTAATTGCATGAGAGTTTAACCCCTATTTTCTAAAGTCTTTTTTATTTGAAGTTTTGGAATGTTAATCTTAGATCAGGGTCCCAGTCTTACTTGGGCTTCTCTTGCCTGGCTGGGAGGCTTGGGCAGAGAGAAGTAGGAGCACCCACCATCTCGGCACAACAGTGCTACCATGGGACTAAATCCATTTAGTCTTAAGTGGATTTACATGATAACCATGTGATACAAAAGCATTTTAAATTTTAGGATTTATTCAAATATTTATATCCTGTCTCTCAGCTGTAGTTTACAAAGTTGCTCACAGCATGAATTAAAACAAGCACTATAACAAATAAAGTTAAGTTAAAGTTAAGACAGCAGCAGAAAATCCAGTTTAAAACAGCAGCAAAAGATCAAATAAAAACAACAGCAAAGGCTGCAAGTCTATAAAATACACATTTACCTGGAAATAAGGCCCATTACACTCAAAGGAGTAGGGGTGGAAGAATCTGTCAGTTTCAGTTTCTCTTTTTTTCAATCTTAAATTCGGTTCAATGCATCATTTTGTGATTTTTTTTTAGGTCCTCATGACAATTCTTCAGGATCTGGGACACAATTCTCTTATACACATTTTTGCAAGCAATTTTGCCTATTACAATGCATTTTTGTAAGTTACTTCTATTAATATATACTTTTTAATGCACACTTTCCCCTGATATTCACCATTTGGTGCACATTTTATTGTTGTAGAATTGCATCACAATAATTCTGAAAAGTGTGAATTTTGAAGGATGACTGTATTTTGATTTGTATATTGTTTTGGGAAGTGCAAATTCACATAAAATTGCAAAACGAATCAGTTTTTTCTCACACCCCTTCTTCTGAGAGGATATGTATAGGAGAAATAAGATTCTGCTGTCAGTCTATTTATTAGGATTCTGGTCCAACAAAGGCTTCTTCCAGACTGCCTAGCCCCACTGTCATCCAGATAAGTTGTAGCAGTGGTGGTGATGGGAGGGTGGCTGTGCAGCTTTACCCCACCACACTGGCCTCTGTTGGTTTAATGCCTTCACCTCATGGTGGTCTCAGACTAGATGCATACTTAGTAAACAACAACCAGGCATGCAAGGGCCAATGCAGTGCTTAACGTCATGTCTAGTTCGGCCTAGAGCCTGAGGAAGTATTGCAATACAGGGCCAAATGTTTCATGGGTGTTTTTCTCTGTTGTATGTTAGATGCTTAAAAATCCAGCACATATCTGATATACTTCTGATATGAATTTGTTCTCCTATGGCAGGTTATAAAGAATCACACCAGACAAATTGAGGAATGAGATGTGTGCTGAAAGAAAGATAGGCCCATGTCAAATCTCTTACCTCCTTGAGCCTTCACATGAACTTTAGATATGAATTGAATTCAAGGACAGCCATATCAATAGATAGCCACACATATTGTCATCTGTGCTCCAGAACATGCAAGCAAATATATAATGGAGACACTCACTGTCTATTAGAATGTAATTATCTAGGCCTGAGCTACAAATTCTTCCTTTTCTGTTAATCTGATGTGGAAGATTGTGAGATGTATGTGTAATTAGGAATGCACATGGTTCTGTTTGGTGGTCTTGATTATCTGTTTCACTATGGAATCTAGTAATAAACATTGAATTTACCTGCATTATAAATAATTTCAAGTTGTAGCACAATAGTGATGATAATGAAGATATTTCTTTCAGGCTTCTGATATTTTTAACTTGGAAAAAAAAGCTGACCAACATAACTAGGTGGCTCTCCTGTAGCTATTTGTTTCCACCTGCCTTTAAAAAGTAAATTTTAAAAAAGCAAGGACACAGATAGCTTCATCTTATGCTAGTTTTTAGGCAGCTGTTTGTTGCTGAGTGAGTAGTTCCTTAACATTGCTGTCAAGGTCCAAAAGATGATCAGGTGGCTTTTTGCTCAAGGAAGAGGCAGATACCAGATTATTATTTAACCAACCTGAAATGTAAGGAATTGTTTTACTTTTGACAAAAATTCTAATAAGCATTCTCTCTTTTTTTTATTAAACCCAAAGGTTATAACCTCCACTCCACAAAAAGGTTATCCACTAATAACAGAATATTCAGTATCCATGAAATGTTGAGTGTCGGTGGGGGGGGGGAGAAAGAAATGGAAAGGGGAATGTCCTGCTTGAGTTCCTTATAGTTTATATTTATTTATTTATTGAATTTATTAGTCGCCCATCTGGCTGGTTATCCAGCCACTCTGGGCGACGTACAAAATAAAACCTCCAAATACATTAAAGCATTTAAAATCTCGAACCAGAATAATAAAACCTAACCTACCCCAAAAGCATGCCTGAAAAGCCAGGTCTTTAAGGCCTGGCGGAAGCCCATCATAGAGGGGGCATGACGGAGATCATTTGGTAGGGAGTTCCATAGGGTGGGGGCCACAATTGAAAAAGCCCTCTCCCTAGTCCTCACCAGTTTGGCTGTTTTAACTGGTGGGATGGAGAGAAGGTCTTTTGAGGCTGATCTTGTTGGGCAGCATTGCTGATGATGCTGGAGGCGTTCCTTCAGATAGACTGGGCCAAAACCGTGTAGGGATTTAAAGGTCAAAACCAACACCTTGAATTGGGCCTGGTAAGCAGCTAGTAACCAGTGCAACTCCTTCAGCACTGGAGTGATGTGATCTCGCCGACGGTTGCCTTTAATCAGGCACGCCACCGCATTCTGTACCAGTTGCAACTTCTGGACTGTTTTCAAGGGTAGCCCCATGTAGAGCGCATTACAGTGGTCTAGGCGAGAGGAGACCAGGGCATGTGCCACCGATGGGAGCAGATGATTGGTAAGGTAGGGGTGCAGCCTCTGTATCAGATGGAGTTGATACAGCGCTGCCCGGCTCACAGCCGAAACCTGAGCTTCCATGGACAAGGATGTCAAGGATGACCCCCAGGCTGCGGACCTGGTCTCTCAGGGGCAATTGTACCCCATTGAGCACCAGGTCCAAATCCCCCAACCTTCCCTTGTCTCCCATGAACAGTACCTTGGTTTTGTTATACTATTCTGAAGGAAGGCATGCCTGGCTGGCGGGAATCCTGAACAGAAACACACCTGCAAGGATGTGAAGATACCTTGGCTGCACCATTTTGTTGCAGGACCTGGTGCCACTTGTTCCTTCAAGTAGCGAAGCGGACTCCTTTTGCTGATCAGTTTGGCAGCAAAACAGGGACATCCTGAGAAGAGGAGGAAAGTTCTGGGTAATACTGAGAGTACCTCAAGTATGCAGAAAGATATGGTTTGCAGGTTAACTGTTGGATGTTGTATCTGGCGCAAGCAGATGCCCAGGATGCAGAACAGTATAGTGACAGGCTAGATGCCAGTTGAAGCAATGAGCCGGACAAGCAATAAGTTTTAAGAGTCACTTTACTGACAATATATCACAAGCTCTCTCTGTACAAACTCCTCGACCCCCACACTCATAAGTGTCTGCTGGCCCTCTATATAGATAAGGCCAGCTGCCCGAGCCTAGGTTTCTTAGCAACGTGTCCTTGAAGATGGCTCGAGCTCTGCCAACTTTCGCTGCTAAGTCACGTAGCTCACTTGTGGAAATTTAACCTCTGCTTTCTGTTTTATTCCTCTTTTATCCAAGTATTCAGTAAAAGAGTGTCCTAAAAACTCTCCTCCTTGATCTGATCTTATTCTCTGTATTTTGACACCAAACTGCACTTCAATTTTTGTAATAAATCTTTTCAGTTTCTCTGCAGCTTCACTTTTAGCTTTTAGTAAATAAACAGTGCAGAATTTTGAAAAATCATCAACTATTGTCAGGAAATATCTTGCACCCCCCTGAGTAGGTTGAAATGGCCCCACTAAGTCCACGTGTATTAATTGATAAGGTGCATTTGTACTGGGCATGGCTTCTTTGTTCTTTGCAGCCACAACTGCCCTAGTTTGTTTACACACGTGGCAGTCTACATATTTTTCACAGTTTCTCAATGTCACATCATTACTGTTCTCTGTTGTTTTCACCACATTTTCATATCCTATATGGCCTAGTTTTCTGTGCCATAAATGAACACAATTATTATGGGGTTTCTTATTAGCACACATGAGTACATGATTTGTTTGTTTCACGTGTAAGAACAATTAGTCCCTCATTATTCCTTTCATGAATGTTTTTTCTCCTCTCATTACATGCACTGAACCCCTTTTGAACATTACTGTGAACCCCATTTCATTGAGTTTTGACACAGCCATAATGTTACATTTGATATCAGGAACAAACAGCACATCTGTCATAATGGTATTGGAACCTGCTAATTTCACTGTACCCCTACTTTTGATCTGTTTCTTAGATCCATCAGCCATTATTACATGATCCTCTACGTCACAAAATGTATGAAACATAGATTTATCTTTGATTATACTATTTGTTGCCCCACTGTCAATTGCCCATAAATCTTTACAGTTATTTCCCTGCTCATTGTTAATACATTGCTTATTCTTACTAGCATAGATCACCTGTACACATGGTTTTCTTCCTCTTTCTCTTCTTCTTGCTTCACAATTCCTTTGAAGATGTTGCCTGGAACCACAAAAATAACACGCCTTTTGTCCATACAGTCTCTCTTGTGCAGCTTTGTTGTTCTGTTTTTCCACGTTGTGTTTAGACTCAGTCTTTTCCTGCTTTGCCATTTCCTGCCTCCTTTGGAATTCTTGTAAAAGTTTGCCTTCTATATAATCCATATTGAGATTTGCATCATCCATTGCTTCCAAAGAGCTCACCAGACTATCATAACTTGAATCTAGTGAAGCTAATGTGATATACACTTTTTGCGTTTGAGAATGTTCAATTTCATGTTCTGACAACTCAGTAAACAGTCTGTTTATTTCCAACAAATGCTCTGACATGGTTTTATCTCCAGATAAGCGCATCTGATACAATCTTCTGGCAAGATATATTTTAGAACTGGCAGTCTTTCTCACATGAATATTTCTTAAAGTTTTCCAGGTTTCTTTTGCCGTTGTTGCATCACGCACGTGCAGTAATTGAGAATCATCAATAGCAAGAACAATTAACGCCTTTGCCCTCTCATCCAGCCTTCTCCAATCTGCTGGAATTGGCACTACGGCGGGTGGGTCTTCTGCGATAGCTTTCCACAGGTCTTCTTTCACTAGAAAAGCCTGCATTCTCTGTTTCCAAGTGCCATAATTTTTCCCTGTCAGCCTTTCCAAGGGAATCCCGGCCGATAACGTAACAGACATATTTTCGCTTTTCACAGTTCACCGCCTTTGTAATTAGAGCTTCTCACCTCTGTCCAGTCAGTCAGTTATTCCCACGGCTCTCTCACAGCTTTCAGCTTAGCTTTCGGTTTCTCCGTCTTTCTGCTGTTTTACTCGCTGGTCTGCAGTTCTGGCTTTTCTCTGCCGCTTTTCTGCAATCCTCAGCACCAGGTAACCATCCTCTGCTACCACTTGTTGGATGTTGTATCTGGCGCAAGCAGATGCCCAGGATGCAGAACAGTATAGTGACAGGCTAGATGCCAGTTGAAGCAATGAGCCGGACAAGCAATAAGTTTTAAGAGTCACTTTACTGACAATATATCACAAGCTCTCTCTGTACAAACTCCTCGACCCCCACACTCATAAGTGTCTGCTGGCCCTGACTTCTGGGAAGGGTGACTTCGCTTGTGCCTGCTTTTGAGACGGGCTCCCGCCGCAGAAGAAGCTTATTCAGATATAAATCAGTCAGAACATTTTTTTTGACTGATGAAATTTCTCCCGGGCAGGGAGAAACGTAGAGATCAACCTCAAAAGCCTGTTTTTGTTGGGAGGACTGGATTTCATTAATTTATGAGAAAAGGTCCAGCCAGCAATGCCGGACGGACTTCCGAACAAGCTCTATCTGATTAATGCGATACGTTTATCTTTTCTTCAAAGAGAAAACGGACTAACAGGCAAGCACTCTTCTTTCTATTATTTTTTTTACTTGGTTTAAATTGTTGCAGCAAAAAGAGATTTGTCAAATGAATCAGCTTTAAAGAACTTCTGGGTGAGCTATAACTCTTCTCTGTTATTCACGAAATTAACAGCTTATCTCTGTTTCTATTGCAAAAAGCTGTCCTGGAAGTGCATTCTAAAGATATAAACAGAAGAGGGATTTCTATTCCGAGGAACATTATATTGTCTGGGACTATTCTCTTTTTGGTCTATTTTATTTTGATGAATCTGCTTCTTCACGACGCCACTAACTGTTTTGATGCTGGGAACTAAATTTGTTTTGTATTCTTGAACATAGAGAGATAAGGCAGGCTGCTCTGTTTATACTGTGATGTCATCAAGCCTGGAATATTAACCCAATTGTTGCTGAAATAAGAAGTGGTTCTTCTTTATTTTTGTTTTGTTTTGTTTTCGTGGTTTTAAAAATGGCAATGAAGAAAGTGGCTGAGAATCTGGAAGTAATTATGTTTCAGAAAATAATGGATGAGATTGAGATAACGAAACAAACCCTGCGACAGGGCAGTAAGGAGCTGAAAATGGAACTGAGCAAAATGACGCAGGAGCTTAAAGAAATAGGGGATCCTGTGAGAGAGGAGAATGAGATCAGAGATGAGAAAAGAAAAAATAAAGGGAAGATACAAGCCCTGGAGATTGGAACAAATGTGGAATTGGAAAAAGATCTGGAGTTTATGGATATTAGAAATAAAATCTACTGTTTGGAATTTAACGTTATCTCTGAAGAAATTAATGAAGATATTAGAGATAAAGTTATCAATGGCTTGGATAATCTTCTGGACTGGAATGACGTGATGGAGCTTGATATAGAGAAAATCTATGGAATTAACTGCAGCCATGTGACAATGGAAAAACTCTCAAGAGATGAGCCAGTGCATTTTGTAAAAAAGAAGAACAGAGATATGACTTTACAACAATATTTCAGCAACTTATTCAGAATTGATGGCAAGAAAATATTTGGAATAGAGGAAATTCCCATCAGACTCTTATTATATGACTATGGCTATGACAGCAAGATTATTATGGAATACTGATAATGGAAGATTGGACACTGAAATTACTGGACTTAACAGGACTATTGAAGATGGAAGATGGAATTAATATGGATAATGGAATAATGGCTATTGAAATTATTGGACCTAACAGATTTTGATGAGATGGATTAATCGATATGTTTATTTGGACTATGGTTATGACAATAAGATTATTATTATTATTAACGAGATGGATTAATCGACATGTTTATTTGGAGAAAAATTGATAGATATATTTCTTAAAGAATTGAAACCTCTCTTTGACTTTTTGTGGAAAGAATAAAGTAATGTTTATGAGATTTGATGATTAATTAAGATAACTACTGGAGGAAAGTGATTTTATAATATAATTTAAGAGACAGGATTGTTATATATTGTAGACCTATAACTGATTTGATCTGCGACAAATGGGAAGTCAACATTTTATTTTTTTGTTTAATCATTTTTGTTTTGTTTTGTTTTTTGTCTTTGAATGTTTTATGATTTTGTTTTGTATGTTTTATGAAAATTTGAATAAAAATTATTGTAAAAAAAAAAAAAAGTGTCTGCTGGCCCTCTATATAGATAAGGCCAGCTGCCCGAGCCTAGGTTTCTTAGCAACGTGTCCTTGAAGATGGCTCGAGCTCTGCCAACTTTCGCTGCTAAGTCACGTAGCTCACTTGTGGAAATTTAACCTCTGCTTTCTCGGTTTAATAGCCAACATTAACCCCCCTCCCCAAAACCCAACATTGGAAAGACCAAGGGCTGTGAATGGATATTGCCCACATGCTGTTATGGAACTGTGGCAGCATGTATGACAGCAAAGCATGAACACCACTTGCTTCCCTTCAGGTTAAAGCCTCACTGGGCGAGGGAAAATAGTTGGGGGGATGCACAGCTGACGGAATGAATCCCTACCCCAACTCCCCCCCCATATCCTTTAATCTGTTAGGAGCCAGGCCCTTTTCTGACTTTTGTTTATTGATATTACAGGGGGAAAGCATCCACTGATTCAAATTTCCCATTAATTCTCCCTTACAGTGGAGGAAGGGATGGTTAATCCTCCCCCCGACATGCACTAAATAGGAACATAAATTTCAGGAATGGCTGCCCCTCCCAACCCCAAATCAAAATGTTACTGTGCTATTGCATGATTACCCCGCTGTTTATCCCTTTTCATGTCTTGTGGACTCCAAAGTTGTCAGTAACAAAAATATCAAATTGTCATTAAACAACAGATCATACAACTATTAACATAAATAGTTAATAAAGGTCAGGTGAAGTTTATTCAGTTTTATCAGTTAGCAGTCAAGGAACAGAGCCATGAAGTTGACAAAGGATATCGGTCTGCTTTGATTTGTATTTCTTATGTTTCATGCTTTGTTCATGTTGTTCTTCTGCTACTCTTTGTGTAACCCACCGTATGTAGTCCCACCTGCCGGTAGGCTCACTTGCCTAATTTTCTAATCCAGTACCAATGACTCTTGTCCAACATAGTTTCCTGTTTGGTTCAGACTGTCTCTTGGCTCCTCAGTTGCTCAGAGCCTGGTGCCAGCTGCTCTGTCCACACAGCCAAGGTTGTGATTTTCAGTGAATGCTCCTCTATACTGGATGTGGCTTTGTACAACATTAGCCCATCCACACTAATAGCACCCTCTTTCCCCAGTTGGTTTTTGGAATCTCAGTTGCATACTGTGAAGGAATTAAACTGTTCATCCATGCTGTGTTTGTTTTTAGTTATAAAATGGTTGCTTTCAGTTTAGTAGCTGTTCTTGCCAGGGGGTTCAAATGGTTCAACCAGTTAGCATAGGAAACTGAAACCTAAGGTTGCGGGAAGAAACCTAGTTGCTATGGGAGCTGAAACCTTAACAAAATCCTAATGCCTTACTGATTAGCTAAGAGAGGGAAGTTAGAATAGTGTTTACAAGTGATGCTAGAAAGCAGGGAGGCTGATCTGTAAACAACAACAGCAAAAGCCAGGATGGAGTTGTAGAAGACTGGGCTCTAGGGAAAAAGGTTGTCTAGATGTTGTTAGACTATAATTCCTATCATCTCTGACCATTGGCCATGCTGGCTGAGGTTCATGGGAGCAAGAGCCCAACAACTTCTGAAGGGCCACAGGTTCCCCATCCCAGATTTAGTCTTACATTGTGTTTCCCACAGCGACCACCCAGATGCCTTTGGAAGTTCACAAGCAGAGCATGAAGGTTTATTAAATCATCCCATGTTTGTTAAATCATTTCCTCAGAGACCAAGTGCTTCTGTGCATAGAAGTTCCATTAAACTATCACAGCTCAGCTCTGTCAGCTTGATTGTTGTTTAGAGGCTTCTCAAAGTCTCCTTGCTGATACGGTCAGCAATGGTTATAGATTGCAGAAGCAAAACTAGAGGAAACTACGTTACTGTGGTTCTGCTCTATTTTCAGCTAAGGCTCCACCTTCTCCATTTCTTAGCTGAGTTCACCTTTTATCAACATGCAGCTTAAGAGGAATTTTACACTGATGCATATACATTTTAATGGTATCTTACGCTGATGCAGTATAAATGTCAAAGAGGTGTGGCTTGCAGAAACAGCCTTGAGGATTTAGAGATGTATAATCTCAAACTGACTTTTTGTGTGGGGCGAAGGCTACTTGCATAAATTGTTGGCATAGTGTTTGTGCTGCAAGTTACTTTGACCATCTAGTTTCTAAAAAAAGAAAAGGGAAATCCTTATTTTGTATGCCATTTAACAGAAAACACTCACTGAGTATCATGAATTGCAAAATCTATTGCAATACATTGCAATTTGGACATACTTATACAGTTGCTTACTCATCCGACATCTGCACAAACCATGTACCTGCATGCCATAAAATTGTTGTCTGGAAAGGCTCTTGGAGCCACTTCATACATGCCTCACTATTTCTTGTTCTCTCATCATATGATTACCCAACACTTGAGAGAGTTCAGACTAGGGAGGAACAAACCTGTCAATACTGGTTTCTCTCCGTTTCTCATGTTTCCAATCTTAAATTCAATTCTCCACTTTTCTGCATGAGTTTCCTTAAAAGAAAGTTCTTATGAAAATATTGTGAACATTTTAGTGCACACTTCTGCTAATATACCCATTTTTGCAACTAATTTCCCCTAATATAATGCATTTTAGTTACTTTTGTGAATATATGAATTTTATATACACTTTTCCTTAATATATGCACCTTTGTACAAATGTCATTGGAGAATTGCCTTGCAAAATTCAGAGAAGTGCAAATTTTGATAAGTAGCTGTTTTTTCATTTGAGTATTATTTCAGAAAGTGTGAATCAGATGATGATAGGCTTTCATTAAAATATGAAACAAGCAAAATTTCTCCCCCATCCCTAATTCAGGCAAACCCCCTCATGTGTTAAAAGAATGGGTGAGGAAGGGGTCATGGGGCAAGCTGTGTAACCGTACTGATGCATACACTGAACATGCCCCTTCCATAATTGACAAGCATGGGAAAGGGCCTTCTGCATGTAGTGATATATTCACATAGACTTCATTCATGCAAGGAGTCAGGGGGATTCATGAGTGGCCCAAGATCCCCACTCACATAAAGAAACTCTACACCAGTTCTTTATTATGTGTGCAGGGCCCTTTTTCAAGCTTGTCAAACTCCCAGCCACTATGTGTGTGTGTGTTGCCAGCAAGTGCAATTCTCCCTCCCTTACAATGTAAGATTTATTTATTTATAATTTATATCTTGCCCTTCCTTCCAAAAGGAGCCCAGGGAAGCAAACAAAAACACTAAAAGCACTTTGAAACATCTTGGTAACAAAACACTTTAAAACATATTAAAACCAAAATCTTTAAAAACAAATTAAAACAAAACATATTAAAAACATATGTAAAAAACAACTTTAAAAACATCTTAAAAAGCAGTTCCAGCATAGATGCAGACTGGGATAAGGTCTCTACTTAAAAAGGCTTGTTGAAAGAGGAAGGTCTTCAATAGGTGCTGAAAAAACAACAGAGATGACTCCTGTCTAATATTTAAGGGGAGGGAATTCCAAAGGGTAGGTGACACAATGCTAAAGATCCCTTCCTATGAGATGGGTGCAATGACTTGGATTTGCAGCTGAGGTTCAAACTACAGAGCTCCATGTTTTTTCCTCCATGCTCCTTGCTTTCAGGCCAACATCAGGCTGCGAAGCACGATGGAAGCTGGGTGGCCAGAGAGGGGCTGCTTAACTCTTTCCTCTCTGGTTGTTTGCTCAAAATTGTACTTCTGACTGAGCATCTGTTTCCCCCCCTTCTTAATTAAAGATGCAGTCCTCTGCATGGATATCTAGGGAGTGACAGCATTGGAACTTCCATTCAAATAAACAGTGCATAGGATTAGGTCGTAAAATTTCTATAATTGGGTGATTTTTTGTTGTTATGTGCCTTCAGGTCAATCACAACTTATGGTGACCCTATGAATCAGTGACCTCCAATAGCATCTGTTGTGAACCACCCTGTTCAGATCTTGTAAGTTCAGGTCTGTGGCTTTCTTGATGGAATCATTCCATCTCTTGTTTGGTCTTCCTCTTTTTCTACTCCCTTCTGTTTTTCCCAGCATTATTGTCTTTTCTAGTGAATCATGTCTCCTCATTATGTGTCCAAAGTATGATAACCTCAGTTTCATCATTTTAGCTTCTAGTGACAGTTCTGTTTTAATTTGTTCTAACACCCAATTATTTGTCTTTTTCGCAGTCCATGGTATGCGCAAAGCTGTCCTCCAACACCACATTTCAAATGAGTTGATTTTTCTCTTATCCACTTTTTTCACTGTCCAACTTTCACATCCATACATAGAGATTGGGAATGATCCTGACTTTAGTGTTCAGTGATACATGTTTGCATTTGAGCACCTTTTCTAGTTCTCTCATAGCTGCCCTCTGCAGTCCTATCCTTCTTCTGATTTCTTGACTATTGTCTCCATTTTGGTTAATGACTGTGCTGAGGTATTGATAATCCTTGACAAGTTCAATGCCCTCATTGTCAACTTTACAGTTACATAAATCTTCTGTTGTCATTACTTGGGTAACTAATGAAATATTAATTAAAATGATTGGGAGATTTGTTGTAGACATCAGTGCTAACTGATATCATAATCTGTCTACAATAAGGAAAAATAGGCTTTTGAGGCTCTCTTCATAAACAGCAATATAATATTTTGTTTCATGTAATGTTACATAAAGGTGACACTTTTTTCCATCCTTGAAATTAGATCTATTTTCTGTCCCTGGATTTATTTTTTAGCCACCTGTGTGTTTTGGCTGCCAGCTGCGTGCCCCTTCAGCAGGTGTGTGGCTCCCATGCTGATAACTGAGCAGTTTATAAAGCCATATTTGCTTTCTCCAAATGGGCCATTTCCTTTGAAAAACAGATGGGGAAGATGCTGCTGTGGGCAAGTGAGTGATTCTACTTGCAATTTTGCATCCTGACAAACATGAAAAGACATTTCTCCCTGGCAAGGGAGATGACCTTTGAACTTAAACATGGGAATGAGAACATAATCTGGCTTGCTTGTGAGACAAGTACCCCTGGATGTGAGCGGGTTAGCAAACTGAGTCAGATGGTTTTATGTATAATTTTTGTTTTTAATCTTTTGTAGGTCTGGCCATTTTGCTGCACTTGCAGCTTGGTAAGCAGAATTATTTATTCCTCCTAGATTTATAAATAGATGCAATATCTGAGAGAAATTGGGTGGTGGTGGTGGGGAGAAGATGCTTCCAGTTTTATGTTGCCATTTTCATTTCTGATATATTGCCAAGTTCTGCCATTTTCATTTCTGCCCTTCTGATCTGGGAGACTGTCATATGCATGTTGCAATTATGAGTATAGCAGGGCCCTGCTTCTTGGCACCCCGTTTTTTGGTGTTCTGTTAATACGGCACCAGTGGGGCGATCAGCTGGAGGGGGGGCTGGAGCTCCCTGCACTCCAGCTGATCGCGCCGGAGGAGGGGAAGATTGGCTGTAGCATGCTACAGCCGATCTTCTCCTCTTCTGGCGCGGTCAGACTCCCGCTCAAGCTGATCGCGCCGGAGGAGGGGAAGATCTGATCTTCTCCTCCTCTGGTGCGATCAGCGGGTTAAGCTCCAGACCCCCGCCCTACAGCTGATCCACTTTTCGGCGGTTTTCGCTTTCTGGTGGGGGTCTGGAACCTAAACTGCTGTATGAGTGGGGCCCTACTGTAACAGCAACAAGCACAAATATGTGTTAAGAATGAGGGGCTGTATCTTTGCATTATATAAATCCATTGAGTATAATCCCTCATAAAACTTCCTGATTAATGCCTCTTTTGTTATCTGGTCATGCTTATATCAATAGCCACAGTACTAAGGAGTAAATCCCTTCAAACACAGAGGGACTTAGTTTTGAGTAGACTTATATAAGAATAAGATTGCACTGTTAATTGTACATTGATTTGAAATATAAGGATGAAGTGGATACAGTTCATACGCCCTATTTGCACTTTATATTTAAAGCAATATTATACCACTTTAAACCGTCATGGCTCCCTCCAAAGAATCCTGGGAACTTTAGTTTGTTAATGCCACTGGGAGTTGTTAGGAGCCCCCTGTTCCCCTCACAGAGCTACAATTTCCAGAGTGGTTCAACTCTGGGAATGGTAGTTCTGTGAGGGAAACAGGGGCCTTCTAAAACCTCTCAGCACCTTTAACAAACTACATCTCCCAGGATTCTTAGGGGAAGCCATGGCAGTATGAAGTGGTATAACACTGCTTTCAATGAGACCATAGACGAGATAAAACTATGAAGGATATAAGGATCAGGGCTGGCACCAGGCATGCTGGGGCCTGGCACATGCATGTATGCACACACACTCCACCTACCTACCTTTCCCTTTGTGAATGCTGCCCGCGCTGTGCTCGCATGCCTGCCATAAACCAAGATGGCAGCTGAGGCTTCCCTAAGGGGCTGATGCCTCCACCGCCATCTTGGTTGATGGCATGCATGCATGCTACCCAAGTGCATCCCTGCCATTGACCAAGATGGCGGCAGGGGCATTAGCCCCTTAAGGAAACCTTGGTTGCCATCTTGGTTGATGGTAGGCTTGTGCACCCAGTGCGCCCAGCATTTATGTCAAGGGAGAGGTAGGTAGGGCATTCAGGTGGGCGTTGCGGGCCTGCACAGTGGTAGGGGGTGCCTGGGAGCTCCCTCTCACAATCTGCAGCAGGGTCAGGAGCTGACACTGCCGTGGATCACGGAAGGAAGAGCTACCCACCCTAAGGAGAAGCCCTTCAGGGGCCCCTTGGGACCCAGGGGCCCTTGGCCAGGCCCCAACCTGGCTGTCCTCTGGCACTGGCCCTGTAAAGGATGCTAGATTAAAGATAAGCAGGCTGTTGCTATCACCAAGTAAAGGTTGTGTAATGTTCTTATGGTCTTAGTAGGAGACATGGTTGAAGGATAAAGTTGGAGGTCATTTATTATGTGATGTTAAGTGCTGAAACAATCAGTTGCTTGGATCCTTGGATAAGTTAACTTAAGGAAAATTCATGAAAGGGAAATTTCCCATCTCTTTCTCTCCCTTAAAGACACCTTGTCCTCCCAAAAACCTCTCTGGACAGTGGGTGTGGGACCCTCTTGAGCAATGTAGAGTGGAGCAGAGAGAGAAATCACCCCCAATTGGGCCTGGATCCTAAAATAAGTCAATTTAGGGAACTTTATGGAAAGACAGTTTCTTATTCTCTTCTGCCCTTTGAAGTCCTCCCATACTGTTTAAGAGGTGTCTCCCAACTCCCCAGGGATAATTTTTTTTGGGAGGGAGCTTGCAGGTGGCTGTAGGGGGGAGAAGGGACAGGAAACTTTTCTTCCATAAACTTCTTTTAGTTAACTTAAGATTCAAGGCAATGTGCTCAATTCTGTGTATTTATTTGATCATCTACATCTGTAAATTGCTGAGGAAGCTATGTTGGAAAGGATAGAATTATTTTGCATTCTTTTTTGCATCAATAACATTCATAAATGATGCACTGCAGACTAAAAGAAGTTGTGTGTGTGTGTGTGTAAACTACTTTAGGATCAACCACACAGATGTACATAGCACCATTTAAAAGATAAGGCTTTTTCCTAATTTCTCCTCTTCTCCCATTATTCTGAGGGATGTTTTCACCAGGAATTTTCAGCCAGATTCTGTGGGCAATTCATATGAGGCTCCATAAGTGTAGAGTAAGTGGATGGGTGGTGGTGTTTTGTGGACACCACTGCACCTACCAGGTATATCTATCTTTGGGTCTACCATATGTCTAAACTTTGAATGTCATTTAGAGTTGATTTTTTGCATGTGAAGTCCAATATGTATAAACCCAAACCAAGGGAAAGCAGACATATTGATCCCCTATCATATACAGGTGCCACACACTTGGAGCCTTTGGTGATGTAGTACTGACAAACAGGGCTTGATTACCAAGAGTCTAGATCATATAACTTTCTAATTGAGCATTTGTGCATGTGATAAACTTAATCATGAGGAGCTCCCAATATTGATAAGTAAACACATTACTGATTGATTTTAGCAGGGATATACAGAGCTGGCTCTTGTAGGATCACTTAAGTAAAGTATACCTGTTAGAGAGGCAGTTGGTTTGATTTAGTTGTTCCATTGCCTATAACATTCACATCACCATATTCTTTCTTACCCCAGGCTCTTCCTACAAGTTGGTCTGTTATTTCACGAATTGGTCACAGTACAGGCCTGACCCTGCCAGATATAAACCAGCAAATGTGGACCCATGCCTGTGCACCCATGTCATCTATGCCTTTGCTACCATGAGCAACAACAAGATTGCCCCCTATGAATGGAATGATGACGTCCTCTATCCACAGTTCAATGGCCTAAAAAAATAGTTAGTAATTTCTTTAAGTACTTAGTAATGACTCAGAATGAACACAGATTGGTTAACCACAAAAGAATAAGGCTTGTTTGGACCTGATGTGATTATCTAAGCCCTGTAGTTGTAAATGTTTGATCTCTTTTTATTTTAAAGGAAGGCTTCTATCAGGGCTGAAAAGCTTGTGTCTGACACTGAGTCCCTACTCCCTGCTCACCAGGGCCACTAAGAGAGCAATGCAGACAGTTGAAGTCTGGACAGTATCACAGTCCAGAGCCTTCCTGGTCCCAGAGAATCAAACCTGTGCTTCTGTCCAGTATAGGGCTCCAGGTTCCACAGTATTCCCTTAGTCCGGGCAAGCCATCACTGGTTGAAGCCATCAGGCTACCTTTCTTCACTTCCTCCAAGATACTACCTTGTACTGTATCAGATCATTAGTTCTCAGGCCGAATACTGTCTGATTGGCAGCTGCTGTCAGGCAGAGGGCTCTACCTCAGCCCTTCTACCTGAGATCCTTCAACTGGAGAGGCCACAGATTGAAATTTCTGCACACAAAACATGCTCTCTATCCCACTGAACTATGGCTATTCCTCTGACTGTTTTCTCCCTTCTGCCTGCCATTTCCCTGTTGTCATGTGTACTCCAGAACCTGCCACCTCTCCAGTACTTAGGGTCAATTGACGTTAAATCAGTATCGAAGAAAAACCTATGATTTGTTTTTTTCAACACTAAATAGCAGCCAAGGGAGAGTCCCAGTCTGAGTTGGATCCATAGCATGGGTGCAGAAGCCGTCGCAGCATTACAATTCCGAAAATGGGCCTGCTGTGAGGGGCAATGGACTGAAGTTTTCCTCTGCATGGCTGCTGTTTGTATTGGGAGGAAATCTATTGGCACCAGTGGGAGTTTTCTTTTCAGGACAGAAATGTGGGGTTGGGGGAAAAGGCTGGTCTAGATTGGAACAACAGTGGAGGCAAAGAATTGGCCGTTCACCTGACACTATGGCCTCAATCCAAATCACCCCCCTTGGGCTATTTAGTAAAGAAAGCACACAAGGGCCAATCCCATTGTTAATGTCTCATTTAATTTGGTCTTCAGACTAAGGTTAATTGCAGTCCTCTCTCTTTTACTACATAACAAAATAATAATGATGGGCAAAACAATGATGGCAAATTATGACTACATTTCCTGATTTTTTTCCCCCTACTCCCTTCATTAGCAATGAGAAAATGGTCACCCTGTTGGCCATTGGAGGATGGAACTTCGGCACCCAGAAGTGAGAACTTTTCTTTCACATTTATGATGAATGAGACAGGAAGGGGGAGTTTGTGGCAGAAGCCACCGACATTGTGAGGAAGGGGCTATGAGCCAGAGTAGTGTTAAAGATGATGGTGAAGCTTTTGAGGGATTTTAGTGCATAGCCCATGAAAAAGGAGGACAGTTTGGGGGTTGTGAAGAGTTGGAGGGAAGAATGGGAGGAATAAACAAGAATTGATAAGGGGAACTAAGTGGTAAGAGAAGCTGAAACAATCTGGCATTGCTTAACTTAACAGTGTGTGCCCCCTCATACTTTTATTTTCAGTAAATTAAAAAAAATCTGGTTTTGTCAGGTTCACCACAATGGTTTCTACACCTAATAATCGCAAGACTTTCATCGATTCCGTGGTTATTTACCTCCGTCAATATGGGTTTGATGGGATTGACTTAGACTTTGAATACCCAGGTTCTCGGGGCAGCCCTCCTGAGGACAAGCAGCTTTTCACTATCTTAGTCAAGGTAAGAAAACTTTGCTCAGTATGCTATGAACATCATGCTTCACTCTCCTGTCATTTTAAAGAAACTTGTTATTGTAGAAACCAAACCAAAGCTATACTTCAGAAAGTATATTCTCTCTCTTTGATAAGAGAGAGAAATTATCTGGGTTCTTATACAAGAGGGATTCTGATCTGAACTAACTTTGCCCCTAACTCATTCTTAAGATCATGACCCACATTAGAGAACACTAGATACAACATCTTTTGTGTGCACAGCTGGTTGGGATGCAACTATTAGCACCCTGATGTAAAGCTCCGAACACTTTCATCATCATCATACTGCAGCCTGTAAAGTTGCAGTGTTTTTACAACACTGACATGTTTTGCAAAACTGACTTGGCAATGACAGAGCTGTTGATATACTCATCATAAATATGTCTACAGTAGATTCAGACCAGTGCTATCTAAACCTTATAGCTGTAAATATTTGATTAGTTGCTGGGGGTAAAATTAATCAGTGGGGATAAGATTGAAAGGTATGCTTGTTTATAGTTTACTGTTGCCAGTTTGCCTCTGGACCTTTCTTCGAATAAGGAATAAAAAAGAAAATACTAAAGATGGCCTTTCCCCTTAACCATGAGTGACAGTTTTTGTTTCTTGAATTATAAATTATTTTATGCTTCCTTCAATAAGCTCCAAAAGGCACCTACACTGTAAATATATTTATATATATTTATATTTAGAAGACTGAGTAATCTTTTACCAGAAAGATGATTAATCAGCTAGTTGTGCAATCTTATACATATCTTCTGGGTTGTATTGTATTCAGTGTTAGTCATACATATTTAGAGTAGACACCCTGAAATTAATGGACCTAAATTAGCCATGCCCATTCATTTCAATGGGTCCACTGTGTGCATGGCTAACACTGGGTACAACCCGCTGTGTCCAACTGGACTCTAGGACACACCTTTAATCTATGAACAGGACTGAAACATCTACATTCCACCCTAAATGATTAAGTGCTATTTCAACCAGTGGCTCATCTAGTCATGCATTTCTTGCTCACGCAAGTTGCTCCTCAAATTTTCCTTTGCGTCAGTGCTGGTTCCAGTCAGGATTTTAGGGATTTGGGGATATTCTTTATAAAATTCTTTATAATGCATTGGCCCTCCTGGTTTACATAATGTGTGAATGAGTCAATTATCTTGTAAATAATGGCAGCACTTCCTCAGACCGTGAGATCGCAATTATGGTTGCTTGGTCATACACATAACATTTTCTTATGTGAGCAGGTACTCAGAGGAGAGCCAGGATGGCTCTCCTCAGCAACAAACATGATTGTCTGAATGAACACCTAGTTCCAACTATATGCAGTTTGAGAATGAGGTGCCACTGCCATTCACACAATCACTTTTGAGAACATCCTTTTTCAATTTTCTTTCCTCCCAAGACAGGGAAGATGTTCTACTCCTTTTCCAGATTTTTAAGAATTTTAAGATAATATGATTTTTTTTCACATTTGGTATTGAAATATGCTAGCTACTTTTAAATGACAATCACAGTAGTTATTACTTGATTAGATAAATAAGCAGTGACAGAAACTGACGAGCCTTCTAAATGCCTCGTTATATGTATATAATGGCATCAGTCAGATGGAAGGTTCATACACAAAAGAAGTGGATTTTCTCCATATTAACAAGTTAAAAGTTGTTCTTGTTGCATACACAGTTTTAAAAGTCTTGTACAAAATGAATTAGCTAGAAATGAATTTAACTATTAACATTACTCATCTATGCCCTTTCTCAGGAAATGCTGGCTGCTTTCTCAAGTGAAGCCACCAGGAGTGGGCAACCCAGACTGTTGATCACTGCTGCTGTGTCTGCTGGCAAAGCAACTATTGATGCTGGATATGAAATTGCAGAGATAGGAAAGTAAGTGACCATATATTAAATTGGAAACTGAAGATCATAATAGGACACAGCAAGGCCAAAATCATCGGGATAAAATTATTTATTATATTAAGAAATAAATGCACACACAGAAAGATACTTCTGTCAGCAAGATAAAAGAATATATTTCTGCAGTGTTTCTTTCAATTTTTAAATTTGCAATTGTATATTTGTGCAGTCCTGCCAAAGATTTTAACATGTGTGTGATGTAAACATTCAAAAATTTAGATGTAGTATTTTGAAGTCTTCCTGACCAGGGATGGGGAGAATATCCGCCAAATCAGACTTAGTACTGGATTCTGACTGAATTTGACAATCTGCTATCTTTATGGACTGGCACTGAATTCTTGCAGCAGGCTGTGGCTGTAATCAGCATGATTTTTTTTGCGGTGGGCCATGACTGTGATCGGCACGGATTTTTGTTTTGAATACCCCCCCCCAGTTTTATGTAATTCTCTTCCTAATTTTATCTAAGTTGATGCATTTGTAACAGTGTGTAGATGTGATAAATAGGAAAAAATAAATCATGTGGAACACCATGATCATTTACATAGGCATTTACATTAAAAATTATGCAATTTTTTTGCAACAACAAAACAGCGGTTTGAATTGGCAAGTGCCAAAAAAGGGCAGATCAGGATGGAATGACGGACTATTGGAATACAAGCAGATTGGAACTAGGGAGCAAACCCTATCCTGATTTCTGACTAACTGGTTTAGGCACAGAAACTGCCTTGGTCACCCTGTATGATGACCTGTGTTGCAACAGAGATAGGGGAAGTGTGTCCCTATTAGTCCTCCTTGATCTCTCAGTGGCTTTCAAACTGAGCATGTAACACCAGTTCTGGCACAACTGCAGTGGCTACCAATTCATTTCTGGGCTCAATCCAGAGTGCTGGTTTTGCAGAGCTTGGAAAAGTTACTTTTTTGAACTACAACTCCCATCAGCCCCAGCCAGCACTGCCACTGGATTGGGCTGATGGAAGTTGTAGTTCAAAAAAGTAACTTTTCCAAGCTCTGTTTTGACCTATAAAGCCTTATACAGCTCAGGACCAAAATATCTCAAGGGCCTTTTCTCCCATATGAACCAACCCAGACTCTGTGTTTGCCATCTGAGGCCCTTCTTTTGTGCCCTTTCTGAAGGAGATGCAGAGGGTGGCAACATGAGAACGGTCCTTCTCAATGGTGGCTCCCTGTTTATGGAATGCTCTCCCCAGGGAGGCATGCCTGGCACCATCATTATTTATATTTAGGTGCTAGGTAAAAACATTTCTCCATGCATTCAGCTCTCAAATTTTGGTGGGTTTGGGGGGGGCTTGATGTTAATAACTACTGAAGATCTAGCCACAGTAAAAGATTTCTGCTGTAATCCTACACTCACTTGCCTGGGAGTAACTCCTGTTTAACTCAGTGGGGCTTACAAACATATTTGCATACAATTGCACTGCTAAACCCTAAGGTGTTCCATATGATGTTAAATGTTAGATTTCTAGTCTATGCCCTCTTTAACTTGTTATACCACAAAGATTAACAGCATAGTGAGCTTGAGCCAACTTGAATACCATTTGTTGGAAAGGTGGAATACAAATTTAACAAATGGACAAATATGTAGAAAAAGGGAGCAGGGACAAAAGATAATATTGCTAGCTATAGGGCTGTACAAGTCAGATATACACCATATTACACAAATGCAGGTGCTTTCTTATATGACTTAATGCAATCTTCAAAAGCTAATGTGAAAGAGAACTGGGATGAGTCTACCAGGAGCAACAGAAGTTTTTTTTCAGCATATGGATCTCTTGGGCCAGTTTTTATTGATCTGTTATTTTTGTTTGATTCACACAAGGGTTCTAGATATCATCAGTGTGATGAGCTATGATTTCCATGGAGGATGGGACACTTTCACAGGACACAACAGCCCCCTGCATGTTGGATCTGCAGATAAAGGCGATTTTGTATACTTCAACTGTGTAAGGAAACACTAGCAAAACTATTGTTTGCTCAGAACCAGTAACAATGGTCAATTCATACATATATTCATTATTTTCATACTGAAAGGAATTTGCAATGAAATACTGGCTAGAAAATGGAGTTCCAGCTGAGAAGCTTATGATGGGGTTTCCTACCTATGGCCGCACCTTCAGGCTTACCACAACTGACACATCAGTTGGTGCTCCGGCATCTGGTGCTGGATCCATTGGACCTTACACAAGGGAAGCTGGTTTCTGGGCTTATTATGAGGTAAATGAAACCTAAGCAGGTACCACAGCTTAAATATTGTATGTGTGTATGTATGTATGCATGCATGTATGCATGCATTTATTTATTTAAAAACATTTCTAAGTGGCTTAATATTTAAAATCTCTAAGTGGTGTACAATGGCCATTCTTAAACAGGAGTAGCCTAGATGTGGTGATTCATGCATTGGTAACATCAAAATTTGATTACTGCAAATGTGCTTTATGTGGGGTGCTACCTTGTACCTGGTCCAAAAGCTCCAGCTGGTGCAATATGCTATAGCTAGACTGTTGGTTGGGACAGACTACTGCCAGTATATAACTCTGGTGCTTAAACATGTGCACTGGCTGTCCATACGCTACTGGGCCAGGTTCAAAATTCTTGTATTTTGGCAAGGCCCTTAACAGCTAGTGTCCAGGATATCTTAAAAGCCTCTTGACTACTTATATCCCTGCCCAGTCACTTAGATTTTTGGGAGCGTCCCTGTTGGTGGTCCCCCATGGCTCAGATGTATGGCTCATAACTACCAGAATCCCATTCCGTGCCCGGGACCTACTGGGCAGAGGGACGAGCTTGCGGCTGCTGTCGATGTCCAGGCCGCCATCTTGGGGGATGCGTGCACACAAGGCGCGCTGGTGCACCGTCGTGTGACGCGGCAGGGAGGCGGGGCGGCTGAAGGCTATTTAAGGCTGCCCCGCCTGCTTCCCGCCATCCAGTTCAAATTTCGGCGGCAATCTCGGCAGCCGCAGCAGCAGCTTCGGCGCGGCGCGGCTTCTTTCGGCGGCAGCTTCGGCGCGGCGCGGCTCCTTTTGGCGGCAATCTCGGCAGCCGCAGCAGCAGCTTCGGCGCAGCGCGGCTCCTTTCGGCGGCAATTTCGGCAGCCGCAGCAGCAGCTTCGGCGCGGCTCCTTTGCCGGCGCACGTGGGCCTCCGGAGGCTTCCTGAGGCCAGGGTGGCTGGGTGGCGGCGAGCCCCCCCCCAGCCTCATTGAGAGACAGGGAGGCAGCGGCGGCTGGCACCAAGGCCTATGCGGCGAGGATCCTGGGGCAGTCACTACGAGGCGGCAGCGCAGTATCGGATCCAGCAGCGGCGAGGACCACAGGCTAGGCGGCCTTTGGCCGGCAACTTTTAAATTTAATTATTAATTTTAATTAACGCGGGGGTAGGTGGGGCACGACCCCAACCATCAATCCTTGCCATGTGCAGGGCAATTAGGCTCCCCTCCAGGATAATTGGGTGCCGGAAGGGGGTATAGAATAAGCAGGCGGGCCCCTTCACAACGTTTTGAAATCACGTCGTTTTGTAAGCGGGGCCCCTATCTCCCTCTAGTATGCCACCCAAGAAAGGACAAGGCGGGCCAAAAGGGAAAGGAAAGGCCCCCAAAGCAGGGGGGAGATGCCCACCCCCAGCGGCGGAGGGGGCAAGGAGTGGGGAGGGGCCACCATGGGTGGCCATATTAGCCAGGTTGGAAGCCCTACAGCATGGCTCAGGCCATCCTAGTGCACCTCGGGACCAACCTGTGACAGGGAAGGAGAAGGACCCACCACCCAAACGGTCTCGGGGGAAAACGCAGCGGCCAGTGAACAGTGCTGATGCAGGGGCTGTTGCTTCCATCTTAGCGCGACTGGATGTGCTGGAGGCCGGGCCCAGGGCTGAGGCGAGGACGCCCAGCATAGAGCCAGGCGCAACTCCCACCTTGCAAGCAGCCCCAACAATGCAGCCCACACAAGGACCTTCGGCGGAAAGCACACAGGGTGAGTCCTCTATCATGCCACAACAACAAGGGCAGCGGCAGTGGAGCTGGGCCCCCTGGGGGTACCCCTACTGGCCCTTTTCCCCACCAGCGGTAACCGAGGGATATGGGCAGGCAGGGACTCCCGCCGGCGGGGGGGAGGTTACGCCACAGCAGCAGCATCCCCTAAGGGAGGCCTGCGAGCAGGTCTGGCACCTCGCTGCTGGGACGGCGACGGAAGGAGGGCATCAGCCCGCCCTGTCTGCCAACCCCCCTGCAGAGATATCCGACCCCCTGGGATCAGTCAGAGAGGGGGCCATACCTTTTGGGGAAACGTCTGCCCCACTGGGTTTTCATCTTCTGCCTGCTACGAAGGACAAAATATGGAGGGGAGAGTACGTGGACCTATTCTCGCTCTTGTACAGGGAGCCGGTTGGGAAGGATAAGGATAAAGGGGAACATGCAGAGCCCGATAGGCCCAAGCGCCGACGGGTAGAGCGCTCTTGGTCTAACTGGCTGCCTGCATTCCTTACGTACATGGGGGTGGTAATACAGAGGCAGCCTCATAGGGCCTCGGTACTGATCAAATACCTCGATATCATATATCGGGGCTACTCTGAGTTTCAAGGGACGGCATGGCTGGACTACGACCAGGCGTTCCGTATGAGGGCGGCTTTTGATACATCCCTCCCCTGGGACAAAAAGGAGGCTGACCTGTGGCTGCAATTTATGGCACATTCTAGACCCATGGCAGGTGATAGGGCTGACAGCGGCCATCTCTTGGCGCGCCAGGCATCAGCAACTGCTTCCCGCGGGCCTGCGGGGCAGGGGGTTCAACCCCGCCTGCTTTGCTGGGAGTTCAGCTCGCGTGGCCTTTGCGGTCGGAGCCCGTGCAGGTTCAGACATGAATGTGCCATATGTGGGGGCCCCCACGCCTGCACTAGCTGCCCCAGGGGCCGCCCCTTCAGGGGTGGAAACAGGGATTCGGCTGGCGCAAGGAAGACAGGGGCTGCAGGCGCAGCTCAGGGAAAGGGGCCCGAGCCCAATTAAAATTGCCGAGCTCCAACACTTACTCCTCCTTTACCCCCTAGTCCAAGATGCCCAGTTTTTACTCGAAGGCTTCACAGTGGGTTTTCGGATCCCCTATTTGGGTCCCAGGCGACCTTTCATGTCCCGCAACCTTAAGTCAGTGGAAGGCAGGGAATCAGTTCTGAGAGAAAAAATTAGGAAGGAAGTAGTAGCCGGCTGGGTTTTGGGCCCCTTTGCTGCACCACCCATCCCCTCACTCAGAGTTTCCCCATTGGGCCTCGTCCCCAAGAGGGCACCAGGTGAATTTCGCCTGCTACACCACCTGTCCTTTCCACAGGGTGAGTCAGTCAATGACTTCATCCCAGCGGAGCTGTGCTCAGTCCGCTACACATCATTCGACTGTGCTGTGCGAATGGTCAGGGACTGCGGGGTTGGGGCCCTTATGGGAAAGTGTGACATCAAGTCTGCTTTCCGCCTCCTCCCGGTCCACCCCCAGGACTTCGAGCTGTTGGGCTTGGCTTTTGAGGGTGAATATTACGTGGACAGGGCATTGCCTATGGGCTGCTCTATATCATGCTCTGTTTTCAAGTGCTTCAGCTCCTTCTTGGAGTGGGCGGTCAAGAGGCGTGCAGGCTTGCAATCAGTGGTACACTATTTGGATGACTACCTGTTTGCGGGCCCTGCGGACTCAGGCACCTGTAGGGCGTTCATGGCACATTTCGCGGGGCTGGCTGGGGAGCTGGGCGTCCCCCTCGCGGCCGAGAAAACTGAGGGCCCATCCACCGCTATCACGTTTCTGGGCATCGAGATAGATACGGTGGCCCAATGCTGCAGGCTCGCTCATGACAAGTTGGGGGCCCTCAGGGAGAAGATCACAGAGGTGGTCAGTTCTAATAAGGTGACATTAGCCACTCTCCAACGGCTGGCAGGCCATCTGAACTTTGCCTGCAGGGTTGTAGCGCCCGGCCGTGCCTTCCTGCGGCGCATATATGACGCCATGGCTGGCCTATCACGATCCTACCACCGCACACGGGTGACAGCCGCTCTTAGGGCTGACCTGACAGTGTGGTCCACCTTCTTGCGGGAATTTAATGGGGTCTCCCTATGGAGAAGGGATCGCCTGTTGGAGGCAGAGCTACAGGTGCACTCCGATGCCTCGGGTGCCTTCGGTTTTGGGGTCATTCTTCATGACTCATGGTGCCACGGCAGCTGGCCGCAGGGCTGGACACTGGCTGGCCTGACCAGAGACCTGACGTTCTTGGAGTTCTTCCCCATTGTCGTGGCCGTACACCTCTGGCCCGACAAGTTGGGTAATTCCTCAGTCCACTTTTGGTGCGACAACCTCCCCACAGTGCACGTTATTAACACCCTGTCCTCTAGAAACCCCAACGTTATGCTTCTGGTGCGAGCATTCGTGCTCCAATGTCTTCGCTATAATATTCAGTTCCTGGCGCGCCACGTTCCGGGTATTGACAATAGTATTGCTGATGCTCTATCACGGAACCAGATGGAGAAGTTTCGCCAGCTGGCACCGTGGGCAAGGGCTCTGCCGGAGGTGTTCCCCCCAGCGCTATGGGAGATTGGAGGATTGAATCAGAAAGGGCCATAAGCCTTTCTGTGGCGCCCAGCACTTTGGCCAGCTACCAGGGGGCAGGTAGGGATCTATCAAACTTCAGAGAGTCCAGGGGTTACGCCCAGGAGTGGCCCATCCCGGTCGAGCAGCTTATGGAGTTCTGCGTGGAGGGGAAACGGAGAGGCCTTTCAGTCAGGACCATCAAAGGTAAGCTCTCAGGCCTCGCTTTCCTAGCGAAGGCACGGGGCTTTCAGGACTACACGGGTGACTTTAGGGTGCGCCGGATGCTGGAGGGTTGGTCCCGCGAGCGCCCTTGCCCCCCGGATGCACGCCTCCCCTTTTCCCCGGAGCTATTGTTTGGCCTGCAGGGACAGTGGAAGCACTTGTGTTCTTCCCCTTTCGAGGCCCTGCTATATCATGCTGCAGCCCTCACTCTGTTTTTTGGGGCCTTCCAAATTGGGGAGGTGGTGGCGGCTTCTAAGATGGATAACTCCCTCCGAGCTCTGCTAGTCTCCGACCTCAGCTGGAGGGCAGAGCGGGCCCTCCTGCGGCTCAGGCGGTCTAAAACGGACCAGCATGGTAAGGGGCGCCTGGTGGTATTAGCCCCATGCCGGCAGCAAGAACTCTGCCCAGTAACAGCCCTGCGCGGTTTTGTGGCAGCGAGGGGGTCGCAGTCAGGGTACCTATTCATACATAGGAACTCCCAGCCCCTTACCAGATACCAGTTCTGGTCCGTGGCGAAGGCCGCACTGGGGAATTTAGGGGTGGACCCCAGTAAGTTCGGGACACACTCCTTCCGGATAGGCGCGGCCTCCACGGCGGCCCTATTGGGCTTCTCTAAAGACAGGCTTCAGGCTGTGGGCGGGTGGTCCTCGGACGCGTACAAGGCCTACATTAGACCACTTGCTGACACACATGACGCCAGCGGCTAGATGTTGGCCCCCCCAGGCCCCCCCTTTTTTTGTTACCCAATGTCGTTGTTGTTTCAACAGATCGCTGGACAAGATCGGAGCAGCCACGCATCCTCCTATGTGGCCACAGTATGATGTTCTGGGCAGGCCGCAGGGCGGTGAAGTCTCGCTTTGGCACGCAGCTGGGGCTCAGTCAATGGGCCGCAGTGCGGTGGCTGGGATGTCGGGGGATGCGTTGGGACGGGCTCCTGCCAGCCTTGTTTCAACCGGCTGTGGAAGTGGCAGTGCCCCAGGTGCTGGTGATCCACCTCGGGGGCAACGACTTGGGTCTGTTAAAGGGCAAGGCCCTAATTGAACAGGCATGCGGTGACCTCCGGGCCATTGCACGTCGCTGGCCGGGGGTGCACTTAGTGTGGTCAGACATCCTGTCGCGCAGGAGGTGGAATTGTGCCGGTGACCCACGAGGGATGGACAGGGCACGGAAAAAGGTGAACAGGCAAATTCAGAGGGCCCTTAGGGACTTGGGAGGTTCTGTCATCCACCACCCAGAGGTGGGCCACAACAAGCTTGAGCTGTTTCGGCCTGACGGCGTCCATTTGATGGACACGGGCAACGACATCTTTCTAAGGGACCTGCAGAAGGGTTTACACCAGATTCTTATCGGGTGTGGGGTAAAGGGGGACTAAGCAGAGGCTTGTCCCCCTTCTGTGGCGAAGAAGTGCGGGGAAAGGTTAAAGGGAAAGGGCAGCTAGGTGACACCTTTAGGCACCTTTGGGGGTGACAGGCGGTCCGGAGGCCTGCAGCTCAGGGCTACACGGCCCGGGGACAGGGTACGGGCCGCCTTTGGGGCCAACGTGCCTCATCCGCTCGGAGTTTCAGGGCTCCGAGGGGCGGTGATGCGGGTTGGACCCCCTACACATCTTCAGGGTGTGGCTGGAGCTGGGGGGCTGGCACAGGGCAGCCCCAGGCTCAGGCAGGGCATGGTCGCCCAATAGCTGCTAACAGGCTTTGCCTGGATCACCAGAATGCTCCCGCCCTTAATCTCCCTTCTGCAGGTTCATTATTCAATTGATTCTGTTTAAATAAAGTGGCCCATTATTTACCCAAGCAATGGTGTCTGTGTTTTATTTCGGCAATAGGCCGCAATCCCGTTCCGTGCCCGGGACCTACCGGGCAGAGGGACGAGCTTGCGGCCGCTGTCGATGTCTAGGCCGCCATCTTGGGGGATGCGTGCACACACGGCACGCTGGCGCGCCGTCGTGTGACGCGGCAGGGAGGCGGGGCGGCTGAAGGCTATTTAAGGCCGCCCCGCCTGCTTCCCGCCATCCAGTTCAAATTTCGGCGGCACCCTCCCGACCCTCCCTCTGCTGCAGTGTGATCCATTTGGTCGCTACGGGGCCGACTAGGAATTTTTGGCCTGCCTGCCTCGCTTTGCTGGCAGGTTTCTTTTGCCTACTCCACACTGTGGTTGGGGGGGGTCAAGGGTTAGCACGGGTGCCCCTGGGGTTAATAGGCCGATTGGGATGTTTAGTTTGAATTGTTAACGGTCACTTTTGGAGTGCAAGCGAAGAAGTGCGGGGAAAGGTTAAAGGGAAAGGGCAGCTAGGTGACACCTTTAGGCACCTTTGGGGGTGACAGGCGGTCCGGAGGCCTGCAGCTCAGGGCTACATGGCCCAGGGACAGGGTACGGGCCGCCTTTGGGGCCAACGTGCCTCATCCGCTCGGAGTTTCAGGGCTCCGAGGGGCGGTGATGCGGGTTGGACCCCCTACACATCTTCAGGGTGTGGCTGGAGCTGGGGGGCTGGCACAGGGCAGCCCCAGGCTCAGGCAGGGCATGGTCGCCCGATAGCTGCTAACAGGCTTTGCCTGGATCACCAGAATGCTCCCGCCTTTAATCTCCCTTCTGCAGGTTCATTATTCAATTGATTCTGTTTAAATAAAGTGGCCCATTATTTACCCAAGCAATGGTGTCTGTGTTTTATTTCGGCAATAGACCGCAAGCTGTGCATTCAGTGTTGTCAGCCCAAGCCTGTGGAACTCTTTCCCAACTGAGATTAGACAGGCACTCCCCAAACTTCAGGCACATGACAAAGACTTTCTTATTCTAGCAGCCTTTTAAGGTAGTGTTCAGATTTATATTCTGCTTTATGACGTTTAAAAATAGTTTTATTCTCTGTATGGCTTATTTTTATGTACACCAATTAGAAATGGTAATGATTAAGCAGTATAGAAATGCTCTGAAAGAAAGAATACAAATGCAATAAACTGTAAATCAGTATAATAAAAACAGAGATAAAAAGAAATCTAGTAATAACAATGTCAAAGCTGAATGGTCAAGGAAAGTCTGGGTAAAGAGATATGTCTTTACATGCTGTCTGAAACAACTGATGAATGATGCTTCATGTATGGCAGCAGGACAGGCATTTCAGAGTGCAGGGGAAAGAGTACAAAATGACAACCTTTGGATCATACCCTATGATATTTTGTAGGGTGTGGTGGCACAAGTAAAATTTCCCCAAATGATCTAAGTGATCATACAGATCTATAAAGGGGCAAGCAGTATGAATGAGGCAAGAGCAATTACCTGTTGAAGCTCTTCCTTGCTGAAGAAGTTCAAGCAGAGGCTGGGCAGCCATCTGTTGGGGATGCTTGGGCTCTGAACTCCTGCATCAAGAAGGAGGTAGTACTAGATGGTCTACAAGACCTCTTCCAGCTCTAGGATTTTATGAGGATGTGAATGCTAAGGGATGGAAAGTTCTGTCAATCTCGGTTCTCTCAGTTTCTCATTTTTTCTGTCTTAATATCTGTTTTCCACATGTCTGCAGTAATTTGCTATCTTTTCCCCAAATTCTCATGGAAATTCTTTTTAGTGTGAATTTCTCCTACTAAACACATTTTTGTAGGCAGTTTTGACTAATGTACACAGTTTTGCAAGTAATTTCTCATCATATAATGTATTTTGGTATGTTATTTTCATTCATAAATTCATTTTTATGCACACTTTAACATACATTTTTGTAAACATTGGTTGGTTGGGGAACTGCATTGTAAAAAGGGAATAAGTGTGAATTTGTAAGGATGGCTGTGTTTCGGTTCTCATAGAGTTTCAGAAAGTGCAAAATGTGAACTGAATTGAATTTCTTATTCATCCCTAGTGTATGCATACATTTCCTCTACAAGATAAGAATGGATTTGTTTTATAAATATTGGGCTTACTTTATAAATGCTTCTTTGGGATGAATTGGTAGAACTTATAATGTTAAGCCTGTGTACCTACAGAGAGACAGCCTACAGAAGTGTGTGAATCACAGAACTGATACTTGCTGGTACTGCTGTAGCTTTCTGTTCCTTGCTCGTCCCAGAATTGTTCCCCTCCATAAACTACTCATGGGGCTTTGTAGTTTCTAGTTCAGAGGTACCACTAGGGCTGGAGAATGGGGCACAGGTCTGCCCTCCCCTGCATCACCCAAACAAAGCCCACACAATAGCCAACTGCCCAGTGTCTTTCTTTAAAAAGAAGTTTTACCGTGGTTATGTTCCTGCAGTCAAAGTACAGTCCCACCTGCCACTTTTAATTTCCCGGAATAGACACTGGGTGCAACAGGTAAGAAGGAGGATGTGCTTTTGCTTCCCAAGGCAGTACTTGTGTAAGAGGAGACCCTCCACCTCAGCACTGCCTTGGGGAGCAGAAATGCTGCATTTTTGCTCCTCAAGCCAGTGCAGTGCAGGAGGAGAACCCCCCTACCCAATGTTGGCTTGCGAAGCAAAAACATTGTTGAGTTTTTGTGTGTGTCCCCTCCCTTCTGCTGAGTGTGTACATGTATGCAGGCTGTTTGCCTGCCCACCTCTCCATGTGTGCATGTGTGCTATGGGGAGCGGGGAAGAGAAAGTGGTGTGATGGTGGTGACAGGCATCTTGCTTAAGCTCCCTTGAAACCTGCCAGTGCCTCTGCTTTGTTTCACTGTATTTACAGAGCTGGTTCATAAGAAGCATAATTGAGACACCCATCTCCTCTCTCTTTCTCTCTCTCTTCCCTCCCTTTCTCCCCTTCTATTGTAACACTGTCCTCTCTGGAGAGCTTGTTTCTTATAGGGATACCTGTGTTAACAGCCCATTTTGGACAACTAGTAAAGAAAGGCATTTTAACATAGAAATATTCTCCAACAAGGGACTAGTTCAGACATTAAAAAATCTTCTCCACATGATTCACCTTATCTCTGGGGTTATGTTTACATGGAGAACATAACATGTGACTCAGCAAGGTCTGATTCACATGGAGGGTTGATGCGAATCAGGTGGTACTTGCATCCCCATTTAATTTGCATGGTTCATAAGATGTTGCAGGCAATCAGCATCTAGAACACAGTTTTCTCCTTTAAATCCGTAGTAACTTAATGCTCTTTTAATCCAAAAAGGGAAGGTAAAAATGTCTCCAGTTAGTATCTCTAGTGCTTGCAGATGCTTTACTCTAATGTTTTTTGGTGGGTGTGTCCAGGGCTGTGGAGTCGGTATGTTAAACCTTCGACTCCGACTCCATTTTTCTACTGTCCGACTCCAACTCCTCTATTTTTCTACTGTCCAACTCCGACTCCTTCATAAATGGCAAATGTATATTAATTTTTCTGCTGTATGACTCCGACTCTGACTCCTTCATAAATGGCAAATGTATATTAATGTATTAATATTAATAAATTAATAAATATTAATTTTATTTTGAAGTTGGAATCAGTACATTGCTACCAACTCCGACTCCACCCAAAATTGCTTCCAACTCCAACTCCACAGCCCTGGGTGTGTCAATCATTCCCCTCTCCATGTCCACTCCCTCCACCTCCCTTTGTTCATGTCATTTCCTGCTGGCTCCCATTCTGCAAGCCTGCTGCAAACGGTGCTTTATTTTTCTTTCCCCCCTAACTTGTGCAAAAAAGCATAACACTGTTCAAACAAATATTTGTATTTCAGCTGGACTGTAGCAATGAAAATACAAATAATCTCACTTCAGAGTTTTTTTTAAATGAAATTTACTCTGGAACAAACTGTGCATGCTCGGTTGCCAAGGTAACCAGAGGAAGTGATATTTTGGCCTTAAGAGGGCGTGGTCATTAGGAAGCTGTGTGACTGATCCTTTCCCTTCAGTGTGAATGGAAAACAGTGATTGGGGACTTCCCAGGAGGATCGCTCCGCCTGTGCTTGCCTCTAGACGAGCTCTCGTCTTAGAGGAAGCTTTTTCAGTTTTAAAACCAGTCAGAAGGTTTTTTTTTGACTGGGAAATTTTTCTCCCAGGCAAGGGAGAAACTTAGAGATTACCCACAGAAGTTCCATGATGTTTGTTGGTCTGGAATTCATTGGAATTGCCTATGAAGGAAGGTAGCCAACAGCGTCGGACTGAGCCAGGGATTACAAACAGGCTCTAACTGATTAAGCGAGACTTTTTTTTTCTTCAAAGAAAAACGGAAATTAACAGGCAAGCATACTCCTGTCTATTATTATCATTTTGTTATCATTACTGCAAAAGAGATTTGTCAAAGAGTCAGCAACAAAGGAAGCCCTGGGTGAGTTATAACTTTCTCTTTTACATACAGAATTAAGGAGGAAGAAAATCGAAATAGCCTATCTTTGTTTTTTATTGCAAAAAGCTGGCATGGAACTGAGCATTTTAAAGATATTAACGGATGAGAGGCATCTGATTTGAAGAGAAAATTTGATTTATCTGATATTTGAGTATTATATGTCTGGGACTATTTTTTCTGGTCTACTTTTTTTTTGGTGAATCTGTTTATTCCTTATGCCACTAATCATTTGGACGCTGTGAACTAAATTTGTTTTGGACATATAAGAGATAAGGCAGTTCGTGTTGTCTAGAGGGTGATGTCATCTGGCTTGGAAGATTAACTCATTTGTGAGTGGAAAAAGAAATAAACTGTTATTTGCTTGAGAATAGTGACTATATTGGAATTGAAGGGGTTTTGTTCTTTTGGTTTTAAGAATGACAATCAAGAAGGAGGCTGAGACCCTGGAGGTTCAGGAAGGGGTTCTCTAAATATGTTTCAGAAAATAATGAATGAGATTAAGCTAACGAAACAAGAGCTGGGACAGAACAGACAAGAGATGAAAATTGGATTTGGCAAAATGAGACAGGAGCTGAAAGAAATACAGGATTCTATAACTGGACAATAAAAAGAAGACGAAAGAAAGATCAAAGGGAAGGTTCAAGCCCTGGAGATTGGAATAGATTTATCAAATATGGACCTGGAAAAAGATTTGGATTTTATAGTTGTGATGGATCCTAAAGACAAATATTACTGTTTGGAATTCAGCGCTGCCCCTGAAGGAATTGGTGAAGAGATTAGAGATAAAGATATCAACGACTTGAAAAAATTCCTGGATTGGAAGGATATGATGGAACTTAAAGTTTATAGAATAAATTCCAGATATGTGACAATGGAAAAACTCTTAAGAGATGAAGAAAATAAAAAAGAACACAAACTCTGGCAAAAGAAATGCAAGAAGACAATAAGGGATGCTAAAAAAGAATTTGAGGAGCACATTGCTAAGAACATAAAAACCAACAACAAAAAATTCTATAAATACATTCAAAGCAGGAGACCATCTAGGGAGACAATTGGACCCTTGGATGATAAGGGAGTCAAAGGTGTACTAAAGAACGATAAGGAGATTGCAGAGAAGCTAAATGAATTCTTTGCATCTGTCTTCACAGTGGAAGATATAGGGCAGATCCCTGAACCTGAACTAACATTTGCAGGAAGGGATTCTGAGGAACTAAGACAAATAGTGGTAACGAGAGAGGAAGTTCTAAGCTTAATGGACAATATAAAAACTGACAAATCACCGGGCCCAGATGGCATCCACCTGAGAGTTCTCAAAGAACTCAAAGGTGAAATTGCTGATCTGCTAACTAAAATATGTAACTTGTCCCTCGGGTCCTCCTCCGTGCCTGAGGACTGGAAAGTGGCAAATGTAACGCCAATCTTCAAAAAGGGATCCAGAGGGGATCCCGGAAATTACAGGCCAGTTAGCTTAACTTCTGTCCCTGGAAAACTGGTAGAAAGTATTATTAAAGCTAGATTAACTAAGCACATAGAAGAACAAGCCTTGCTGAAGCAGAGCCAGCATGGCTTCTGCAAGGGAAAGTCCTGTCTCAGTAACCTATTAGAATTCTTTGAGAGTGTCAACAAGCATATAGGTAGAGGTGATCCAGTGGACATAGTGTACTTAGACTTTCAAAAAGCGTTTGACAAGGTACCTCACCAAAGGCTTCTGAGGAAGCTTAGCAGTCATGGAATAAGAGGAGAGGTCCTCTTGTGGATAAGGAATTGGTTAAGAAGCAGAAAGCAGAGAGTAGGAATCAACGGACAGTTCTCCCAATGGAGGGCTGTAGAAAGTGGAGTCCCTCAAGGATCGGTATCGGGACCTGTACTTTTCAACTTGTTCATTAATGACCTAGAATTAGGAGTGAGCAGTGAAGTGGCCAAGTTTGCTGACAACACTAAATTGTTCAGGGTTGTTAAAACAAAAAGGGATTGCGAAGAGCTCCAAAAAGACCTCTCCAAACTGAGTGAATGGGCGGAAAAATGGCAAATGCAATTCAATATAAACAAGTGTAAAATTATGCATATTGGAGCAAAAAATCTGAATTTCACATATACGCTCATGGGGTCTGAACTGGCGGTGACCGACCAGGAGAGAGACCTCAGGGTTGTAGTGGACAGCACGATGAAAATGTCGACCCAGTGTGTGGCAGCTGTGAAAAAGGCAAATTCCATGCTAGCAATAATTAGGAAAGGTATTGAAAATAAAACAGCCGATATCATAATGCCGTTGTATAAATCTATGGTGCGGCCGCATTTGGAATACTGTGTACAGTTCTGGTCGCCTCATCTCAAAAAGGATATTATAGAGTTGGAAAAGGTTCAGAAGAGGGCAACCAGAATGATCAAGGGGATGGAGCGACTCCCTTACGAGGAAAGGTTGCAGCATTTGGGGCTTTTTAGTTGAGAGAAAAGGCGGGTCAGAGGAGACATGATAGAAGTGTATAAAATTATGCATGGCATTGAGAAAGTGGATAGAGAAAAGTTCTTCTCCCTCTCTCATAATACTAGAACTCGTGGACATTCAAAGAAGCTGAATGTTGGAAGATTCAGGACAGACAAAAGGAAGTACTTCTTTACTCAGCGCATAGTTAAACTATGGAATTTGCTCCCACAAGATGCAGTAATGGCCACCAGCTTGGATGGCTTTAAAAGAAGATTAGACAAATTCATGGAGGACAGGGCTATCAATGGCTACTAGCCATGATGGCTGTGCTCTGCCACCCTAGTCAGAGGCAGCATGCTTCTGAAAACCAGTTGCCGGAAGCCTCAGGAGGGGAGAGTGTTCTTGCACTCGGGTCCTGCTTGCGGGCTTCCCCCAGGCACCTGGTTGGCCACTGTGAGAACAGGATGCTGGACTAGATGGGCCACTGGCCTGATCCAGCAGGCTCTTCTTAAGTTCTTATGTTCTTATGTTCTTATGTGTTAGTGCATTCTGTAAAAAAGAGGAACAGAGATATAACTTTACAACAACATTTCAGTAATACATTCAGAATTGATGGCAAGAAAATATCTGTGATGAAAGAAATACCTATCAGACTCTTATTATATGACTATGGCAGCAAGACCAAGATTATTGGGTGTGCAAAGATGGAAGATGGAAGATGGAATCAATACTGATAATGGGAGAATGGGAGAAGCGCTATTGAAATTACTGGACTTAGTAGACCTGAAGAGATGGATTAATTGACACGTTTATTTGGAGAAAAATTGATGGATATATATCTCAAGGATTAGAAACTTCTCTTTGACTTTTTGTGGAAAGAATAAAATGATGTTAATGAGATTTGATACCAATTAAGATAACCACTGGAGGAAGGTGTTTGTATAATTTTATTAAGAGACAGGTTTGTTATATATTATAGACTTATAGCTAATCTACGACAAATCGGAAGTCAATAGTTTTTATTGTAATAGTTATTAATTTGTTTTGTTTGTTTTGTTTTTGAAAATTTGAATAAAAATTAATGATAAAAAAAAGAAAGAAAACAGTGATTGGAAGGTAGGAAGTGTGAACCTTGGAAATCTAACATGATGGCTAAAGCTTTGTCTTTAATACAAAGTTCAGCTCCCATGTGAATGAGCCCGAAGTCTACATATACAGTCACAGTGGTTATCCAGTGATTCCCTTGGTACATTGCTGCTAGGAAAGCTGTATATCTAAGAACTCATTGGGTAACACATTACATTATCGATAGCACTGTATCTCAAGTGACAGAGTATATTGCATTGATAAAACAGTGAGTGCGTGTACCAGCCCAAAGGGTGCTTGTAGCTGTATATAAGACTGGTTGACAGCTTAATTCAGACAGATCAGTCAGTCTGAGATTTGTGTATACAGTTGTTTGCCACTGTTTCTTAACGTTAGTGTTCTTTGACAGATTTGTACATTCTTACCAGAAGCAACAATCGTCTGGATTGAAGATCAGAAAGTCCCTTATGCTTTCCTGGGGAATGAGTGGGTTGGGTTTGACAATCTAACAAGCTATGAGTACAAGGTATGTTAAGTCTCTCTAGTGCGTGTAACAGGTTTATCTGTACCCCCCCCAAAGTACCTTGCAAGGTATTGTCTACCCTGATCATAGGATATTTTCTGCAGGTCAATTGTTGGGATGAGTGAATCAACTTTAAGTTAACACTGACTTTTAGGATTGTAGCCAAGCCCTTAGAAGCAATGGCCTAGTCCAGTGTCTGTGCTTCCCAGACCTCATGAACCAGAAAGACAGTACCCAATACTTCATGCCATATTAGTGTGTGTAACTGACATTACATCTGGTGGGAATATCTTGTACTTGCTTTCTGCACAGGTTGAATTTTTGAAAGCAAACCATTTTGGAGGAGCCATGGTTTGGGCCATTGACCTGGATGATTTCCTGGGCAATTTCTGCAATAAGGGGCCATATCCTCTCATATCGTATCTGAAGACATTGCTTGACATACAGACTCCAGGTAGGTCAATCAATTAAAAATAATTCTGCACTCAGACATGTAAACACATATGTACATGCACGCAGAGTTTCATGCTGCAATTTAGAGATGCTATGAAAAAAGTGGCCAGTGATAAGCCAAAATGTGATAAACTAGCTTTCTGATACAATTTTTTAGCAAAAGGTGACAGTTTAGTGTACATCCAATCCCTTTCAGAACCCTCTGAGTGGATGTTCTTTCTAAGTGATTGGCTTTGTTCTTTAGTAGCAACTGCAATATATCAAACAACATCTCTGAAGTGTCTTCTTTGATTATGTTCTTCGCCCTTAGGTTGTGTAGCTCCACCCCCTCCAACAGTTCCTCCTCCTCTTATTTTCTGTGAAGGAAAAGCTGATGGTATCTATGCCAATCCAGACGACAAAAACAAATTTTACGAATGCTCTGGGGGCAACACCATTGTTAAGAGTTGTGGAGCAGGTTTGGTGTTTGACGAGAGCTGCAAGTGTTGTAACTGGCCTTGATCCTGTGATACCTATCATCATTAAATAAAGAGATGGAATGGCATCTGAGATTCTCAATTAATGTATAAACTAAGTAGGCAGTTCCTAATTATAAGGGAAAAAAACCTGATGGGAGCACAACAAAGAGAGGAAATAAGAGAGAAAAGGACCCTTAACAAGTGACAGGAAATGCTGAAGTCCAATGGGGTTTGGGTTAAAAAAACATCACCCAGACACTTTTCTCAGGGGCAATTCAGTTTATTTAGCCAGACCTCAGCAATAAGTGAAATTATTGTGACAGAAAATTGATTTCTCCTAATCTTTTTTTTAACTGAAAATGTGTTGGGATTTTTCTTTACAATAAACTGTTTTCTGGGACAAGTGGAGCTTTCTCCTATCATTTCTCCTAGTTCCTAGACAGGCTAACTACCCAATCCTATGTATTTTAAGGCTGCATTCCTACGCACCCTTGGGAGTAAATCCAATTAAACTCAATGGGACTTACTTCTGTATAAACAGACTGTAAAACATGGACCACTGAGTTACTTTATTTCCCAACAATAGTGGATAGGAGTTCAATGGCTTCTGTCTTAGATGTGCCTTGCTGGCTCCAATGGCCTGTTTCTACAGAGTGTGTGATACTATAGATGCATATTAGGAATGGGAGAGAAATTTGATTCAGTTCACATTTAAAGACAAATCTATCAAATCTGAAAAACTATGAGAACTGAAACACAGCTATCCTTCAAAATTTGCACTTATTTGAATTTTGTGAGTTCTCCAACCAAAAAATGTTTACAAAAATTATTTATTTATTTTATTTATTAAATGTATATCCCACCCTTCTTCCCAGTAGGAGCCCAGGGTGGCAAACCCCCACTAAGAACACTCGAAAACATCATAAAAGACTTTAAAAGATATTAAAACAAAACATTAAAAAAAAATCTTTTAAAAAAAGTTTTAAAAACATATTAAAAAGCAATTCCAATGCAGACACAGACTGGGATAAGCTTTCCACTTTAAAAGTCTTGTTGAAAGAGGAAGGTCTTCAGTAGGTGCTGAAAAGTTAACAGAGACTGTCTAAAATTTAAGGGGAGGGAATTCCAAAGGGTAGGTGCCACTACACTAAAGGTCCACTTCCTAAATTGTGTGGAACAGACCTCCTGATAAGATGGTATCTGCAGGAGGCCCTCACCTGAAGAGTGTAGTGACTGACTGGGTGTATAAGGAGTAAGACAATCTTTCAGGTATCCTGGTCCCAAGCTGTATAGGACTTTGTAGACCAAAACCAAAACCTTGAACTTAGCCTGGTAGCTAATGGGCTATATAATGTGCATATATTAGGAGGAAATGTGCATAAAATGAATATATTTGTGAACATAACATACAAAATGCATTATATTAGGAGAAATCACTTGCAAAAATGTGTATACTAGTCAAAATTGCATACAAAAATGTGTTTAGTAGGAGAAATTCACACTAAAATGCAGAAGAATTTTCATGAGGATTTTTTTAAAAAATTGCAAATTACTGCAGAAATGTGGAGAACTGAGTTTAAGATGGGGAAAAGTGAAAAACTGAGAGAACTGACAGAACTTTCCATGCCTAATATTAATACATTTAAGAAAATATTATAATAGTAGGACATCTAATCCAGTTCTTACACAGGGAAAATATTATTTATTTGTATCTGGCATCTGCCAGGTCTGGATTCTACAGTCCATGCATATAAAACCTCTTCCAAAATCTAACAGATCAGTTTAAATAACTTGCTGTACCTAGCTCAGAGGGATTGGCCATAGGAGCTGCTGCAGGATAGGCTGCATTGGTGCTAGCAAGGCTCTTTCATCTGAGTACTAGATTTAGTGGCTCACTTTAGTAACTAGTGGATTATATCCAAGATATTAGGAACTGACAGATTTAAATTCCAGTCTGCAGGTTATAACTTCCAGAAAACAAGTAACCAAGACAGCACTAGGCCATGGTCTGGTGGTCTGCAGCAAACTCCTTTTGGGACTTTGTTCCCATAAGATGGTAGTTATTGATAAGGTCTCTTTAATATGAGGGATCATTTTCTGCCTAGATTTGTAGATCATGCCTACAGATTTTTTGTTGATCTCTAACTGCAACTTTTTGATCCTTCAGTAGGTCCACACAGCATAGCCTGACACCAACCAAATTCAAGGGAAAGGTTGTATTGATTTAATGGGGTTAAAAAAGAACTTTCGTGCCATGCTTGCCTATGAGAGTAGAATTTCTACCCAATTCCATTATTTTGTTGATATTGTCCCTTCACTAGCCTTTCTTTGCAGCTCCTGCATTTATTCCCAGAGAAAATGTGAGACAACTGTAAATATTTGGGTCAGCATTGGGAAAAACAAAGCAGCAACAAACTAGAGCAGCATAGAAACATAGATTTTTATTCCTCCTAGGCAAGGCAAGGTTGCAGAGCAAACAAGAACATCACATATCCCTCCTAATAGCCACACTGGATTTGCCCTGAACAATTGCAGACAAACTGGTCCTGACAGAAAGGAAAACTTTGACAAGAAGAACTATATCCATGGTTGTGTGTGTATGCAGATTATCTGCATGGTACGCACGCACACACACACACACACACAGAATGTGCACATGATGTTTTGGGGTACAGCCACTTGCTAGTCTAGATTTTTCTACATCCATTTCAATTGGGGTCCAGACCCAGTTTTGGCACAGGAACTGCCTTGGTTGCCCTGTATGATGATCTATATCGGGAGAGAGATAGTGTGTCCCTATTAATCTTCCTTGATCTCTCAGTGGCTTTTGATACCATCAACCATAGTATTCTTCTGGAGCAGCTGTCTGAGTTAGGGGTAGATGGCACTGCTTTGTGGTGGTTTTTGGTCCTAACTTGGATGGTTGCTCTCAGAGCGTGATGCTTGGGAAGTATCATTCGGCTCTGCAGAGCCTCCAATGTGGGGTTCCACAGGGTTCAGTTTTATCTCCCATGCTATTTAATGGCTCCATGAAACCACTGAGTGAGATCATTTGTAGATTTGGAGTAAGTTGTCAGCAATATGGTAACCTCTGAGTTAGATTACTGCAATGTGTTATACGTGGGGCTGACTTTGAAGACAGTTCGGAAACTGTAGGTGGTGCAGAATTCAGCAGCCAGATTGCTCACTGGCACAAGATAGTTTGAACACACAGCACCAATTATGGTGCAACTGCACTGGCTACCAATTAGTTTCCGGGCTCCATTCAAAGTGCTGGTTTTGACACATAAAGCCTTATATAGCACAAGAGCTCAATATTCAAGGACCTCCTCTCCCTTTATGTACCAACTCAGACTCAGCTTCAGAGGCCCTTCTTTGTGGACCCCCTCCAAAGGAGGTGTGGAAAGTGGCAACACGAGAATGGGCTTTCTCAGTGACAGCCCCCAGTTTGTGGAACACTCTCCCCAGGGAGGTATGCCTGGCACCATTATTATCCATCTTTAGGTGCCAGGAAAAAACATTTCTCTTCTTCCAGGCATTTGGTTCTTAACTTTGGGCTTTTGGAAGCCTTTTGGTGCGTAGCCTTCCTAAGAAGGGCTGCTCCACTGTCTTATGTACTGTTTTTAAAAAAATATTTTTAAATCTTTTGCTTTTTAATTATATTTTTATTAACTGTAAATTGCTTTGAGTGCACATATTTGTATAGAAAAGTGATTAACGCATTTAATAAATAAATAAGAATAAATAAAACGTTGATAAAAGCCCTTTAACTAAAAAGGGTCTCACCTTTGGTATAAAAGGTTTGGATACTCCATAATCAATAACCCATCAAGTAATTATAGATCCTTGATGATCTGAAACTGGCCTTTTGATTTTCCCTAAAACACAGGAGGCCTGTCCACCTGTGATCAGCATGAAGTCTTGAAAGGGAAAGGTTTGTCTAGTAATATAGACAATACTCTCTACCATATATTCTATACTGTCTGGCAAGGAGTAATATAGCCTATGAGTGGAGTTACAAGAGTGTCACACATTTAGTATCAGATGAACAGCCATTGAAATTCCTGCTTCTTGAGTGATATGTTATCCCTTGAAAATGAAAACACACAACAGCAACACAGAATCAGTTTCTGAACTGTATTATTTCAGCATGGTAAAACAAAGACAGACATTTCACTATTAACAATACATTACTAATTACAAAAAAGGGCAGGGGATTGGATGGGTGGACTTACACTGTATGGCCTTAATTCAGTTTGAGAGTTTCTTTGTCAACTTAAAATATTTTTTCTTTGTTATTAGGCAAGCTTTATGGGTTCCACTAGCTTGCAAGTTGTAAAAGGGAAGTCATATTTAGGAACAACAGTAAATGATCTACTAGCATAAAATCACAAGGCTCCCAAGTAAAACAGCTAAGTGTAGACTGTTCGGAGAAATCATGTTCCTCAAGGACACTGTAAAACATTTATAGGGAGGGATGTATTGGGTTGTATCCAACACTGCCATGCCGCTCATAGAACAGACTTCTACTTGCACAATGGAATTTCCTCCTCTCCCTTTTAGCCCTCAGTGTACTCTCAGAATCTGCTCCAGAGGGTTGGAGGACTCTCTGGAGCAGATCTGGGCAGCATGAAAGGAGAGGAAAGAATGGGGAAGTCCCACTGTGCAAGCAGACTGCTACTTGTGTAGTGTTGGATACAACTCATTTTATCTTAATGCCATAGAGAAGACAGAAACAGTAGTGAATAGCAGATTGGAGTGGGTCAGTTCTATACTATCTACTAGTACTAAGTGGGAAGGGTGTAGTCTATCAATATATTTCCTTTTAACCATGTGTTTCCTCCCATGTTGCAGAATCGATGAAGGAACAAACTGTATGGATGAGCTTATAGTTGTTCACGTGGGATCTTCATATACCTTAAGTTTATAACAGATTGCAAATATGTGTTCTTTACAGTATATGTAGTTCAGACATAACAGGAAACCATGGTTTCTCACTATTAGAACAAGTCAAACAGCCTTAGTCTAAAACACTCCCTCCTTCCCATTCCTCCTTTTTTCATGTGAACCAACATCAAAAGCTTCCACAGTTGATTTTAAATGAATTATAGTTCTTCACGATGTCAGAACTTATGAAACGGTGGTTTGTTTAAACTATGATTAGTAAGAACTAGCCAGCATCAAACTGTGGTTTCAGATCTCAGCTTTGTATTACTCCAGGATGTCACCAGAACCTGTGGTTAGTTTAAAACAGAAAGTGTGTCTCCTCTTCTCAGGCACAAAAGAGGAGGAGAAGGGAGGGAAGACTGCAGAAATCTGAGGTTCATCTAGGGAAAGTATGGTTTCATGTTTGGTATTAACCAAGCATGTGTCTTTCCTCCCGCAGAGATAACAGCAGATGGTGTCTGTGTGTCAGAATTTCAGTGGGAAACCAGTAGAAGAAGAAAGCATTAAGAATCCCCTTTCCCCTGTTGTCTACTTCAAATTGCACCCTTAGCAACTGTACTGTGTAAAAGATGAGAACATCACAAAACAGAATAATGAAACTATACATACCTTGTTGCTGTATTCTCAGCCACATGCAGAGATTGAAGAAGCAGTCACTGCGATGCAAAAAAATGCACCCCAGGCCACCTATCCTTGCATCATATTTAAGCACACCAGATATACATGGCAGATGCTTCCAAGTGGTGCAAGCAGCATAGGGAGGGGCTGCAGATAAATCTTGCAAAAATTCTGCATCCCATTATTTCACCAGGATGTGCTGTTCCAGGCAGTAACAACTTTTTCCATTGACACAGCTTTTGTGGGGATTGCAACCTCAAGCCTCAAAATGTTGACAAGATTTTCAAAACTAGTGTATAAATAGAAGTGACAGAGGAAACCTGTGCTTCTCTCATACATTCTCCTAGCCCAATAAACAGCAAACTAGGAGGGCTGGCACATGCAGCAGGGAAGGGAAACTGAAAGTCTTGAATGACTGTTGGCAATAGGCCCAGCTTATACAGTTGAAGCTGCTTTATAGCTTCACAACTGTGGGTGTTTCACATAAAATCAACTGAGAGTTTTGAACGAAACAATAAAACTAGAAGGTAAAAGACACTGAAAGGCATAACAAACCAGCTGTTTATGAAGCAGTCTGGTTACTGAATTAGAGTAACAAATGAGCAAAAAAAGTCCCAATTCTGTCTAACAATAAAAAAGGCAAATTAGCAGCCTAAGTACATAGAAGAGGAAAGACTCCAAAGTACATAGAAGAGGAAAGACTCCAACCAGAAGAATTAATCACTGTAGTATATGCTCAGGTAGGCCACTAGGTTCCGGTGCTTCCTAAACTCTTTGTCAGTGAGCAGCTAAAATAAACACAAATATAAAATATATTCAGTGTTGTTGAAAAACTACTGCACAATAAGGAAGCAAATGTTTTAGTACAGATTTCCATCAGTATCTCCATGTCCAGAAGAAAAACTGCGAGACAAAGGAATCCCACAGAAAGAAAATTAGGCTATTGCCTTCTAACAGGTTCAGCTACTAGGAGAAGGCTTTTATGCCTAACAGGTTTGGGGAGGTGGAGCTGCCCTCCTGACATTGGCATTGCTGTTGCTTACTTGGGCAGGGCACAGAGAGAGGTCGGGACCAAACTGGTGGGAGTGACAGATTGGCTACCTATCAATAGGTAACCAATGTCACTGATGCAGAATTGGTATTATTATATTATTTAGGGTATTTATATATTGCTTTTCAGATGAATGTCACAAAGCAGTTTCCATAAAATTATTAAAACAATAAAAGAGACAAATGTTTTCTATGAAGAAACTGTTTATGCTTCTTTTCAGCCCCCTTCAGGGCACGATGGTTTTCAGATGCTGCTGTGATGGTAATTGGGGAGGGAGCAGCCAGGTCACAACTGGGAATTGGATTATGACAGTTCATGAAGCTGTATCTGCACAGACCACCTGGACCCCACAAACAGCCTGGCAGCTAAAGGCTACCATTGCTGTTTTTTGTATGTATTTGCTCAAGGACTAAAGGATTTCATTAGTCCATCCCAGCATTGAGATGATTTCTGATGACTAATCAACCAAAGTAAAGCTACAGCACTGGAAAAAAACTCTTTCTCTTGCTGAAATCAAGTCTGGCTGTGATTCAAAGATTCTTAATCCAAATACAGTCACAACAAGTATTTAGAAAACTGTATCTGAGTTTCATACCTCAGTTCTCAGAGTCCTTTTCACTGGCGTTGGTACTAGAGACCAATCTGGGGACCCAAATTTTCCTGGCCAGGTGACATGCCTGTGTGGCATATTGTATGCATCATAGGTTCCAGGTCTAGGAAGAGAGAAAGTCCTTCAAAATATGCAATATATGTGCAGTGACCTAATATCGTCCATTTATACAGAGCAGTTTACATGAGCCACATTCATCTACAAAGATAGATAGATATGTCTTAATGTATTGTCTTTTATTCCATCATGGTTGTACTAGAACAGTACATTTAAGAGTTGTTCTTAAAGAAGAACTTAGCTACACCTTTTCCATTTAAAAATGATTTGGGTATGTTGCATATAGCACCAAAGAATAGGCAAGATCCCTATATAATTTCCTGATGAAAAAAAGTTGATGGACTTCGGCTATTAGCACCCATAAAAGCCAAACCAGAAATCATGTCTCATTATGAAAATTAGTAAAATAGATTTTTACATTTGGTTCTGCTGGTTGTGTTAAATTATTTTGCCTATGGATGCTGTATTCAAATGAGAAATTCCACACAACGTTATTTAACCCTGGATTTAGGGATGAGCTGGAAGAAGCTTGTGGTGCAGCAGTATTGGACATTACTGACATTTATTGACAAGCCAGGGGCAATTCTTGTAATGGCCACTTTCACGCCTAATGCTAAACCATGTACACAGCTCAAGTGCTCTCATTTTGCTCCTCCTTTTCTCATAGGGAAGACAAATGACAGAGCAGGTGGCTCAGCATTGTGTCCAAACCAATAGTTGTGGTTTGTTTCTCTCTAAACAAACCAAGATCTGAAGCCAGTGTATGTTTGGATGCAATGCTAAACCATCTGCTCCATGGTTTGTTTCCCTGCTGGAGGAAGGGAGGAATGAAGTGAAAGTAGTCAAGCAGCACACAGGTCATGCATGTTGCCTGTGTGTAATTTGTGTGCTTAATTTCGTTTAAAAGCAACACCACAGCAGCAGAGTAACAGCAGATGTTGAAATGCGAGTGTGCCAGCGTGTGCATGCGTTTACCTAAGAAAGCAGGCTTTTACCCTGCATCAGCATCACTGAGACTTGAGACTTAGTAAAATAAGAAAAGCTACTTTATTTGTAGAAATACATAGTAGACAGAAAAGCGTACCTAGTTCTAACTAACTAGCTAAGTTGGAGGCATAACGCTCAGGTGTAGGAGTTAGCCTCATGGCTTGGAGAGAGCAGAAACAAAGGGATGTCTCCTCTCTCCCGGACAGTCAGAAAGGAAAAGAAGTGGAAAGGGCGGAAGGAGGAGGGGCAGTTAAGCTTCCCTAAAGACTTAACAGTCTAGTAACAGAAGGAAGTCAGAGCATCACAGTAAAAGGTAAACAAGCCTATCCATCTGGAGGACCCTAGCTCTATCTCCCTTCTGGAGCACAAACAAAAGAACAAAACAGGAGTTGCTCTTGCCCCACTTCCAACAATGCATGGTGTGGTTAAAGAATCCATAATACAGTAAATGGCTTAGCTTTACGTGAGAATGTGACCACTTCATGGTGAAGGAATTTATTCATTTATGTACTCAATTTTCAAAATGCCATTTGTTAATTAAGATCTGAGGATAGTTTTAAACAAATGCATTAAAACAATACAATTCAACATAACATTTAAAGCATAATTAAAATCAGAACTATAACAATACAGCAGACAAACATCACTATAGCTAACCTTACCACATCAATTTCTCTCAAAGCCCTGGGTGAAGAGGTACATTTTAAAGCAATACCAAAAACTAGATAATGATGATGCCACATGCAAACTACAAAGCAGGTGCTGCTACACAGAAGGAATTTACCCATGTCACCATACAATGGGATACATTCATTGACAGAACAAGAAGGAAAACCCTGGAAGATCTTAAGGTCTAGACAGGCTGATATAGGAAGAGGCACTCTTTCAAGTATTTGGCTCCCAAGTAATTTAGGGCTTTATAAACTAACATCAACCCCCTTAAAGTGGGCTTGATAACATATGTCACCAACGCAAATCCAGAAGAATTAGTGTAATACAATTCCAACAGGCTGTGCTGCAGTAGCTGCAGCTTTTGGATAGTCTTCAAGCATACTCTCATGTAGAGTGCATCACAGTAATCTAATAGGCTACAGAGCATGAATTACTGTAACCAGGTTATTCTGGCCCAGGAACAGCCATAGCTGGTGAACCAGCTAGACCTGGAAGTAACCATTTCTTGCCTCTGAAGCCATCTGGGCCTCAAGTGACAATGCTGGATCAAGAAGTACCCTGAGATATGAACCTGCTGTTTCAGGAGCAGTGTAACCCCATCTAGAAGATTCCAGTACAGAGAAACACCCACCAAGAGTTCCTCCATCTTGCCAGGATTCTGCATTACATGATAAATTTGGGTAACTATCATCCTTGGCTACAACTGAACTTTTGTTAAGACCTTGTATTTTTCAGGCTTCCATCTTAATGGGCAGCTTTGTAACAGAAAAAATGAAAAATGGTACCCAGGGAAAAAGTCTTTGTCCTGAAGTTGCTCAGTAAATCGTGGAATGTTGCTGTGAAATGGGGCAAATGCAGGCTGGTGATGCTTGTGATGGTCTTTGATCCATATAGATTGGTATGTAGTAGGAGCAGGAGTCACATGCTATAAATTGAGCATATAAAATTAAGTTACGGGAAAAATAATCTATTAAGATCTATAAATGCAGCAAGTGTTCTCCAGATCTAAGCTGAGTATGCTAGTCTGGTTCTTATCTTCTATACTCCATCACAGCATAAGTGATTTTTCTTTTAAAAAAAATTCTATTCATTCATAACCTCTTTCATGACACTTTGTGTACTCATGAATGGTTGTAACACAGTATATCTCATACGCTACATATTCATGTTGACTGACATACTTGGCAAGAAGATAAATTAAGGGTTGAATGAAAAGCTTTTGCCTGGCACCTAAAAAGAAATAATGAAGGGACCAGGCATGTTCTCTGGGGAGAGCATTTCACCAGCTGGGATCCATCACTGAGGATATTCTAGAGTTGGAAAAGGTTCAGAAGAGGGCAACCAGAATGATCAAGGGGATGGAGCGACTCCCTTACGAGGAAAGGTTGCAGCATTTGGGGCTTTTTAGTTTAGAGAAAAGGCGGGTCAGAGGAGACATGATAGAAGTGTATAAAATTATGCATGGCATTGAGAAAGTGGATAGAGAAAAGTTCTTCTCCCTCTCTCATAATACTAGAACTCGTGGACATTCAAAGAAGCTGAATGTTGGAAGATTCAGGACAGACAAAAGGAAGTACTTCTTTACTCAGCGCATAGTTAAACTATGGAATTTGCTCCCACAAGATGCAGTGATGGCCACCAGCTTGGATGGCTTTAAAAGAAGATTAGACAAATTCATGGAGGACAGGGCTATCAATGGCTACTAGCCATGATGGCTGTGCTCTGCCACCCTAGTCAGAGGCAGCATGCTTCTGAAAACCAGTTGCCGGAAGCCTCAGGAGGGGAGAGTGTTCTTGCACTCGGGTCCTGCTTGCGGGCTTCCCCCAGGCACCTGGTTGGCCACTGTGAGAACAGGATGCTGGACTAGATGGGCCACTGGCCTGATCCAGCAGGCTCTTCTTATGTTCTTATGTTCTTAAGACCTATTCTCATGTTGCCATCCTCCATATCTTCCTCACAGGGGGCACATGGAGAAGGGCCTCAGATGACAATTGCCAGGACTGGGTTGGCTCATGTGGGGAGAGCAGTCCTTGAGGTCCTGGCATCCTGAGCTGCATAAGGTTTTATAGGTCAAAAGCAACACTTAGATTTGAGCCTGGAAACTAACTGGTAGTCAGTTCAGTCGTTAGTTATGAATAGACCAAAACATTTCAAGGAAGTAAAAAAGGATCCCTGATTAATCAGTAGGCAGATATAAATATTTTAATAAGTACTTAAATAAGTTGCAGGAGGCAAGCAACATTTACAAGAGGCATTTCTTCCTGCATGAGGAAGAACAGGGAATGTCTCTTCCCAGAGGATGCCTACTGCAATATCTGTTTTTACCATCTCAAAGCAAAGAAAGCATGCTTTTTTCTTTAGAAATTTTTCCTCATATTTAACTGATGAATTAATCAAATACAACTCCTAAAATCAATCAATTAAGATTTCATTAATGGGATAAAGTTCTACTTATAACAAGGATTGCAGTTAAAAAATTGGTAAAAGCAAAGAGTCTTGTGGCACCTAAAAAGCATGGCTACTCTGGAATTGTTTAAAAACTTGCAGACATCTCATTCTATAAATTGCTTACTTCAGGACAGACACACAGAGGGCTCATCCAGATGACTGCAAAATGTGTGACACGCCCGCTATGTGTGTTCATTATTTTTTGGTCATCCAAATGACATCTCGCGCTGTTATGCATTTTAGCGGGTTAAATCCGCTCCTTGCAATACCGGAAAAATTGGGTTTGGTGTTTAAAATCGGGAATCGTCCACTGTGCCTTCAGGAGTTAGGATGCAATACCGCGGACTTTACAGCTGATGGGCGGTTCTTGGGCGTTTCCCCTTGCCCCTTCTCCTCATTCCAGCCAATCATGTATCTGCACTTTTGCGCATGTGCGAGAATAAGCCTGGGAAAACTGAACCAATCATCGCAATGGTGGGGTGTTGGGGGGGTCTGCAACTACTGCGCAGATGCATTTTATTTTTTGCCAGCCTGGAAACAGGGCGGCCGCTCCGAGTGAGATCTGCAATGCACAGCAAGCGAGAAAGGGGGGATGGTCGGTTTCAGCCTGCCTCCCAAAGCTTTGTCAATTTCATTCTACTTGCTGGGGTTTTTACTTCAAATCAGAAAGCATACATTTGTTTAAGTGTAATATCACAAATACAAACAAGAAAAGGGTTTCTGGTCAGTTTCAAGCCTGCTCTGGAAAGCTTTGTCAATTTCATTCTCAGTGGGAAGGAAAGGGAGAAGGGGGGGGTGACACGTTTCTTGCTTTTTTGGAGAAATAAGTGCAATTGCCAGCATGTGTATCTCCTTAAATATCAATAAAGGCAGAAAAGCATACATTCATTTAAGCATAATATCGCAAATACAAACAAGGCAGGCGTGAAACCGACCAGCAGCCTTTCCTTCCCAGGCGAGAACTCGGTTACAGCCATATTGTGCTTCGTTGCAAAGGGGGAGAGGAGCATACATAATTTTTTTGCTGACCAATTGGTTGATAGGGGGAGGTTTTAGAGGCGGAGCTTGGAAAAAGTGAAAAGAATGTAGGGATCTTACGGCTGCATGTGTGGGTGCAAAAAAGCGTTTTTTTTTAATTGGGAAAGAGTGAACTAAAAGGCAAAGTGAGGACTATCAGATAACAAACCGAATATGGAAACCGTGGATTATCCCGCTCCCTTTGGATAAGCCCTGAGACCTGACTGAAGTCAATGAGATTACTCCAGGATTATCCAGAGCAAATGTAGTAAGACTATATTACAGCAGCACAGTACAGCAAAGACTGAGAACTAACTTTACCTTGTTGAGTAGTCCAAAACGTGGAGTTGTTCTTGCTCCCATGGTGTAACCTTTAGTACTCTCTGGTCTGTGAGCCAGGTGATATAGAAGGCTGGTCCTCTGTGTATTATTTTTAAAAAATCACTTAGATTATTACAATTTACAGTAACAGATGAAACAGTATTTCTACAGGTGCTAAGGCTCGGGTTAGCCTAGAGACCAAGCCCTGTGGCCTCCATGTCCTATCCCTAATCCAAGGGGTGTGTAGACTCATTGTGATTACTCAGATGTGTGCAAATGGCACTTTATATGGACACAAAGGAACTCTTCTTGTTATGTGCTTTCAAGTCAATTTCAATTTATGGCGACCCTATGAATCAGCAACCTCCAATAGATCTGTTTTAAACCACTCTGTTCAGAACTTGTAAGTAAGGAACTCTTATATTACAAGTATTTCTGTGACTGCTTTGCCTGAGATCTATCTTTCTTTTTTATTGGTGCAAAGCAGCTGCAATTGGCTTCAGATTGAGCAAAGGTCTGACAGAAAGGGAGGAGGGAACTGTTCAACCCCTTTTTGTCAATAATTTGTGCTCTCAAAATCCCCCCTCCCAAGCTACTTTCCCACCTGTGGGGAAAAAAATGGGGACCTGTATTTTTTTACCCCCTGGGGAGCTTGGGCAAAGCAATTTTGGTAACACAAACATCTGACAAACAAATGTATTCAACAGCCCATTTATTGTGAGGTCATTAGTACTGAAAAAAGGTTCAAATCAAGCCTCAGCCACCAGCACAAATATGTGATGCCACCATTGTCAGGGTGGCCTGCCAAAACAGCTGCCTGTCCATCCCCAGCTTTCTTTAGACCAAAGATTCCATTGCTCAAAGGTGGGAGGGGCACATCTCAACTCCCTCCCAATACAAGACAGTATTTCCTCTTGATTAAATCTGTCTGTCCCAGAGGAGATTCTTCCAATTTGCCCCTCTTCAGCTCTAGGTAAAGTGATAACTGGTCCAAACCACATATCTTTGAAGGTTTCTTGCATACCTGACTTGCCTCACACTGACCCAAGTCCTGTACACATTCACTGGGCTTCCCCCACCCTCCCTCCCTCTGCCACCCAAGATATAGGTAAGGTGATTCTTTAAAAGTATTTTTTGTCTTCATTGGAAGATCTTGAACATTCATGTATGCTCCAGGCATGTACGCTGCACCTCACTGCTTGCTCAGTGTTAGGGCTAGTGAGAGCCTACATATATTTTGCAGTCTGCCTGCCTCTCTCCCACTCTCTTAACATTACTTTTTATTTTTTTATTTTTAAAAAACCTCTTTGTAATTTGGAATATTATAGCTGGTTGTTGGCAGTGTTCCCACCGGGGAAGCCCCAAACACAGGACATTTGGGGGGAGGAGGATGGAGCTGGCTTGGCTATGGATCCCATGAATCCTAAGCTGATCCAGCTCTCAGAAAGAAACTTGATCTGGGCCCCTGTGCTGCACCTGCCTGGAGCTGGTGAAGCCAAAAAAGAACCTCCCTTTCTGCTCTGGCCAACTTGCAGACTCTGTTCTGTTGGTGCAGTGGAGGATCTACCGCTCCACTCCTCCTTGGACCCTTGTGGAATTGCTCTGTCAACCAGCTGCGTTTTGGTACTTACACTTATCCGCATTAAAATGAAAAGGAATAAACTGATTTACATCCATCTTAATTCGGTTATAAATGACAGCCCCAGATACTCAGGCTACATATTTTATGTATTTTACTATTTATTATAATTATATGCCACCCTTCCATCAAGGAGCAGCGTACATGGTTCCTGCATAATTTTATCCTCAGAACCCTGTGAGATAGGGGAGGCTGAAAGACTGGCCCAAAGTCCCCTGGAAAGTTTAAAGGCTGCATGGGGATCTGAACCCTGGTCTCCCAGGTCCTAATCCTACATACCCTCACTAATAAAACTGGCTCTTTTTTGAGATTTTTTCCAAGGTGTGAATGGTTGCTTTTATTTAGAACCTATGCAATACAATGGGGAATGGGTGGTTCATTTTTAGAAGCAGTTCAACCGATAGCATAGGTACTGAGTTTCCTTTCTTTATTTTAAATATAGCTAAATCAAACACAGCATAGCATACCTCTGCATGGTTATAAGCTCCAGGTCCACGATCAGGATCACCTTTAATTGGTACATTCTCATTGCCTAATCGGTCTGGAGCGTAACAAAGGGGGAATATTTTCCTCTGCTGACATGATCCAAATGAGTTTCGTTTCTGTGCAGCTGCAAAACCCAGGAATAATACTGTGTCAATCAGAGAGTATACTATCTGTCTCACAAATATAAAAAAAGGTATGGTGAGATCTTTTGCCTATTGCACTTACTTGTCAATAGTGGTGGCTCATGAGGAGGAACAGAGGCAATAGTATCTTCCTAGAAATGTCACTGTGTTCATCGGGACAGGGATGTGGTTGTAAGATTGGGGTTACTCCAGGGCAGTGGTGGCTCTGCAGGTGCGCACTTCCCCTGAAACATCTCCAATACTGAATTCAGGCTCTGTGCTACAAGACACAGCATGGCAGGACTGAGAGCCAACTGGGACAAATAATCTTGGAATAATGAAGGACATCAAACTTCATATAAACAATGAAATTCCAAGATCATGCAAAGTAGTGGAAATGTTTGAACAAGTAGTAATTAAGCATTAACATGGGGCTAGGGATATTTTTTCTGTGCAAGGGGAATGATGAGGGAATGGCGCTTTCTGAAGACTCAGAAGTACTCATTACTTCATGTGATCCAGGACTGAGCCTCAATGTTCAAGATCACTTCCAGACAGCTTGTTTATTGAGCACTCATTCTGATATGTTTCCAGGCAGGTTATACAACATTGCATCAAGCAATTATTATCCCACATTTTCCAGTGAATTTGTCTGTCACTTTCCTTATCGCAAAGCCTCTCTTTTTTGTGTTGGAAGCAGGTTTGTTGCACAAGAGTGCCAAGTCAACTTTAATTGCACAACCTGAATTTGCCTGCGTGTGACTGAATCCCATCTGAAAATAGCAAGGCACTGGAAATCTCTCAGTACATTTACTCTAGTGTATCCTATTCAGAAGCAAGTTCTATATACTTTTCTGTTAATTATTTCCTAGTGATGAAAATATTTTATGTACATTGTCAAGCTAACATTGCACCAGAAATCAAGAACTCTACAGGAACTGCACATGAAATATTTAGCGGGCTGATGTTCTGTACCCATCCACTTTCACCCAGTGGTTGAATAACAGAGTGGCCGGGGTTGGTGGGTTGATCCCTTACTACTGGCTTCCCCCAGGCACCTGGTTGGCCACTGTGAGAACAGGATGCTCGACTAGATGGGCCACTGGCCTGATCCAGCAGGCTGTTCTTATGTTCTTATTAGTGAAGATGTGTGTGATCCCTTACTATTAGTGACAGATCTCTTTGGGGTTTTTCTTTTTAAGGCTACAGAAAGACCATGATTCGACTGAGAGGAGACAGGGATGGGGACTGTGGATTTCTTTTCAGTCCCACTGATAATATGAATGCTGATTTCACCACTACTGCTTACCTCAGGTTGCAGTAAGGAATATTTGAAAGTTTCCTCTCATAGCACTTCAGAATTTTACGAAGTCCACACACACACACACCCATCTACCAAATATGTTGTTAGCTGTGCAAGAGCAGGGGTGCAGTTGTCTGGGGCCTCAGGGGGTCTTAGACCCCTTACGGTTTGGGGAGAAGGGTCCTAACAGGGTCCCTATGTCTCCAGCATTGTAGGAGCCAATCAGCATAAAAGGGGAGTGTGATGGCCACTGGTAAGAGTCTTCTAACATGTTTCCTTGTTCTTTCCTGCAGATTGAAGCCAATCAGAGTGAAAGGATGTGAGTTAGCCGCTAAAAAGGCCTTTCTCAGTGAAGACTCTACTCAGTGGCTAATGTTCTCCTCTTTTATGCTTACTGGCTCCTAGGGATATTGTGGGAGAAGGCATTGACAAGGATCTCACGTTCAGTTCCACAGCAAAAAAAGGCGGCGGGGTGGGGAGGGTGTGTGGGTGTGGCTAACATGAAGGGACCCTGCACATCTGAATTTGCCGCTATACTACTGTGCAAGAGGAAGTGTGAAAAAGCAACCCCTGTCCTCACAGGAAAAGGGTGTGTGTGGGGAAAGTGTGTCACAGAAATATCGTTTCAAAGCAGCCCGGGCGCCCTTTTCAGCAGACAGCCATCAGCCGGGGCTGAGGAGAAGAGCGACAAGAGGTCGTTCAGCGTAGCCCGGAGAGCTTCTCGCCTCACCCTCAGTCTGGCCAATCCCTGCCTGACTCACCTGTGAGCTCCCACGCCAGAGGGCGTTGTCCCGAGAGCATGCTGAGGACACTCTTCATGTGTGTTGCGCCCAGCTGTTGCCATGGAAATTCAGGTAGGCGGGATTTATTCGAAACGCACACAGGCACTGAGCGGTGGTACTGGTACGGCTTTTCATCGAAGCTGGTTTCAAAAGAACCTACAGGGAAGCCGGGGTAGAAAAGAACATACCCGTATTTATCTGCCGTGTGCTGGAAAGGGGGTGGCAAGCACTGGCTCAATTATATACTTTTCCTCATTTTAAATATATATTTCCAGCGAAGCTCGTGTTCGCTTTATTGCATGCATCCTAGTTCTCTTTCCCTTCTCTGTATTTTTATTACAAACTTAAGAGCATTGGTTCGTTGAGCTCAGGCCCTCTACTCTGCCCGAGAGCAGATCGAGAAAGAGAGAGAATATTCGCACGCACATTTTTAAAATAACGAAGTTGTGGTGGAGGAAGTATCTTCATTGCTTTGGTCTTACAGGTAGTAGGCTCAGTTGTGGGACCTATTGTCAGTTTACAGGGTTTAGCCCCGGGGGCACAGGAAGCAGTGCTGACAAGGAGAGGGGATTGGAGCATGTACAGAGTACTGTACTCTTCCACTGTCCATCTGTAGCCAATTTCTGCACATCTTGTTCTGGAGTGGGAGGGAGGCAGAGCTTCCCAGTTTTTGGTTGTTTTTTACTGGAAATATTATTTTGTGGATACCTCTCATTTGAAAAACTGGGTACTTCCACCACAAGAAGTGTGGGCATGGCTTCATTGAACCAGCAAAATTATTTTTCTTCTCATTGAGCACCAGTGGTAATCTCCATTTTCTTTTTATTTTAACAACGTTCAGGCCACCTTGTTCCCCATGGGAAGTACTAAGCTGTGAGGCTGCTGCTATAAAAATGCTAGAACCACAGGCTTATCTTTGGGCCTTGTGAACAGGAATTTTTTGTAAATTCTATTTGTTGTTTCTTTAGTGGAGGAGATACCAGTTCACTTTGCTTTTTTATCACCTTTTCCTTAGTAGGAGCCAGGGCTTGTTGTTGTTGTTATGTGCCTTCAAGTCGATTACGACTTATGGCGACCCTATGAATCTGTCATGAACTACCCTGTTCAGATCTTGTAAGTTCAGGTCGGTGGCTTCCTTTATGGAATCAATCCATCTCTTGTTTGGCCTTCCTCTTTTTCTACTCCCTTCTGTTTTTCCCAGCATTAGTGTCTTTTCTAGTGAATCATGGTTTCTCACGGTGTGTCCAAAGTGTGATAACCTCAGTTTCATCATTTTAGTTTCTAGTGACATTCCTGGTTTAATTTGTTCTAACACCCAATTATTTGTCTTTTTCGCAGTCCATAGTATGTGCAAAGCTCTCCTCCAACACCACATTTCAAATGAGTTGATTTTTCTCTTATCTGCTTTTTTCACTATCCAACTTTCACATCCATACATAGAGATTGGGAATATCATGGTCTGAATGATCCTAAGTTTGGTTTTCAGTGATACATCTTTGCATTTGAGGACCTTTTCTAGTTCTCTCATAGCTGCCCTCCCCAGTCCTAGCCTTCTTCTGATTTCTTGACTATTGTCTCCATTTTGGTTAATGACTGTGCCAAGGTATTGGTAATCCTTAACAAGTTCAATGTCCTCATTGTCAACTTTAAAGTTACAGAAATCTTCTGTTAGTCTTCTTGACATTCAGCTGTAGTTCTGCTTTTGTGCTTTCCTCTTTAACTTTCATCAGTATTCGTTTCAAATCATTACTGGTTTCTGCTAGTAGTATGATATCGTCTGCATATCTTAAATTATTGATATTTCTCCCTCCAATTTTCACACCTCCTTCATCTTGGTCCAATCTCACTTTCTGTATGATATGTTCTGCATACAGATTAAATAAATAGGGTGATAAATACACCCCTGTCTCACATCCTTTCCAATTGGGAACCAATTGGTTTCTCCATATTCTGTCCTTACAGTAGCCTCTTGTGCAGAGTATAGGTTGCGCATCAGGACAATCAGATGCTGTGGCACCCCCATTTCTTTTAAAGCATTCCATAGTTTTTCATGATCTACACAATCAAAGGCTTTGCTGTAATCTATAAAGCACAGGGTGATTGCCTTCTGAAATTCCTTGGTCCGTTCTGTTATCCAATGTATGTTTGTGATATGATCTCTGGTGCCTCTTCCCTTTCTAAATCCAGCTTGGGCGTCTGACATTTCTCACTCCATATATGGTAAGAGCCTTTGTTGTAGAATCTTGAGCATTACTTTACTTGCATGGGATATTAAGGCAATAGTTTGATAATTACTGCATTCCTTGGGATCCCCTTTCTTTGGAATTGGGATATTGAAATCTTCCAGTCTGTGGGCCATTGTTTAGTTTTCCATATTTCTTGAGCATTTTTTGTCAAAATGTGGACAGATTCAGTCTCAGCAGCTTGTAGCAACTCTATTGGTATGTCATCTGTTCCTGGTGATTTGTTTCTTCCAAGTATTTTAAGAGCAGCTTTCATCTCACGTTCTAAAATTTCTGGTTCTCCATCATACGGTTCCTCCGCGAATGAACCTGTCATCCTTGCATCTCTTTTATAGAGTTCTTCAGTGTATTGCTTCCACCTTCCTTTTATTTCATCTTGGTCAGTCAGTGTGTTTTTCTGTTGATTATTCAGCATCCCTTCTTGTGGTTTACATTTCCCTTTCATTTCTCTCTTTTGGAATAAGGCTCTTGTTCTACCCTTTTTGTTGTCCTCTTCTGTTTCTATACAATTATTGTAATAGTTCTCTTTCTCCCTACGTACTAGTCTCTGTATTGCTGCATTTAGGGTTCTGACCGTGTTTCTATCTCCTTTTGCTTTTGCTTTCCTTCTCTCTTGAACCATTTTAAGAGTTTCTTCATTCATCCATTGAGGTCTTTCTTTTTAACTAGAGGTATTTTCTTTTTGCATTCTTCCCTGATAATGTCTCTGACTTCACTCCATAGTTCTTCTGGTCTACTGTGTTTTAAATGAGTGACAGGTAGAGATTAAATAGGTGTAGCTGTCATGGAGATGGATTGATTTATGTCTGGCATGCAATTGTTAAAGCAATGGTGTAAGAAAATTTAGGGTGCTTGTGTAAATATTTTCTAGGTTAGAGAAATATTCAGATAAATAAAGGCAACCTCATTCCAACATCTCCCAGAAGAATTTTATTGAATCCAGGGGCATGCATACTTAATAGCACACAATAATTCATATGTATGTACCATATATATGATAGCAGGGAACTCTGATCATATTCAGTGAGCTGTTAGCCTGTGCTTTAGCTTCAGGTGGTGATTGGAAAGCACATTTGGAGTGCATATTTTAGGAGTAGGGCAGAATAAATGTGGGTATGCATATTTTAAACTTTTTGCTGTGGCCAATGGCTAAAACAAATGAACTGCAGTGTTCTTCAACTTTGCATCTCTAGTTGCTTTTGGACTACAACTCCCACCATTCCTGACTATTGTCTACATTAAGCCTTAACAGAGAAGCCCGGCCAGAACAAAGGTGGCTACAAAAAATCTATTCCCAATCCCCACCATAGAAAAATCTGGGAGGGGGGGCACTTTGAGTTCTGTACAGGAAAGGTAGGGCATAAGTATATCATATAAATTGATCCAAACTGTTCTTGCAGTCAACTATAGTGCTTCCTGGACTACAGCTTAATTAGGTCAGTTTTCTAATTTCTAAATACAAGTGCTTGCATTAGTCTATTTGCTTTTAAACTCTGATACTGTATATCTTCAAGAGGCAGCACACTGGATGTAACTACCATGCAGCTAGAGAATGCTTCTTTCCATTTCTAAGAAGCTGTAGGGAAAGGAGTCAGCAATTCTACTTTCACCATGTTAAAAATGATGAGAAGGACCTGCTTATTTATTTGCATATACGGTACATATAATAGCACCATCGGTGTGCCTGGTCCTTTGCAGAGTCCAAGAGGACAGATCCCTGCCCTGAAGAGCTTGCAATCTAAGAGGCTTGAGAAAGGTGAAGGAAAGGTGCAGGGGAAAACAGTGTGAGAATGTGCAATTGTTGACTTGGCTACAGGCTTAGCTGTGATAGGGCATGGGGACCAAAGGCTTCACGGACCAATGTCAAGATCAGTACTGTGTGGCATGATGATATGAATCCTTATTAGTATCTCTTAATTGAGAGATTAATTATTAAGACTTAATGGCTTCTGCTGCCTCTCAGCCCAGTTGCTATTACTCTGCTCCCTTGCCTGCTTCTGTCTCCTTAATGCCTTCTCCTTTTGATGGTCCTTATCTACCACAGTGATCTCTACAGTCCTTTTGCATGATTACTGAAAATTCTAGAGCCAGGCAAAACAAAAACAAAAAACAAAACAGAGCAGTCTAACCTGATTTTACATTACTTGCCACGTAGCTGCCGCCTGTCTCTCCCGTGCCCCACTGCTCCTAGTCATTTGCCAATCCCTGCCTTTTCCTTCGACTTCTGTCTTGCAAAACGTTTAGTTCAGGGACTGCTTAACCTTTATGTTATGTACCACACTTAGCACACTGTTGGCACTAGATGAATGTTGGCACTAGATGAATGTTACACTGAGACAGATGAGCCTGACAAACATCTCTGGAATATTAAGAAGTATGAAATCACTCAGATGAGAAATTGCATTCTAAATTGATTCTACTGACTAACTGTATTTACATGCTTACCTGGCCAAGAGCTTGTTTCTGACATCGTACAAAGTGTTTTAGATGATCAGGGTTTGAACAGCATAAAATTAATATATATAGATCAGAACAGCAAATCACTTTCCCTCCTCAAATAAACAGTGGTTCTTTTCAGGGATAGTCTGATCTTGAAGCCTGACATCATACAGACTATGGAACTGTAACCCTTGGATCACTTTGGTCTAATTATGACACACAGTGTACATCATCTTTATAAAAAAGTGCAGGTGGTGGTGGTGTGGAAGAATCTGTTTTTGTGATCATCATGCGACATATTTGGCATGATGTGGAGAGTCTTACTGTTGGTCTTCAGCAGCACTCCCAACTAGACAAATATATGGTAAAACAAATATTAAGAAATGGGTCCTCAAATGCATGTTTGGTTCAAAGGTGGGTCCTGGATCTCAAAAAACAAAACAAAATGAGAAGACTACTGTTCTAATTACAGCACAGTAAGCCTCACCGAGTTCAGTAGGGCTTACTCCCAGGTAAGTATAAGATTGGGGCTACACATTGTTGCCAAAATGTTTTCTCTGCTGCTGCTCCTTTGAGGGGAAGGGCCCTTTGGGGGAAGGGCTGCAGCTCAGCAATAAAGCATATGCATTGCATGCAGACGATCCCAGACTATTGCTTGAAACCCTGGAGTGCTGCTGCCAGTCAGAGTTGACAGTACTTAGCTAGATGGACCAATATTCTGACTCAATCTAAATCAGTTTCCAATTATAGCAAATGTAAACCATTTATATAAGATCCTGAGGCCACAGGCATTTCTGTTGTAGTATTATCCTTCACATGATAGGACACATCAACAGTGGAAAAGATGTTTCTAAAAAACAGTTTTGCCAAAGTTTTAGGCAAAATCATTTCCATGATCTGAGGAAAGCATAGACCAATTGTCTGACTCAGTTTATGTAAGGCAACTTCACATATTTAGTAGTTCAGGCAAGTGCTAGAATGGTTTTGCTATCAAACCCTCAAAAGGGAGCAGAGCTTACACAAACCTCTTACTTGTTGAGTTGTGTATGGAATGAGGTAGGGCAGTTCTGGAGAAACAAAGCTAGGGCTGGAGCAATTTCAGAGAACAGTTCTTAAATTAGTAGGATGATGTCATGAATTTTTGATCAAATCACAATTTCCCCTAGTCCTAATTGCCCCTTGATATCCCAGAGGGCAATATTTCTAATGGAAAAATAGAGAATGTCCTTTACTGTTCTCTTCCCTTCTGTGAAATTTTCACTCTATTTGTCTACCTATGAAGGGCCATTTGTTTTGTTAGAAAAACATGTATTCTATAGCCTTAAAGCTAACTTGGAGATGAGAAGCTTGCTTTAGATAGTTCTGGGGTGAATTTAGAAAAACAAGCATACCAATGACTTTTTAATATGTATTATCTGTAAGGGGCTTTAGTTTTTGATTTATTCCTGAAACATCGTACAGGGAAACATAAGAACACAATGCCAGTTCCTTTTGAGCTCCTTTCTCCTAAAATCACTTTGAGATAACGGGTCAGTGAGAGTGAGTGAGTGGCGTCCTTTCTCATGGTGCATTCAGTACACCCTGATCTTGGTTGATGGGGAATGAAAGGTCCACTTGCTTCCAGTTCCCATCCTTCCCTGGAATGTCAAGTTCTTCCTCTAGATACCCTGTGCTGCCCAAAGGGACTCATTTCACAGTTTGAGAACCTCTGCTCTAGAGTCATGATGGGAAATTTAAAGGGTGACAAAATTATATCCAAGTAGAATTGCTGTAGTCCATGTTTTCCCATAACTTAGTTCTACACTGGCCATGTTCTTGCCAGTATTGCCTGTCCACAAAGGCACCAAACTGATCAAATGACATCTGGCTGCACCTTGGATGCTGCTGAAGTAATGTTTTTTTAATCAAACATAAAATGAACTGCTTGTTAAAAATGAAGTCTTATAAAATAATTAGGTAATACCAAAACATTATAATTAAAAAGACTGACACACTAGTGTTTATCCTGCAAACTTTTATTTCTTAATTTTCTGTCATGAGTTTGACATGAAAAGGACTTTGAGCCTGACTTGTGTACACAAAAGAGCTAGAGAATCTGGTTTTATGCCCAATTGCAGCAGCTACAGCTTGTATCGAAGACTAGCCCAGTCTGGCAATGCTGCTCATAGGTATTTCCATCCTGGCAGTGCCAGAAAGCATTTCTGTTGTTGGCCACAGGGTATAGACCATTGGCTTTGCCTGCACAGAAACCGCTTCCACCGCCAGAGCTGCTGCCGCTGCCAGAGCTTCCGCTGCCACTTCCTCCGCTACTGGGAGCAGCTGTGATTGGAGGATTGGGTTGAGCAGGAGCGGTACAGCCTGAAACAGGAAAGAGCATTACACATTTAGATACACAGGATCAGTATTGCACTCATTCTTTCTTTGTGCCTAATTACTTTGTCCTTATATATAGTCGAAACCTCAATAAATCTAAAAACAAAACAAAAAGCCTTTACTAAATGACTAAAAAGAATAAAGAGCAAGACAACTTGTAAACTTGACTTCTGTGCTAGATTATAGTTTCCAAAAGCTATTTCACTAAAGCAAAAGGTATTGTTGTTTGCTATTGCTCTAGTATTTTTTTCCTTGTTAGCTTGGAACTGCATGATGCTACCTCCTTCATCTTCCTTCAAATTCCTCCTCAAAACACACCTTTTTTGTGAAGCCTTTGGTTAGTCCTTTAGCTCTGCTGTTTACTCAGGCTCCAGTAAACATTGCTGTTTACTCAGGCTCCAGTCTGTTCCCACTATACTGTATTTTGGTGCAGTTTTCCCTAAGCTATCTTCTGTCAAACTTGTGCACGGTATCCTTATTCAAGTCCCATTGAATCCCAGGTGTGTACATTTGAGATGCCTTCCTTTCCTTCCAGATTTCCAGGGGCAGAAACGGAGTGGGGAGACCAACCAGGCATTTCCATCAGGCAAAGACATTGCCACCCATTCTCCTCCCACTGGTATGGACATATAGCGGATGACTTCAATACACATGAGCCTGTCTGATGAGTACAATGATGTGCAAATTCTGCTTGAAATGCAGTGAGAAAAAAGACCTCTTTGCGTTTTAAGCTCATAAGATGTACACAGCCTTAAGTTTTTGACATTTTTATCCCTATCTTCACTTCCCTCCCCTTTCTCTGTTGTTTCCCTTGTGGTGAATTTTAGGCTGTAAGCTCTCATTGTCCTCGTTCTGCAAAGCATCAGGTATGTCAATGGTTCATCGCTATATAAAATAAAAAATGATTTACAGTTTTTAGTACATTTATCCCCACAATAATTCTGTGAGGGATATTTGGTTGTGAGAGCTAGTTGTTTGCCGTCACCAGTCAGTCAAGTCATTGGCCAAGCAGGGATTTGAACCAGAGCCACACATTCTTGTCCTTGTGCTGCAGAAGATGTCAAGGACTTAATGACAAAATGCAGTGGAAAGTATCCCCCCTATAATGTGAGTGAATCTGTTGACATGCTTGAGCCGCTTGTGTATGTTTTTAAAAAACTTTCCCCCCTCAGAGGTACTACAGCCATGTTTCAATAATTCTGCATTGCACTGCCACTCACAATATGTAAATATTCATTTAAGAAATCTGCTTGTTGGTGATACTTACTGGTGCTTTGTAGTCCAAGGGCGTTCTTCAGGGTGGTGATCAAAGGGTATTTGCCTTGGTTGCAGAAAGTGCCAGTGAAATCATCCAAGTCAATGGCCCAAACCATGGCACCACCAAAGTTGTTCTGCTTCAGCCATTCAACCTTTGAAGAAAGAAACAAAAAAATCAGTCCCACACCTCCCAAAACATTCTGATGCACCAGAATGGATGTACACTTTCATCAGATTGGGTCCTACCATACCTTGATGTTGAAGCTCTTGATGTTGTCATAGCCCACCCACTCATTGCCTTGGTAAGCATAAGGGACATCCTGAGGTCCATCCCAAGCTTGAGTGGCTCCATTCTTCAGGAAGGTGCAGATCTGGAAAGAAAAGGGCATATAATATTACTGGTTGAGATGTATGAGCTGGTGCACCAGATATGGGAGAGGCACCATAGCCTGGGGTGGGGGGGAGAGGTTTTCCAGTAACAAACATGGCAGGAGATTCAATCCATCAAAGTTTATAATTGGGTCAAGTTTTTTGTTTGTAAACATGATGTTTAAGTGGTTGATATTTGTCAGAAAATTCCACTGATTTTCCATCTCTGTGGCTTGAACCTGTAATTAATGTACAGTAAGGAGTACATCACAAACATACAGCATGTGAGGTTTTGTCTTCTAGGGACATAATTTAAAGCATGTACTTCAGCGCAAACTCAGATTTCATATTTTGCCTCCAAACAGAAAAGCTATGGATTATTTGGAAATCTGTTTTGGGCACAGTGCTGCAGTAAGCACAGTATAAAATAAAATAAAAAAACACCACCAAACAGTTACTGCCAATAGCATATGATCTACAATCTTATATTGTATTTAATGTCAGTATACTGCACCTTGATATTTTTGTCAATTTGATTTATGAAATAAAATTAACTATTTTGTACTGCTAAAAACAAATTAGTATAATTTGTATTAACGTTTCTGGGAAGCACCATTCCAGAATAGCCTGGTGCTATCATAGCAATTAACTGGTTTATGCTTGCATGAAAGCAAAGAGCAATAGCTTATTTCATCAAATGAATATAAAATGATCTTTCTTTTGCAAAACTTTGCATTTAAAATTTTATGTTAAACATGGGCGAACAATTGACCCATATGTCATAAATCAAGGATTTTCTATGTGTTCTTCCCACCCTAAACCTTGCTCAGTCATAGCAATCCTATGTGGAAAAAATGAAATTTATTCTGTGCATTCTATCTGATGTTTACAATACCTTGAGGCAAAGTTCAAAATAACTGCATGGTTATTTTATTTTATTTATTGCTGAAGCAGTCCAAGAATGGGTTACATTAAAATCAAATGCATGATACCTGTTGAAATGAACAGGCAGGGAAAAGATGCCCAGCTACCAATGCAGAAACCCCTGCACAAACGCGTGGGTAAATTAGTCTTCAGCTGACAGGAAACTCATAAAAGTTGGTAGCAACCATATCTGAGAAGGGAGGGGATTCCAAAATGGGGTGCCTTTACTGAGCAGGCCCTCTGTCATGTTGCCACATATTGGATTTCAGTTAACTGTGACACATTTAAGAGGATCTCCCGCATAGACCTCAGTGCATGGGTAGACCTATTTGGGAGAAGATGCTCCATCTAGTGTCTAGCTCCAAAGCTGATAGGGCTTCATATGTCAATACAAGCACTTTTAACTTGCCTCTGTAGCATTTAGGCAGCCAATGGAACTCTTTCAAAACTATCATTATAAGTTCACAATAGGCAATCCCACATAATATCCTGGCCATAGCACTTTGCACTAGTTTCATCTTCCAAACCAACATCAGAGGCAGCCCCACACAGAGCACTTTACAGTAATTGAATCTTGAGGTTACCGGCACATGGATTACTGTGACTAGGCTATTCCCTGTCCAGGACTGGCTGTAGCTGACGTATCAGATGAAGCTGACCAAAGTCACTCCTGCCATGGAGGTCAAAAGTGTTGAACCTAAGAGCACCTGAGACCACATATCTCTTCCTGAAGAATATGTGCAACAATGTCCAAAACAGGTAAGTTGCTTAATTCTCAGTTTATCCACAGAGCCCCTATCCTGTTGGAATGACAAAGTCTACCTCTAATTTCATACACATACTGTACAACTGTGACACATACCTCATAGTAAGCCCAGAATCCAGACTGTCTTGTGTACGTTCCAGCAGGCCCAGGTCCAGATGTTGGAGCACCAACAGCTGTATTGGATGGGTTGC